>NC_056748.1:549701548-549769048 GCF_019279795.1 Protopterus annectens
CTGAAGTAAGGTCTGTGGACTCTCTTCTAGAATTCAAGATCACCTGGAACCACCTACCCACTGAGGTAAGGTCTCTGGACTCATTACAATAATTCAAAACACCATTAAAAGAGCATCTTAAGCAAGAATCAGAACATACCTGTTTCAGGGACAACGGTTAAGAAACAAGGAACCACAACATGGAAACACATATAATATCTGTCTCCTCCTCTTCATACATCAAAATCCTTGTTATGAACAATGTAAGTATAGGGCAAAATCCTGCTGTATATATTGTAAATAATAGCTTTTGGTGAAAAGACTTCTCTTGTTATAAATAATATACAGTGTTCAAATGTTAATTATGCTGATAATCAAAGAACAAAGTTATCTGTAAGTGTGAATAGTACCTTTGTTTAATACTTCTACAATGTATGTTGTGATAACATTTATGTTTGCTGCTCCATTGGCTTAAAAGGGTAAATACCCCAGCCCACATATCCAGTTATCACAGTGGAATAAATACATACTTTGAAATTGTTCAGACATTAATTTTAGTAATCCAGACATTGATTCTAATAAATGAATCCACTGGCATGTCATCAGTCAGTATGAGCCTGTTTTTCTGTGCTTTCTGACTTCTCTTCCAGTCCCAGATGTTCATTACTCATAAGGAAAAACATTACATGAATCATGATTATTTACCCCATTCATATTTTCATGAATCATGATTATTTACCCCGTTCGTATTTTCATGCTGCTTTTTTCCCTTGGGCTGAGTAATTAGATAAAATACCTGACAGCATATTTAGCTGATAAGAAATATTCCCCGGTCTATTCCTTCTGTGTGCAGGATGAAAGATAATATCCATAACAAGTCTTGTTTTAGAAAATGGAACTCACTAAACCTCATTGTATGGCACTGTTAGCTCATGCAGAGCACTTGACCTTCCAATGCTATTTGTGGCAAGCCGGTGATAATTATCAAACATTTTGTGTAATACATTTGTCCAAACATGTTCATAATGTATTAATTTAATGTATTTTCTTGCTCTATATAGGACTTTGTACTTAGTACAAGATTTCCCAGTACCTCCTTCCCTTTTTTATTACTTACTTGACTGGGTAATATATATTTTAGGAGGCTCTGACATAACACATTTTAATTTATGCCTATGTGCACATATCTGATTTTGCCACCCTCCCCAGTCTTTTAAGTGCTGCAGACTTGCATATACTTTAGTAATAATAATAATATGTTTTGTAGTAAAATGAATAAGAAGAAATTTTATGGCAGATGATTTTAATTTTTCCCTTTCAATGCATTATTAACAAAGTACTGAACCTTGGGCTTCATTTATGATTGCCTTTAATACATGGCAGATGGATCTGTTAGAATAAACACCATCAACTAAGTATCACTATTCTTATTGCAATCAGTGAGTGATTATTTTCTTTTCATGTACTGGACTAAGCTTGTATTTGGCATCTTTATCGATGTGAGTAGGCTGTTCTTCCTCATGGAAAGAACAATTGATGAACAGTATAGTCTGCCACTGTCCTGAAATGCAGAAAACATCAGCAATCATTTATTTATTTGCAGCCCTGCTCATTCCCTAGAATAAGCCACACAAGACCTGCAGATCAAAGCTCTGAACTTACACAGACTGAATACTATGATTGCTGCTTGCAGTTGATAGCATGGGCAGTTTATTTTCTGTAACATTTGTGTTGTTGGTGTTAACTTTCCAGACAAATAAGTTGCTAGCAACCATGAATTTTGAAACTGCTAGTAACCTGCCTCTGCTGTACTGAAATTTTGCATTGGAGGATTAATCTTAGAGATGCAACAACGTATTTATTTGCAGATACACTGGGCTGTTTTGTGAATAAGACCCTTAGTTTGTGCTAGGTAAACTATGACACCAGTATCAGTGTATACTGAGTCACAGACATTTTATGTGCAAAACTGAACTAAGATTAATATGTTACATTTTCCTTTGTGTTTAATAATGCAAGACCTTCTTTTTTGAGATATTGTGCTTTAAGGGGTGAACTAGAAGTAATGGACAAGTTATGCATTTTTTTCAGACTCCTGGGGAAGGCCTCTTTCCTGTCTGTCTGCTGATCAGGCCCATTTACAGCTTATTAAAGTAAACTATAAGTGATGGTGCCATCACATTATAATTCTTTTATAATTTTTTTACTGAGTCTGCTGCAGGCAGAGGGTTTCAGATCATTACATCAGAGTTAAACAAAACTCAAGTTATAGCCAATGAAATAAAAAGCATGTGTATTCTAGAAATAAGGTGATCAAAGTATTCGTTATGAAGCCATAACATTTATGATGTCCTGTTATCCATAATGCAGGAACTGCAAGGTATTTATTTGGAGATTTGCAGATCCTACATTCCGAGAGATGCTAGTACTGAAACAAAACCTCAGAGTCCTCCTAGAATGCTGTTGTTACATGAGGTACCAGCAAAGCTGTGATACTACAGAAGCCTCGTAAACCATTGACTGAGGTTCAGTATCTCAGTTTTGAAGTCCTAAATTATAATTTACTAATAGGCAATAGTAGGAATTTTGTTTGGTTCTATTCTTCCTCAATGATGGAATGTGCCTAAACAATGCTATGATAACCCCAGTTGTGTAATTATGTTACATAAGTGTTCTTTTAAAGCTCAATGAGACTGTATTGTGTGTTATCTGTATCTAACTTTCCCATTTAAACTTCTAGAACTATACAATGACTGACCCACAAACTCTGAAAAGTAAATAAAATAAATTTGTTATATAAGAGATACACTGCAAATAATATAAAAATATGAAGAGCCAAATCAAGAGATAACTGCATCTTTATTTGTTTGTGACTCTTACAGTTGCACTGCAATCATGCAGCATGTAAATTGTCATAACATGGAGTTATTGTGGCTCATCTTTTAAAGAGAAGATATTAAACACAGAGCCGGATCATGGTCAAATGGGGCTCTATGCAAGGTAATGGATCAGCCCCTCCTAGCCAATCCAGTATCCCATTACTTGGCAGTATCTCCCCAGTTACCACAAACACTGTTCAAACCTGTCAATATGCATACTATTTTATGTTTTTACTACTAGAATGATCAGAGATATTTAAATATTTTACTTCAGAATTTATAGCCTAAGCATTGATAACCATTTGCTAAACAAAACAATACAGTCTCACAATGAAAACAGACTTAGTATGAGCAGTAAACTTCTCTGTCCTTGAAACTCAGATTCATTGAAACAGCATTGAAATCCACATTTCAAAGAAAATACATCTGTCCAGTAGCAGATTAAGGCTACCTCTGGGCTGTTTTCAAACCACAGGCTCCTTGAACACATTTTAGGACCATGCATGCATGCATGCATATGTTCTTTGATGTACCATCCTGATTGTATTAAATTATATTCCTTGTATAATATAGAACCACTTGTTAGAGTGTATGTTAAATTTGTAGGTTTGAATATTTTTCCAGTAAGCAATGAAACAAAATGTATGGCAATGAAACAAAATGTATGAACCAATAATGACAAAACTGCCCATTACAGAACATTTCAACCATAAAAGGCCACTCAAACTTTTGTCATGACAACTAAACAATATCAGTCAATATACTCAGGCTCTACATAACTAAAAGTCATCTGAATAATTCCACATTAAAGAGATCTGTAACTAATAAAGAAGTTATGCTGGCACACAACTTTACATTTCAATGTTTCGTGAACAACTTTAGTGCCTGCTGCCCATGAAGAATAAACTGGCCATGCTACATTAAAAAAAAAACAGTAAGCTGGTAATACTGTAATAGGGAATGGATGGAAAACTGACAACAGGTTCATAGTTACTACGTATCTCATCCAAAGGAGGACACACCAAGGAGTGCAGCACCCAATCCCTGTAAAGGCGCTGCAATATCAGCACTCCATCTACATAATGTGGGAGTAGAAACCACAGCTTTCTGCGCTAAAGGAAAGTATACTACTAGTTGTGCCACTAACACCTTCAAATTCTGTAGCACAAACACTGATTATAGCCATTTGCAAAGCAAAACACACATTGAAAACAGACTTAGCATGAACAACACTGAACTTCTCTTCCCCTTGAAATTTAACATTCCATGAAAATACACAGAAACTCTACATTCCCTGAAAATGCACAGTAACTCAACATTCATTGAAAATGCACAGAAACTGAACAGTCCTTGAAATGCACTGGAATTCAATAGTCCTTGAAAATGCACTGGAATTCAACATTCTTTGGAAAAACACTGAAACTCAACATTCTTTGGAAATGCACTGAAACTCAAGAGTGATTGATGGCAGTTTGGTAGCTGTTGTAGAGAATTCAGGCTTTAGTCTCCTGTTATCAAGGTACAGGGTTTGAGTCTGAACAAGTTAACCAATCTGCCATCCCTAACTGGTGCATTACACACACAGAGACACCTGCCAAATGGACTGCTTGTAATAAAAATCTTGTTTGTTATTCTCCATAGTACTATTTCAAATAGACTATTTGTAATAAAAATCCTGTGTTCCTCTATAATGTGCATGTGTCTTAAGGATGATGGACAGACACTACTAAGGATGAACACTGAGTGTGTTCTTAAAAAAGAAATGTAAGTTTTGTGGCAGTGCTCTCAAAAGCCAGCAGGCCCAATGCAACTGCCTAGGTCATTTAGTGCTGGTTTCAGCTCTGATTAGACAGCATAGTACCTGTCTGCTCATAATCACCATTTCTTCTTAATGACAATTCATTTAGATTTTCTTCATTCTCAAAACTTCTTACATCTGCCACCAAGCTGTATTGTGTTATTTGATTTGCATATGGAACAGGATCCAAAGTGGATCATTTTATTTAGTCTCTTCTCTAACTCTTGCACTTCATAATAAAAGGGAATTTTTTCTAAAGGATTACTCTGAGATAATCTAATTGTTGTTATAACTCAGTACAGCATAAATTCACAGGCCAAATGTACCCAAACTACTCAGACTTATAGCTTGAAATATGGAAGAACTAGTAAATGGTGTGTCTTTTCAGCTTATCCCAGTTAGGGTTCGCCACAGCGGAACTCCGGTCTGCTAATGTTTGGTAGTGGATTTTTACATGCCGAGTTACCAGCCCTGATGCACAACCTTCAATGAAGGCACACCCATTCACACATGCCTCCACACACAAGACACTCTAGCTGAGAATCGAACGCGACAACATCTTGCTGTGAAGAACTAGTAAATATGGTATTAAATAAACTGTCATACTAGCAGCAACACTCAGGCATCTCTACATTTAGCTGTGCTCCCAGAGCTACATCTGTTTAGGATAGGCCAGATTCTGAGATATAAAAAACACTTACCAATGAAGGCTATTTAGATCTGGATGTTGTTATTCACCAATATTCCCCTGAATTGATTCAATCCCTAATCTGTGGCATAGTAGATTATCATGCTACCACACGGTACTAACTTTTTTTTTTTTTCTATTTTCACTGTTTTCAGTTGTTACAGATAGTCCTACATGTCCTAACAATTACTTTTATTTCAGGCTTTGTCCGCTCTGGGGCTTAATCAATGTATTTTAGTATGCATTTATCATGGTGTATTTGAAGGAATGTTAGTTCACAATATTTTTGTATAGCAGTTGCACGTGGTGGTGTCGGCGTTTGCTAGCTCTACTGACCCAACCTGCTGGCCGCCTGGGGCTTATTCAACATATTTTAGTATGCAGTTATCATGGTGTATTTGAAGGAATGTTAGTTCATAATATTTTTGTATAGCAGTTGCACGTGGTGTTGCCGGCATTTGCTAGCTCTACTGACCCAACCTGCTGGCCACCTAAACGACCATTCCATAATTGTCATGTATATACTAGTCATACTGTATGTCTTTTTAGTATCTTTTTACTTGTATTTGAAGGAATGTAGATATCCTTTTCTGACATAGTTCATGATAATTTTGTATAGCAGTTGCACTTGGTGCTATCTGTGTTTTGCTAGCTCTACTAACCCAACCTGCTGGCCGCCTAAACGACCACTCCATAACTGGCATTTATGTGCTAGGCTTACTGTATGCCTATTTTAATATATTTTTCGAGCCTAAGAAAAGGAATTGTGCCTGCTGAACTATGATGTGTTTAGACTACTTTAAAGGTCCTTTCTGCATGCTACCTGCCTAAACTGCACACATACCATAGTGCACATGTATTTTTAGCATACGCCCTCGCTAAGCTGTGTAGTGGTCATATAGTCCTGATAATTTTTCTGGTTATTTTCAAGTTGTAGCTTATTTTCCTGCTGTAATCATGTCCTATCTTGCAAATTGGTGATGGTTAGCTCACATTATATTAGTGTTTACTCTATTGTTATATATTCAGTAAATATTTAAATGGTATTACTACTTAAAAATAAAACATACACAATTTTAATATATTTAAATAGTTTTACTACCTAAAAAAGAAAACATACGCATTTTTTATACCTTAAATAGTTATGATACTTACAATTACTTATTTTAATACATATAATACTTAATTGTGATGTGCCTTTCAAGCTCAGATGATTTTTGTACAACTATAGAGAGGTTCTTGTACAACTATTGTGAGAACTGTTTCTATTCTATCTGTTGATGTATTTCCTTTTGTTTTTTTCATATGCTAAACTGCTTCCGACCTAACTTCCCCTCTTCTTGCTTTTTAGCCCATAGTGGACCTTCCCTGCTGCTTCCTCCAGGCCACTGAAAAACAATATCCTTGTGTGTGAAACTGATCACCTGATGTCCATACTTGGTGTTTTCTACAACCAAACCACTTGCTCTGCAACCATATAATTTGTACCCACAAAGAGGTCCTAAGTATGTGTCTGTAGAAACTATTTGAAAGACTTGTGTGTGAACCTTTGTATCTACAAAGTTTTTACCATTGTATAACCTGGGGTAGTGTTTCACCATGAAACAGTCACTGTAATTATTGCTTATTAAGAAATGTGCTAGTCACTTATGCTGATACTAGCAAGTGGAAAAGAATAAAACCCAAAGACACCGGCAGCCCTAACCTGTTTATATACCTCTTTATTTTTTCTTGTTTTCACTGTCCTTTTTGTGTCCTCTCTTTACCTTTTCTTCCCAGTCCCATCACCTATACTCTCCCTCTGCAAGCAGTCATACTGTGGATATATGTCTCTTACTCTGCTCTAGCATTACGCTAATAGAACTCCTGTACCTTCAATCTGAGCCAATCTGGGCAAACATTTCTACTACTCCATTCCTGTCTGGCACAACATCCTTTTTTCACTGCTTACTTCTCTCTGGCTTTATCTTTCCTGATTGTTTTATGCTTTCTTTGATTGTGAGCTAAAGTCAGACCTGGGTGCTAGCCCTGCTCTGTTCCGGCCTCGCTACGCTCGGGCTCCACTTTGCTCCCCTACCCTACCCCCATTCCCACCCACCCCATTACAATTACCTGTATACCATCCTCTCCCACCCCTTCCTTTCCCAAACATCCAATAACAAATAACTTCCTGTCTAAACCCCCTGTTCCATCACTTCCTCTATTCAGCTACTTTCATAGCCACTCCTCCTCTACTTTTCACAGCCACTTCTCTTCTTCCCTCCCCTCCCACAAACATGAAACACGTTATAATTATAATTTCATTCCTCCTGATACTCTCCACCCTAACAACTTACCACACCTACTTCTCTTATCCATTACTTCTCTCTCCCACATCTTCCACTATAAATAGCAACACTTCTTCCTTTTATAATATCTCCTCTACCCTTTTCAATCTCCGCATCTCTTGTTATCATAAACCATATAGACTACAAATGCATCCCCTTATTTATAAACCCAAACTAAAGCTGCACAAACTGCATCTGCCCTTGCTTATATCTTATCAATTTCACCAACAACTTACTTGTCTCTGGTGACATCCACCCCAATCCTGTTCCCTCTGCCTACCCACATAATCTTTCACCTTCCTTAACCACTCCCCACCAGTCAAAAATCTCTCCCTCCCCATTAACTCCCACAAACTCTACCTCCACTAATCACTTATCCATATATTCCGTAAACATCCAAAGCCTATCCAACAAAACTACTGACTTCCATGCATGGGTAGCCCACACAAACCCTCACATTATATCATTATCAGAATCATGATTGAAGCCACATATCTCAAATAATGAAATTCTCCCACCAAGCTATAACATTTATCGCAAAGATAGGCTATCTAAAAAAGGAGAGGGTGTTGCCATCCTATACAAAGACACTCTCAACCTCTCCTGACTAACCACACCCCTACTTAACTTTCATCCTGCTGAACTCATAGCACTAAACTGCTACCTTGGCCCCCATAAGAAACTAGTTATTGCTTCTATCTATATCCCTCCTGGGAACAACTTAGCAATCCTTGAAACTATCCTATCCTGGTTTTCACTTAACATTCCATACAAAACCCTCATCTTGGGTGATGTCAACTTGGACTGGTCCAAACTGAAAATAAACTCTCCCCAACTTAGTATTAACCTCCATGGTTTTAAACAACTTATATCATCTCCAACTCACTACCACAAAAACCCACAGTCTAACTCAATAATTGACTGGATACTCAATAATTCCCCTCAACTATACCTCAAGCCTACAACACACCCTGACCAACTTAGCGACCACCTACCCATCTCTGTCCTTCGTGCCCCTCCCAACTTCCCAAATCCCACATCTATAGAGTCTGCTGCAAACTCTCTAACTTTGATCTCATCCAATTTAACTCTATTTTATCTTCCATAGACTGGTCCATCCTCAAACACATCCCTCTAAATGATGCCATACAAATATTTAATATTTTCCTAGACACCCTTTACTCATTGCCCCCCGTAGAAAGATCAGAATAAAACCCAAGTATGCTCCCTGGCTCTCAAAAGAAACAAAGTCCCTAATGCTAGAAAAAGACAAAGCTTGGAAATCATGGACAAAAAAATCGAAGGACTTACCCCTACTCCATAGCTATAGACACGTGAGAAATCTTGTCAAAAAGCACACCAACAATGACAAAAGGTCCTACTATAACACTGCCCAACTTAATAACAAAACCAGCCCTCAAAAGTTCTGGGCCTCCATTAATAATATTCTTTCCCCTGGCTCCCCTGCAAACCCCCCCACCCAAACTCAACATCTCTTGAAACAGCTGTTCTACTCAATAACCATTTCATTGACACTATTAAATCACACATGGCTCCCACCAGTAATCCTACTCCTCTGCCTAACCCTCCTAAACCATCCAAAAATCCACCTTTTTCTTTGCACCCTGTTTCCACTTCCTACATCAGATCACTTCTCCTGAAATTCAAACCCTGCTCTCTCTCCACTGATAACCTACCTCCTTCTTTCCTTAAACTTGCTGCTGATTCTATTGCCCTCCCAGTATCCATACTTATAAACAGATCTATACATGAGTCTATTGTCCCTTTATCTTGGAAATCTTTTACACCATTCCCTTGCATAAAGGTGGAACCTCACATGACCCTTCTAACTACAGACCTATAGCCATCTTATCCCCCCTTTCAAAGATTCTTGAAAAATGCATCCACTCTCAACTACCTTCTTGAACACAACCTCCTAACTCCCACCTAGCATGGCTTCCGTCCAAAGCATAGCACAAATACTGCCCTCCTATCTTTCACTCATACAATTGCTGAGGCCCTTGATAATAACAAACTGGTATCTTGTCTCTTCCTTGACTTATCAAAAGCTTTTGATACAGTCTCCCACCCTCCCCTACTATCCAAACTTGCTAACCTCAATATGGCTTCCTCCTCCCTTGTCTGGTTCTTTAGCTACTTATCATGCAGACAACAATCAGTAAAATGGCTCTCCTTTTCCTCTCCTTTCCTATCTGTCCCAACTAGGGTCCCACAAGGCTCCATCCTAGGGCCCCTTCTCTTTAATATTTTCACCAATGATCTTTATACAGCTTGCAATACATCTTCCCTCATCCAATATGCAGATGATTCTACTCTCATTACTACCTCAAATAACATCACCATACTCCAAGATCTCACACAACAGGTCTTCCTAGATACTGAACATTGACTATCTAGCAATCTCCTCATCCTCAACCCAAAAAAGACCAAACTCTCCCTCAATCATTATCCCACCACAAATCTTCATTTGCCATTACATCCTCAAATACACTACTATTCAACCAGAATCCCACACTAAACTCCTAGGGGTCATCATCGATGATGAACTCACATTTAACTTACACATTCTGCAATGTATAAAAAAGACAAACCAAAAGCTTGGTCTATTATATCGCCATATGAAATTCTTAATAACTAATTCCAAACTCACTCTTGCTCAAGCCCTTCTCCTTCCCTCCCTTCTCTATGCTGCTCCAGTACTCACCCATATTCACATTACTGTCTTAAACAAACTACAGCAGACTTATCATAAAATAGCTCAATTTATTACCAACTCTCCCTTTAATACTCATCACTGCCTACCTCTAAACTCTCTCCAATGGCTTGAATTCCCACATCTATTGTTACTAGCCAAATGCAAATGTTACACACTATAGTCCATAAACCTCTAGCATGTCCTTCTCTGTCTTCCTTTCATTACTAAGTACTCTCCACCCCGTACCCTTAGGACATCAAATCCGCAACTACTACAAATATACTATCCCAAAAAAGCTGTAGGCAAACTTCTTTACAAGTACTCTATGGCCCAAGCTTGGAACAAACTTCCTAGAGAAATTTGTAGCATTGTTCACCTATCTCACTTCAAGGAGAAACTTAAACTTCATTTACTTAACTCCAAAACATGCCCCTGTCAAACCCCAACTTAACTAAACTCCTACTCCTTCATTTCTTTCCTTCCACACTAGTTCTCCTCAGCTTAGTATTATGCCTACTTGCACAATATCTGTCTAAACATTTCTGTTGAATATTTTTCTCTGTTGTACATATTGTATATATTTCAGGTATTTTTCTCTGTTGTACATATTGTATATATTTCAGGCATTTTACAGTACTTGAATTAGTGTGTCTCATACCTACATATGTCAGTTATTACAGATTGTAGGTCTAAATAATATTTCTCCCCAAATTGCTTTTTATTATTTTTTTCTCTGTTGTACATATTGTACATACTTTAGTACTCTACAGTATTAGAATTAGTTTTTCCTTGACTTTAAGTATTGATTTTTTGTAATATTCTCCATGTGTCAGCTATTACTTATGGAATTGTAAAACTGTCCTTGCATTTATTTTTAAACTGTTTATTCTAAAATTGTATTTTTATTTCTCAGAGCTTTTCTCCTCAGGTCTCCACTGAAAATGGGCCACAAACCCAGCTGGACTAACCCGGTTAACAAATGCCAATAAATAAATAAATAAAATAAACTGTCTGGTATTCCATAAGTCTGCTTCAAAAATGCAAGGCATCTATAATGGAATTATGTTTCACTGACTCAGCCTAAGGTCTTTTGCAGGGTCTTGCCATTCAAATCGCCATTCATCTATGAAGTAGGTCATTGGTCAGCATCATTTCAGTGACATCATTTTCAACTCAGCACCGGTGAGGTCACTCATATATGTCACGTCTGAAACAAACTTGTACTACATTTCAAGCTGAAAAGAACACTTGACACTTTCAAGGTAAAGCTAGATAACTGGATGGTCAACCTCATATTCTCTCTCAGTCTATCTTATCTTGTACTCCTTGAGGCTAGAGGAAACTTTTGAAGATGTTTTTTTTGGCTAGATTTGTAATGATCTGCAGACTGACTGGCTAGTACTTAGCTATGAACATATGAGTCCAAAAAGGGAAGTGTAGCTAATCGATTAGATGCTGGTTTTGATAAAAATGTATCTTGTATTATATGAACAATCTGTATTCGGACTTCTTTGTTTGAAGGAAAAAGGTGATGTGTTAATTCACAAGTTGACTTGTGGTGTTTAGCCCCATGGTGATTGGGTTAATGATAAAACAGTGTCATTTTCCTTTCTTTTATCCTGTTTCAAATATGCTAAATTGTTTCTGTCTAATCAAAGTTAATTAATATTTCCGTTCATAAATTGTAGTGAAAAAAATGAAACAAGAACATTGGAGTGAGTGGCCAAGACTGGCAGGGGTGAACTGGCAGCTGCAGTAGATGTAGGAATACAAGCAATGAATTATTTGACTGATACTTCAAATCTTGGAGGTGGGGGGCAGAGGTTAATATGATAACTGAACATTTTTCTGTACAGTACAACTAAAGTTGGTGGAGACTTTAGGGGTTGGGTATAATTATTGTCATGACTAAAAGTAAATGTTTTTTAAAGATAGTAAATAATGTTATGATATCTGAACATTCTTATCCCTATTTTTTGTCCAGAAACATATGCAATTATATTAATGCAACAGCAGAAGTAGGTATAGCAATACTTTATGTTCTGAGTGTATATGCCATCCATGCTAATAACAGGTATCTGAAAGTAACAAAACAATGGGCATTAGGGTTGCAGTTATTAGTAGAATTAAACAAATAGTTATATCATGACAGAATGGAATGTGAGTACATTAACTCGCCAGTGAATAAGCATGGTATTTCAGCATCTGAAGCAAACAGGAGCAGAGATACTGACTTTACAGGGCACACTCCTGATAACTTTAAACAGACAAAGTTATTTAAAGGAAAATGGGATGGGGAAGTGTGAGCCTCCTGACAAGGGTAGAAGAATGGGGGTTGGTATACTACTATCAGGGACCCATCCTTTTGAAAATACTCACATCAATGAGTATAGAAGATAATTGGGAATAAAAGGAAGATATTTATGGGTTAAATGTGCAATTCTTAGTATGTACACACACATCCTGGTTGCATGTGTAGAAATAAGGGCACAATGGGAAATCTCCTACGATTTCTGGAAGAATTAGCCTTATACCTACCAGAATGGAATATAATAACAAACATTGCAGCTGTGTTAAGTGGACCGATGATCTGCAGGGTGTTACAAGTGGGGAGGTATGTGGCCTGTTATTTAGCAGTGATATGGTCAGCTGCCATATTTGAAGGGTCAGGAAGAGATGAAATTAACACATTATTCTGATAGGCATGATGGCTATGATAACATAACTTAAAACTGAGGAGTACATTGGATATTAAGTATCTATAAAAACAGCAAGGAAGGTAAATAAACTCAAATAAAAAACAGACACTTGGGTGGGATTAGTTACCCTAATGCTTCATGCAAGGGAAGAGCACTTTTGTGTTAGAGGTGTGATCAGGTCTTTAATATGTGTTTGGAGAGCTGAGACTGAACCTCACACTGAGGTGGATGGATACCTGGGTTGCCAGAATGGATAGAGAAATTCCTCTGCAAATCTGAAGGGCTATTTTTCATTTAAATAGATACACCAGAAAGGCAAAGAAATGTTGGATCTTCCACTTGACATGTTTACACAGATACGTTTATACACCATCCAGATCGTTTATACACCATCCAGAGCATAACATCTATATGCCGAAGACACATTTTTATTGCAGGTGTAGCAATAATGAGGGTGACACTTAGAAGCATATGGTTTAGAATTCCCAAGCTTTGAAGTAATTTTGGGAAAGTCGCAGACAATAGTCAGTAATATGTTAGAGTCATAAATTTTATAAGACCAAATTAAGAGGGAATTTTTTTTATGAACCTCAGTGCTCCCACTCGCACATGCTTCCCTGTGAAAGATATATACTCACATATTACCTTCCCCACCAGTGCAAATGGTGATAACTGTGCCCTGCCCTTTGTATACTGCTATTTGAATTGCCTGTGTCTGATGCACAGTGTGGTCAACCTATGCCTGGGTAAGCACAGCCTGGTGTTTTTATATCTTTTTTTTACTGTGTGCATTTATTTAGGTGTTGATTAGTTATGTTACAAAGCAATGTGCAATCTGCTTCCTCTTTACTAGTGCCATAGCACACTGTGCCTCACTCCACCTGGTTTGGTCATCCCCTGCTGCTAGCTCCTCCTCCTCTGACTTCTCACCTGTCTCAGCTGCCACTGCCTGTCATGCTGGGAAATTCTGTCCCTGCAAGAAGCCACCCTTTTGTAACTGCTTCCTAATTATAACATTCTGTAACACAGTACACACAGCAGGTATTTTTGCACATGTGGTGGGGTCACATGGCAGGGTACCACTGGATGTATTCAGGTAGTGGAACTGTGACTTCAGCATCCAAAACACACATTCCATTAATGCTTCTGTTTTGTGATAGGGCATGGTTTTAACCATGTTCAGTCTGGTTATGAGGGTTTCTGACTGGTGTCATTAACCAGGGTTCCAAGGTATATCCAGCATCAACCAGAAGATGTCCCTATAAGAAGTCACCCTTCACAAACTGTTGACAGAGGTCACATGTGTTCCATATGTGAGAGTTGATGAAACTGCCTATGTGTCCTGCACACACATTGTATATGATACCCTGTGCATTAGAGACCACCTGGTAGTTGATGGAATGATACCTTTTGCAGTTCACATACCTCCTTCACTGTTTACTGGTCAGGTAATTTATTTTAATATAGCTACAGTCTATGTCTCCCAGTGACTCCAGGAAGTGAGCTATAGCATAGAATTCCCACACAATGTTTGTTCTCACCTCTGTGGTGTGTGGGAACTACATATGGTCCGCTATAAGCTGTAGCATGGCATCAAAGAACTGGTAGAATATTCTCAAGGCTGATGCTGGAGATATCCCGGCTGTGTCACCAGCAGGTTGTTAAAAGGTTCTCATAGCTAGTATATGTAAAGCCACACATACCTTTATAACCATTAGGCTGAGTACTCGATGAATCCCATGGGGGGTGTTGACCAGATTGAAACATGTCCATAATTTCCTACATGCCATCCCTGTCCACACTTTACTGGTCCGCAGTGATGAAGTCATGGGGGTATGGAATATTAAACATTGTTGGAAGACCCACCGCCTGCATCAGTGGTTTTGTGCATTGTCAGGTGCAGTGGCTGACATAAGAGCCTTTTGTAAATAAGTTCTACCATAGCTGCAGCAACCCCTCACATTATTCAGTGCCTTGCACTGCCTGATCACAAGCATCTGGCTGTGTACAAATATAAAGCAGATGCAATGTTGCTGTGCAGAATTTAAACATTTCTGAATTGCTTCACTATTTTTTGAGTCATTATAATGTGCACCACTTCACTATTCAGTTATTTAACCAAACCGAAAAACAAATTCTAAAAACTGGTTAAAAAGAAAGAAAAACCACACCAAGTCCAAAAATAAGGTTAGCACTTTTGTTTACTGATTAAGCAAACTTCTTCAGACAACTGACATTACAAAAATTCACAGCTTAAATAAATTATCATGTCATGACATCACAATACAATTCAGAAACCAAGCCTCCATTTAAAGGACCCACATACCCAACATACTTTCACATTCATCCCATTCATCCCATTTGCCATGTAAATTCTCTTAGTGCAATGCAATTAACTTTCATGAATAAGATCATTGTTTCACACTAATGGCTTTTCAAATTATGACCATGCAAGATCATCTTTAATGGGGACCCCTAGCCAACCAAAGTCAGGGGCTACTATCAGAATTTGGATAATTATCAGAGAAAGAGAGCCACTGGAGGACCACAGTAGAATTAATGAAAACCAGCACTACCATCGTCTACTCCTACACATAGAATTTAGACTCAGAGGCTTAACATAATTATCAAAATCGAAAAACCCATCAGAATTAAAGGAATGTAGATGTTTTGAAAGGATTAATAGTATTTAGAGTGCACAATAAAAGGTCAGCAAGTTCAAGAAGGTCACACAGGATTACAGACAGACATTACAAGTATGGACTAAAATAAGAGGGCCGGACTAAATTAAAACTTAGTGAATTCCACAAAATCAGTTTAGTATACTTAATGCAGGAGTAAAGAAGTTTGAGTCCTAGCAGGATTAATGGAATCTAGAGATCCCTCAATAGAAAGAGAATCAGGAAGCATTAACAGGATTATGAGTGACTAGGAACCTGATATGGGGAAAAAGAGTCATGGACATGCAGGACATTTCCAGAAATCATGGGACAGTTGGCTAGCTAATTTTGTCCTGTATGCTAACAATATAAATTTATTTCTTAGAACAACCAAAAATGTGTTTGAAGTGTAAAGGGGCAGAAATGCTGTTAATCTAAACCTTGGACCCTGTCAAGCCATTGGAGTCATTGTTATCCATAAGATTTATTTGTTTCATAGGAGTGCTGCACAAGCTTTTCCTTGTTTCATAAATTTTTAATGAAAATATCAAACTAAATTATCCTGTGATGGCTGGGGGAGAGGGGTCCCAAAAACTAGAAACTTCTAATGACAGCAAGATTTTCTGGTGCTTAAAATAGGATAGTGATCATGACTGTTCAAAAACTGTGACATCATCAAGCTGAGGAAGTAAAACAATTCTCTCACCTGGACATAAGAATCTGATGATTTAGGAACACTTCTCTTCTTAATAATGACCTTGATATATCTCTGAAATGACTAATGTGCATTGAGCCAGAGCAGAAGACACTTTTTGCCAGCTTTCACCAAATTCAAGGGCTTATACTCCCTTCTCTGAGTTCTATCCTGAGCCAGAGCAGAAGGCACATTTTGCCAGCTTTCACCAAATTCAAGGGCCTATACTCCCTTCTCTGAGTTCTATCCTGAGCCATTGCAAAAGAAACTTTTTGCCAGCATTCACCAAATTCAAGGGCCTATACTCCCTTCTCTGAGTTCTATCCTGAGCCAGAACAGAAGGCACTTTTTGCCAGCTTTCACCAAATTTAAGGTAGGTCCTATACTCACTTCTCTGAGTTCTATTCTCCGCTGGGTCCGGCATGATCTTTCATGAGGTAGCCATTGTAGGGAATCAGCTGTATGCTCACTGGGCTATGCATTGCTCCTGCAACCAGGAAGTGGTGTATGTACAATGAGCTTGGTGAGATGGCTGTTGACTCAGAAATACTGCCCCTTGTACAATAGCGCACTGTCTTGCTCCTGGATTCCATTAAGAACCACAGCCAATAGCACAAACCTATCACATACCCCGCCCCTCATTCTATGTATGAAGAAAGTAAACAGCCTCGTCACTTTCCTCCTGAGTCTGTCCACTTCTCCAGTACCCAGACCACAGGCAAACCCAGGTCATCCTGGCTGAAGTCAAGGATTTATCCCATTATGGCCACTATCTGGCTGGAGGACACAAAGTTCATAAATAAAGAGTTGGTTTCATGTACTGATCCAGGTCAGTCAAAGATCGGCCATGAGAGACAGTGCTAAGTATAGCAAGAGTATTGAATGCGCTGTTTCTGGATTTTTAACTGATACATTAGAAAGCAGTCAGTCACTTTCCTTGACAATACACAGTCCAAGGGTGAACATATTGCCCCACCCCCCCCCAGAAGACTTTGGAGGAAAAGGCATGCCATCACCTCCATCCATATCAGTGACATCCCAGCTAAGTTTGGCAGTAGCAACTATGAGTGAAACAGATTGCAGTTCTAATTGCTTTACACACCAAATAATGCTAAACAAAGTCAGAATCAGTATGGCTTACTCTTGTAAAAAATGCTCTGCTTCTGAGGTAGTGAAACCACTTCTTCACGTCTTTGGCTATATTTTTTCAGATTAAGTTTCTATAACTCACTTCATAGTTCACAAAATTAAAACGATAGGACTCTGCCTTAAGTGCACTAGGTCAGGCCAAAAATCCATGTAGAAATCTGGGGAGTATGCTCTGTGTCTCCATGTATTATAACAGTTTTCAGCTGTCATCCAGTCTTGTAATTTCTCCAGTGAATTAAGCAAAGAAAAGGCACATGGTTTATCTACTTCACAAGTATTTGTTGGTTTCAGCACTAATCATCTACCAGACATATAGTCCTTGAAAGAGAAGTATAAATGTTTTGTAGAGATGTCAACAGTGTTGACTTAGTATATTTGAAAGGTCATTTTACCTCACCAAGGTTAGCCATGAACACAGGCCTGCTACATCATGGATGACCTGTTAATTTTGCTTCTAAGTAATCCTGTTAATGTTGTAGTGTGTATATGTGTGTGTGTGTGTGTGTGTGTGTGTGTGTGTGTGTGTGTGTGTGTGTGTGTGTGTGTGTGTGTGTGTGTGGTAGGTGTATGCTAGTGTGGATCTCGGGAATCATGGTAAAATAGATTATTAGAAACAAATTTTTAACATTACTGAGGCTGTCAAACAGTCCTACTCCTGTGTTTGAGGAGCCTGAAATAATTCCATTACTGGGTCTTACATGCATTTCAGTCATAATGGTTTATAGCACATTTTATGTACTATCAGCACATTACCCCCCCCCACCCCCCCCCCAGAAATATCTGGAGTTTCTCATGTTGTAGCCTGTAACACCTGAATGCATTGCACTTAGTTAAATCTATCTTCATAATAAGATGTACCAAATCCAGATGTGGATTCATGGATTATTCTTTGTGCTCTTCTTGACCCAGCACTGCTTTTCACTGTTATCACCTTGTAATGTCATGAGACACTTGTAGATGCCCCTATGGTCATGCTTCCTCTTTGTGTGCAGCTATTCTTCTATGCCAAGCCTACCCCATTGCTGAAGGAAGACTCTATCTCTGATATCAGAGGTTTAAACTCCAGAACTATTTGATTTTATCCGTTTCCTCACAATCAGCCTTACTGCCAACAACAGAAACGTCTCCGTATGTGAAAAGGATGTGTTCTCACCCAGATTTTTCTAAAGATGGGATTGTTTTCCAGTAGTGACGCAGAGATTTCTTGAACCTTAAATCTGTTAGTCATGAACCAGTTAATATATGATTAAGTGTTTTAAGGGCTGGTCTTCTGGGTGTGCGTTTGATTTAGGGATTTTTTTTCTTACCTTAAGCAGGCAGTTTCCATTCATACACATTTGCCTTTTTTTACTTTATCTCACTGTTAATAAGTAACTCGCAGTTTCTAATTTCCCGTTATAACTGGAGCCATTTAGTACAGCAGCAGCATGCCTACATCACTGTATCATCATTTCACATTCACAGTACATGTGCTTCCAGTCATAAGCCATGTAGGAAAGCCACTCTGCCCCACCAGAACATCAAAACAATGACACTTATTTTACAGTTTCATTGCTATCAGGGACTGAGCTGTTCTAGTGGATTGAAGCAAATAGTCATTGCACTCCATACAAAACTGCAAAGTATTGTTCCTCACTGTGAGCAGTCTATAAAATGCTACCTAAAAGCATTCCTCTTATATCAACTCATATTAGAATCGTGCAAGGGGCAAGCAAAGTTGATCTGATCTTCTCTGTCATAAAGGCCCAGCTGTCATCTGTGTCTAACAGCCCATTACTTTCCGATGATACTTTCAGTTTTTTCAGAAATCTCCCTTTGCTTTCAGTATATGGCTTCTAAATAATCTACTGAAACTGCTTCTTGTAGTCTCTTTCAGTACACAGAGTATAATTTGTAAAACTAAGGTCAACTTTAGAAATAGAAAGTTTCTGAATCTGAAAAGTAAAAAACATGTTAAAATCTACCTTTTGTTAAAAAGTTTTCATACTGGAAAAAAATGAATGAAGCAGAATATTTATGATACACTAGCATACATGTAATCTACTCTTACAAAATATCCAATGCCATGCTAGCAGGAAACAGTGCCTGTGAAAACTATGGGCATTTTGCCAACGTGGGGGCTTTGTGCCTTCAAGGCATTATGTTCATAATGAACAGTGCAGTGTTAAAAAATGGCAGTAATTGTATTATAGAGAGTGATGAGGATCTGTACTTTCCAGCTTCACAGAGGAAGTATGTGGGGGATTGGTATGCCTTTGTCTCACATCATCAATTTGTGAGACAGATTCTACCTTCAAAAAGATGCACATATTTTTGAACTGAAATTAGAACTGGTAAAGCTATAGTTTGGTTTTATTTATTTATTTATCTTTTGCAAGCTTTGGAAGCCGCATGTTTTCTAAATCCAGCTTCTAATATGGAGTTTTTTTCTTTATATCCCTTGACTCTATGAAAATAGCATTTACAGATTATGTACAGCTTTCTACATCAGGCTCAGTGATACACAGAAATCACAAAGCACTGTTTTGTCCCCACAGGCACCCAGCTTATAGCCTTTGGTCCCCCCACAGCATATTCTTGTCCAACTACCACAATCTCAGTGTCTCCAGGTCCTTTTTTCTCAAGACAAATAGTTGAGTTAAGCAGACATCTAAATACTTGTGGAAGGTTGTGGAGTCAATATGTGTGGATGAGTAGATGTGGGCTTTAGCTACACTCTATTCTTTATAGCTATATATGACATACAATAATATAGCAAGCATGCTGCCTTGCATGCCAACATTAAACCCCTCAAGACATATTTTGGCTTACATATACACACACACACACACACAAACACACACACATATATATATTGATGCTGGCTAAAGTATAGAGGGCTCTTCTAATTTGCAGGTGTTGTGCAACTAGCACCTATTAGCTACCCTACCTGCCTTTTTCCCCTCTGCAGTCTATGTAGTCATGACCCATAAAGGTAAAACGTTAACACTCATAGGTTAGTACTAGTCTAACCACCCTTGTAAGCCTAGCCAATTATCCCTTGTGATACTCAAACCCTGCATCTTGTGTTTGTAAGACAAACACCTTAACCATTAGGCCACCCTCCCAACCAAACAGTCCATTTCATGTATCTAGCACTTCTAAGAAGTAGAACATTCTCTGGTCAAGGTTAAACTTTATTCCCTTAATCTGCTTCTGATGTCCTGACTACATTTTACTGTCTCATCTTTAAAATTCCACCTTTCACAGTCCCCTCTCAAGCTGTTGTTGAGGAGAGCTGATCTCACCTGTCTTTTAGTGTCTCCACGAAGAGCTCCTGTTCCTTATCCCCAGATGTAGTCTAGTTCATTCACCCTTTAAATTACCTTGCTTTATTTTTCTCTGTACATTTTCCCAACATTGCAGAGCCTCCTATCACTGAAAGGTCTGTAGAATTGCACATTACCCCAGCTGAGAAAACAGAGACAGACAAGTGCCCATAGAGACATTGAGGCAGTGGTGATTGAACAGGAATATACTTTAGGGCCAGATTCTGTTCTTGTTAGGAAACATCCAAGTATGATCCATGTTGGCCTTGGCAGCAGACCTGTAAGTCTCTACCATGTGACCTAGTTGTGCATTTGCCACAATACTTAGGTGCTTGTTAGTCAGATTGGTGGACTGGTGCAATGATCGATTCTATATTACTTAACTGAAAATTAACCTCAGCGAACGACCATTCATCAAACATAAATCAGCGAATGGACATTCATCAAATGTTCACATCAGTCAACATGCTTCCCAGGGAGTGAGTAACTTGGCCAACAAACCAACCATCACAAATACCACAATATATCAAACCTACCAAGTGGGAGTTATGCCACCCACACACCCCAATTTGGGGGGGGGGGATGTGCCTCCTCGCACCACTCTTCTTATATATACCAGCTCTGAGATTGCACTACAGTGAGGAAAAGGGCACATTTCCTAATGCTGGCCAAGTACCTCACTTCTCTGGGAAAAACATTTGCTGATGTGAAATTTTGATGAATGGCCATTAACTGAAGTTAGTTTTTGATGTACTAATATAGACCCACAGGGATCATATTAAGCCATGACTAAGGCAGAGAAGCCAGACATGTATTTCAGTATGTGGCTGTTGTGTCATAACACCTTGCACTAGTCAGTGATTCATCTGTGCTGCCACCTCTTCACCCACTTATTTGTTTATTTCAGTTTGATAACTGAGTAAGTGAATGGGTCCAAAGACCCTTTCCAGCCATGATACAGGTCATAAAACAAAGACAGTAACTGTTAGATGCACTTAACACTAAGAGAAATGCAGCAAGTATAGAGCAACATACAAACAAATATGCAATGATATACAACACTGAGAAGTATCAAGTGTTATGATTTTGAAACAAAATAACAGATATATACCAAAGAATTAAGACATAAAGCTAGCAGAGTAGAAATCTACAATTAGGTTGTTATGGTAACGTACAACATTCAAAGGGCATTTTACCATGGAGAGCAAAAAATGGCAGTATTTTGTGACAGTATAGCAGAACAATGGGAAACATTAAGTTTGTATTAGAACTGTAAATAAGTAAGTCATATAATACAGTAAGCCTCTCTGATAATAATAAGTCATCTAGCCAATTCTTTAAATCATGCCTTGGGCTATTTCCTGTGTCCTTTAGGGTGCCTACCACAAGTCCATTGATCCTATTTGTAAACTACAGTGCATACATTTAAGAAAGTGGTGCCTTAGCATAGCATATTCATGTGGTCTGGTTTCCCAGTCTATAGCCAAGAGCACATGCTGATGAAGCTGATAGTGTGCAGCTGGTCTCTATCTCACCTTTCAGCTGTCACTGCTTGATACAAAAGAAGGCTAAAAAGTTTAGTACGGTTGAGTTTTAAAAAAAGAGACAGTGGAAGTATTAGCAGTGATAAGACACATATTTTACAGTTACTGTGGGTAAAGTATGAGTTGGCTGTTTATTCATTGATTATATTTCTCAGGAGCACAAGTTCAACCTAGACTATTGACACATATTACTAAAATAATAAATCAAGTCCAAGACTAAAATTTTGTTGAGTTATATGGTTGATTATTATGAGAAAGTTCATGGGCACTGCCATAATTGAACATGCAATGGAGAGATTGCTAACTGAATCTGGTTTAACAGTAAACAATATGATAGAGGTGTACAGAATGAATAAAAAAAGACCTAATCATAAATGAGGTAGATCAGTAAAAACTAGATGTGTGTAGAGTGACTTGTGATAGAAAAGCTTAAAATGAGTAAGCCAGTGAGTAAAAAATTAGTCACAAAATCTCTTGCAAGTATCTGAAGTCACTGAAATGTGGCACAGAGAAAACTCTGTGCAGTAGATACTAAACACGATAAAAAGAAATGTCTACCATAAACCAAGTCTACTGAAACTAACTCTGACAAAAGGAAAAGTACAGCTGTGTAAGCTGAACTTACCATAACAGTAGATATTAGAATGATTACTGCTGCAGTAGCCCCAGCTATATAGGTTATATCCTGCCAAAGATGTAACAGACAGCCAGCTTCCAAAACTTCAGGGCACCTTCCATGCATCCAAACTGCTATGCAGTTCAAGATGGGCTGACTAAAGGACATGTTTGGAAATGAAGCCCTACAGAGCTTTCCTGCCGCCAAAGAGTACACTCCTGTGAGACATTTGAGTACCAACAGTCGGGTTCTGCTACCATTTGCTGGGCAGATAACTTCCCTTTGGGGAAAAAACTTCAATTTTTTTAAATTTATTGTAGTTTTGTTAGCTAAGGCTACTGCAGCAGTGATTAATATGAAGAACATATTTTTCCTAAACTGTGTAAAATGAAAGATGTTAACTTAGCATTAAACACATTGCATACATTACAGCAGAGTCACAGAAGCAATTTATTTTAGGAGAACAGTTTGTCTTAAAAACATGATATATGTGAAAAATGTAAATGATAAATGTACAGAAAAGTGACAAATAGCCAGAAACTGTGACAGGAAAAAAAAACAGAATTATTAAGTGAATTGTATTCTGCGGTGGTAAGGTGGTAGCGTTGTTACCTCACAGCAAGAGGTTCTCCTGTTCGATTCTCGGCTTGACTTGGGAGTGCCTTCTGTGTGAAGTCTGCATGTCCTCCCCACAGTTGGGTAGCATTCGAAAGACATGCGTGTGTAAATGGGCATGCCTTCATTGAAGGTTGGGTGTCGAGCTGGCACCTCTGCATTTTGTAAAAAAAAAATCTACTGACAATCATTAGCGGACCGGAGTTCTGCTGTTGCAACCCCTTACTGGGAAAAAGCTGAAAGACTTCCAGACTACACTCTGAATCAGACTGTAGTGTAATGTCTGCTCAAACATTTGAATTAAACAGTCAGAAACAAAGCAACTTGAAATACTTAGTTACTTATTTTTGCTAACCATGTGAACAGTGTTCATTTTGTAAGTATGTTTCAAAATCAAAAAATTCTCTATCAAAAATACCTCTCAGGTATATGATATAAATTTTTTAAGCAATTGTAGCTCATATTGGGTTATCTATCTGGCTAATTGCTTCTGTGCTGCATTCTATATTGGTCAAACATCACATACTTTAAGAATCTGTATATCAGAACATTTAAGTGATATTAGGAATAAAAGCCAATCTAATGCCTTATATAAACATTCCCTCAAACACTCCACAGCTGAATTTAGGTTTGTTGTCATTGATAGAATCCAAGGAGATAGAACAATTAAGATAGGACTACACAGTTTACTTAATAAAAAGGAAATATTTTGGATCATTAAGTTAGGGGGGGTATTTAGCCCTGATTTAAATGAACATTTGTGAATCAGCCAATCAGAATATTCCTGTATGTATTTATATCTTTAATTCATTATGGTATGTGTATAGTTCCCACTGAGGAAGCCAGGTTTACTGCCAAAACTGGTTTGGGTTTTGACTGGATGGTGCATTGTTTATTTTGAAATAAAGCGACATTCCACACTCAAGTGCTGGCCTTTCTTCATTTTGCTATCTACTATTTTGGTCATTGCACCTGCTATACTCGTGGATTTGTTGTAGGACTAAGTAAAGTTTAGCCAGCACTTACAGACACAGTAATCAAAGCTTAGCATAATTGTGCAAGGTGAAACAGTAATGCAGATAAAGGCAATCATATCCAAATATATCGTCATAAGCTGTTTACTTCCATTTAGTCTTCTTTGCATATGCTGCCCAGTGCCAGACATTGTGCAAATGTAGAGGTAGAGGAATAATGATATAGAAAGGAGAAAATATATTGTCAGAGTGACATGGAGGCAGGGACAAAGTAGATTATAACAGAAGAAGGATAATGGTGGCTCAGAAAAATATGTAGCCAACAGGTACACCTACATTAGTGAACCAAAACCACTTAGTAACACTTAGCTAATGGCTAAATTAGAACCCTTGAAATTATTCAGAAATTGTTCTACACATTTGAGCTTTAGCTCATCATGCCACAAAGGAAACATTACTATACAGCATTAATATAACACTATTGAAGCACACTGAAACCTTACTGCAGAAGGAGGGATGAATAGAGAGAGAGTAAGAGACAGATGCAGAGTGGAATAGCAACAATATGTTTTGTAGGAAATGTAGGGACATCTGCATGATATTTTATTGTTACTTATTACATCATTATTAGTCTATCATGCTCTGTACAATAAACTGATTGCTATAGGTACAAATAAGGGGCGGGAGAGTGCAATAAATATGAATACCTAACCAGGAAAAGATAGGCTTACTAATTCTCCTGTTGAGCCTGCAATGTTTTTGAAAATGATGCCTATATGCACCAATGATATGGTAAGAAAATGTGATATATGTTGAGAAATGCATATGTTCACAAGTAAATGTATGCTAGGAATCTGAAATGTCTTGAAGTAATAAAATGACCTACAGCTATAATCACACCCATGACACTATGCCAGAACATCAGGCTACAAACAGGATACTTATCTCAACATGCCACATGGGAACTCCTATCGTAATACACTCAGCAGCCTAAGAATTGTTTTAATTAAGTGTATCTCAGTAATGTTGTTAGCATGGCTTTACACTATATACCCACTGAGTAACAGAGTTAAGCACATTGAGCAGCAGTAACCAGACCACTGCAGATTAAAATGAAATCTTCAGCATTTGCAATAAGAAGTTAAACAGCACTCACTGTCACTCAGCATTGCTGCATTATAGTAAATTCCATGTAAAGGCCAAGGACATAAAATTATGGCTTTTCCCTGAGCCATTTCTGTCAATGTTTGTTGTGTGTGAATCTATTTTTTGACAAGATTAATGTGTGAAAAAAGGGTGGATAGGACAGTGGTAAAAATGGGATTGGCTCACACAGGACAAGAATACATGACTTTACAGGAGGACTGTGGAAGACCACCATATCTATCAACTTCCTTGCAACATATATGTACAGTTGTATACATCATTTCATGACTTTGCAGAGAGAGGTGACAACAACAAAATAATTTTGTATGGCAAATTGGACTGAATCAATTGTTTTAGGATGACATATAGGCAAAGTGGAGAGTTGTGTATAAGGCATAATTTTTTGTGGGACAGGCATACATTTATTTATTTATTTATTTATTTGTTTGTTTGTTTGTTCTTGAGACATAGAGTAATGGTAGGAAATATGCTTAGGAATGTCAGGTAGGCAGGGTAGGTTAGGAAGCATCCACAGGCATACCAGACATACAAGACAGATAAGGATGGTGAAGGAGATGTAAGGTTAGGTGACACCATGACTGAGGATAAGTAGGGGACACCGGAGGCACACCCATGTCCAGTTTGAGAA
The DNA here is from genome assembly GCF_019279795.1 of Protopterus annectens. Classification (NCBI taxonomy): domain Eukaryota; kingdom Metazoa; phylum Chordata; order Ceratodontiformes; family Protopteridae; genus Protopterus; species Protopterus annectens. Next base: position 549,727,990 of record NC_056748.1, read on the forward strand.
CAGTGAGAATCTAGTCCTCACCCTTAGAACTGTAATTTTATCCTGCAGAAATTGCCTGGGTCAGTGCTGGATGTAGCAATGTTTTTACAATGTGACACAGGATCTTTTCAACCCTACTGGTATGTGCACGGAGGTCTTTTTCCATTATATCCTTCACTAGCTCTGTAAGCTCCTGCCAGGTGCTGAAATCACCATGCACTTGGAGCAGGTAGAGCTGGGGTTTTGGAGGCAATATTGGCAGGTTATGACCCTGAAGAGCTGGGTGTCTGTGCTGCCATCTGTGGAGGTATGGATGACCAAGCTGCAGTGGTCAGCATACTTTTCTGTGCTGTTGATGATTAATTTTCATCAGCAAGTTATGCAAACAGCAGATCATTAATGAATTATAACACCACCCAAAAAAAAAAAAGATAGAGAGAAAGTTTTGTGGGGGAGACAAAAAAGAGATAATCAGATACATGGCATGTTGTGATATTGCATATTTTAAACAACCCTGATTTGGCAATACATAAACAGTTATGATAATTTACTACTGCACACTTTGCAATATCCATACATTATTGAAAGGTAGTTTTGTGTCATTAAATAAACAAATGCCACTACTCTGATATAAGACACAGCTGCCTTTATTTCACTATGACAGATTGGAATTATGCATTCTAAATCAAAAATTACATTTACCATAACCATAATGTAATTCTTTCTGACAGACAGCTGTTAAAAATGCTGCTTCTGGGTACCGAACTCACACACAGTAAACCTAGTTTTCTATTGACCTAATACAAGCAATAAGTATTATTGGGGAAGGCATGTATGCTTGAGATGAAAGATGAGGTATGCCTTCTCAAGATGCTAGTGCTTGAGAGAATACAAATAACAGTGTGGCTTGAATTATTACATGAATCATACTTATACCATGCCTCTCTGAGGCGATTTAATCTTGTCTGGTGTACCTCACAGTTTGCAGAAATCTCCTCTGTAGCTGTAAAGCACAAAAAGAAAAGAAAATATATATGAAAGCATAATGAGTATCTGTGTTGACTGGCTAGATAATTACTGCTGTATCATAGACAGGTTATGGGTCAGTATACTTACAACTGTAAGGTCTTCTCAGTCCTAAATTCAACCTTCCATCATCTTAGTTGGTCCTGCTTGTACTTTTTTTTATAGTGGTTATGGCATTGCTCCCCATTGTGTGGAATACCAGTTACAGCAGAGACAGCCTTGGCTAAGCTATTCCAAGCCTCAGCCTTATATTAAGACCTGGTATAATCCTCCTGCAGCAGTGCACAGCTGTAATGCTTCACAAAGAGTGCTAAAAATATACTGGACTCCTCAAAACCCTACCTTTGTGCCCTAAATTTAGCAGTATTCTCTCTCTCTCTCTCTCTCTCTTGCCAGCCATGTCTGCAAAAGTCATGCTAATAAAATATGTCTGAATTGGTGATTACTTCAGATCTTCAGTGTTAGTAGCACTGTGCAAAGATGCACAGCCTTGCTAACTGCATTTGTGCACTTGAAAGCAGATGAACTCCTTGGCAGACATGTTGGCACTACTTACAGCACATAGCAGTAAAGGTGTGAAACAGGACATTGAGCTGTGCCATGTGTGATGCTCCATCCATTATCACAGGTACTAATGTTCAACAGTGGACTGCTTAATGGTTTGGCTTTTGATGGTTGCCCTTTGGAATGTGGAACATGCTGCATTTTCACATATTATCATGTTGGGGCTTGCCCAATTATTGTGACAGCTGGAAATCAAACCCATGGGATAAAGGATGCAACAAATGAAACTTAATATATTAGCTGATATTGCCACAGGAGAGCTACCTTTCCACTTTGGAAATTTGATGTATAGTGATTTCCGAATCATGGAGATAAAAGTCAGAGACGCCTATATGTATGTGGCTGTAAATGTGTCTTGGAATGCATTCCTATGTAAAAGTCATTCTTTCTGCAAGTAAATATGTTCCAGTGGATGCAATTGAATGTGATAATTAGTACAGGTCAGATTATGTTACATACATACTTTACTAGGTATAAGGGTTCTAAACACATACTTGGGATATGTGATGAGTTATGATAATTACAACAAAAGTATCATGCCCATCATACATATGCAGTGAATCTTATATGAAATACAGTCATTGTCATGCCTTGGAAAGTGTACACACATCAAGTTGTATATATATGTAAAACATTAATCATATATGCTAAATAGCACAGATTCATTATGCAAGGCTTACTGATAATTGCTTGCAATAAATAGGTTTTAACATTATCAGTTTTCTTTAGTGTTACATTCCTATTCAAAAAGTTATGAGAAACGGGCTTCTTACATCCTTTTTTAAATGTATTTTGTAACTGGATTCAAACTCTTAGTAGGCTATATTATTTAACTAAAGTCACTGCCCTTATACCTTAGACCATAGAGATAGCTCTATGAGAGATGGAATTTCTCCACTCAGTACTGTACAGAGTGCTGAAGAAAGCGCACCATTGCCAGGTATGTTTGGGCTACCTTAGGAAGCCTAAAGTTATTTTTTTATAATTTTTCCCTTAGGTAATAAACACTACTTGCTCTTTGCCAAGTGGAGAGCAAATGTACCGTAAAATAAAAAAAAAAAGGAAAAGTAAATATTGTGAATAAATGCAAAGTGATCTCTAAAGAGGATTCAAACAAAGGTTAATCTGCTTATTTCTCTTGAATTATCTCAGTTACACCTTTTGCCTCAGAGAAAGTTACCTGACAGGAATATTTTCTTCAATGATTACTATCTAGAGTGCTGCTGGCCACAGAATGCCACCAAGCATGCTGTTGTTGTTGTGTCTTTCAGCTTTTCGCAGTTAGGGGTCGCCACAGTAGAACTCCGGTCCGCTATTGATTGGTAGTTGATTTTTACGTGTCGAGTTACCAGCCCTGATGCACAACCTTCATCAAAGGTACACCCATTCACGCATGTCTCCACGCAGAAGACGCTCTAGCTGAGAATCAAACTGGACAGCGTCATACTGTGAGGTGACAATGCTACCGCAGCACCACCACAGCGGGTAGAATGCCACCAAGCATGTTTGTCTTAATTAAATGTTTCACTTTTTCCCCTAGGTAATGAACCCTGTCTGAACGCCACCAAGCATGTTTGTCTTAATTAAATGTTTCACTTTTTCCCTTAGGTAATGAACCCTGTTTGTGTGCCACCAGGCAAAGAGCAAAAGAACCTTAAAAAGAAGGAAGAAAAAAAGCTTAATGTGAATAATTGCAATGTAATCTCTACAGATACTTCATGTGCCTTATTTCTCTCGAGTCACTTCAGTTACACCTTGTGCCACATAATTTGACATCTGGTGTGCTCTACCTACACCAGACTAAATTAAATTTTTTACTTTTTTCCTTAAGCCATTAAAGGTATTTTCACACTGCCAAGAAAAAAAGACATAAAAATTTTATACATCAAATACTTGACATGGACAGGTTTGACCAAATAGGGACATGTATGGATTTGACTCTTCAAGCAAGGCTATTGGAAGTGATCATTTCTCACTATTTCCCAGAGTTGCCACAGACAGAGGTATATATTATCAAGGTGATAAAGTCTTTAGATGCAATCATGTGACACTGTACCAAGTCGCATTGCAAATGCAACATAAACAAGTTATGCAAGTTGTCCTTTTACATTTGACAGTGACTGTATGGATGATTGGGATATTGCAAATGTTTAGCATAAGACTGCAGGTGTATCCTTTTTTTCTTTCTAGTGGATCCTCTTATTATCTGTGCTTTCATAATAGCCACTCTATTTCTGTTTTCTTGCCATATGCTATCTTTAACAACAACATTTCCTACTCAGGGCCAGTAACTGTGGTAATTCAAAACAGCATTTGAATGTTAGGACTGTCAACCTTCTACATTAGTTAATGTATGTGCAAGACTTTTTTTAACCCTCTTCTCTCTGACACACCCTTACTAGGTATATATCAAAGAGGGGAGACTCTGAAAGCTGATTGTTCCTGGAGTCAGGTTAATGATAGACACCTAAAGGCCATTAGCAGGTAACACTTCTAAATGTTCATACTTGTATTGCTAGACTGTGTGCATGTAATTATGTAGGTCCTTACACCATGTTTTCATTCTTTACACTTAGTGCAGACTGTGGTATTTAGAAGTGCTAATGATTTAACATCTCATTTGCATACTAACAGTGCTCACAGGGCTGACTGCACTATGTAAAGATAATTGTATAGCTAATGCCTTTATATCATACTGGGGAGACTGTTTTGAAACACAGAGCTTAATACTTCTAGAAATACACGACTTTGGAGATTTATCTATTTTCTGCAGTGTTGTATTGTCAAGGTATGTTTCTATTTCTTAACCGATACTTTTAGTTTAACATTAAATGCTGATGTGCAGTGACTGCTGAAAGACATCTGTATACATTTAGATGTATTTACTTTTATCGCTTCCTTTTGGCATTGCCATGTCTGCATTTCTACAATTATGCTACTGAATCCTATATGACCAATTTATTTTCTATGTCATGTATTCACACTTATAGAAAATGCTTGTAATGTAAGTATGTAGGAAGGTCTGGCATTTCTATCTGTATAAGAAGGAAAATAAAAAAAAATGTTCTGTTTTTCTATTTCTACAGGACTAAACTCCACCAGTAGTGGATATGACAGTTTTAACAGTTTGGTGTTACTTTTCTATTTCTGCAATTATAATAGTTATTGTTAATGCAGCAATATATTACAATGTTTAAATCTGTGTTACCTCCATTACAGAAGTGTTATAAGATCTGTGATGATTATTGAGTTTTAAGTATACAAGTATACTTTTTTTTGTTGTCTATGTGTGTGGGGGTAATGAGGGGCAACATGTGCATAGTCATAGTGACCACTTAACACTTAGAAATTGTTTGTGTACATGCTGGATGCATACAGTCATAGAGAATAAATATATATATATATATATATATATATATATATATATATATACATATATATATATATATATATATATTTTTTTTTTTTTTTTTTTTTTAGATAGATAGATAGATTTAATTTTTTTGTCTGTTTTCTGTTTCATCTCATACAGAGATATGGTACCCAAGTAGACATCTGTACCTCATAAGCTACCACATAGTGTTGAAGAAAATGGGATAATTATACAGGCCTTACACTGGCATCAAGCTTTTCTGTTAGAATGAGGTAGAGGTGACCAATCTCCCCATGACAAGATATGGCAACATGTCATCAATGACCCATATACTGTCAGAGGACAGATAAGACACTGGGCAATTGACATGAAAAACTCTGCCTGCCATATTGCTGCTGAAATTACCCAGCAATAGGGGGCTATGAGGTGGCCTGCAAGAGAACTACCACCAACTGAAACTGAGGTGTTCTTGCCCACTATCCAAGATCAACGATGCCTGTGACACCCCTCAAATTACCGGTAAGTAGTATGCTTAATGCTACACATTCTTTGTTTCCACTGGGATGGGCTCCCCATAATTCCCTGGGCCCTGAGGTGGGGCTGGTAGAGGTTGCATATTTCCTCCAGCATTTCCCTGTTACCCTGTATCTCTCAACAATTTCTGTTTCATGCAGTCCATAATATGTTAAACAGAGTCTAAACACCATTCTTCTTGTTAGAAGTTTGGCAGTAGCAACAGTAGCACCCTGATTTAAAGTCTGTTGCACATGCAGCATAATGATATTAGCAACAACCCCTAACATGTGCCTGTATTTTGAAGAGTTTTGATGTACATAGTGAAAGTCTACACTGAGTGTATATAATTGCTTTATAACTTCTTAGATAGCTCTGACATGTTGGATTGGTTAATTAGCATGTACTTCATATAGCTGAGCAATGCCAACACAATCGCTAAACTTCGTGTAGCTGTTAATGAATCCTTGCCTATATCTATCACCTACTGGTCTATTGAAAGATCACAGACTAAAGAACAGACACTGGCCTCAACTTCCTTGCTATAGTCTGATCAAATGAGTGTAGTACAAACCAGGCTAGACAAAAGTTTTACAATAGTCAAAGATGCCCAAAAACACTATAAGTCCCAACATTGAATAAGAATAACTTCAGAGCAAGAAAATGCTGGGAAAAGGCTCCAAAATCCAAAACAGAACATAAAATGATGAAAATAGGCCTTTATTCACAAACACAAGTGCTTTCACATAGCTTCTTCAGGTGTATATTAATCAACTAAAGAACACACCTTTATATACAGAAAACAAGTCACATGTTCACATATCAATTACATTAAAGGTGCATAGCTATCCTAAAAAATACATATATAAATAAATACATTCTTATTAAAATGCATTCATATTTGAAAAAATAATAAATATAAAATATAAAATATTTAATTTTATCTGCTTCATAATATATATAAAAATCGAAATGAATGTATAAAAATGTATATATAAAATCATCTTCTCAGACCTCTGGTGTAAAGTATGGGTTTCATAGGTATACATTCATTGAGATCATGTCCTATGTTAGATCTCAGCATCACTATCCATCTAGCTTCTATTTCTTCAGTCCTAAATCTGATATCCCCCCCTCTATCACTCTCAAAGGACTTGGATAGCACCTTAAATTTAAATTTATGAAGTTCACCCATGCTTTTAACATGCTTAGCCAATGCATTAATCTTGGATCCTTTCTTGATATGATAGGCATGTTCCCTTATTCTCTCTCTTAGAGTACAATCTGTTTTGCCCACATAGAAATGGACATGGTCTCAATGAATGTATACCTATGAAACCCATACTTTACACCAGAGGTCTGAGAAGATGATTTTATATATACATTTTTATACATTCATTTTGATTTTTATATATATTATGAAGCAGATATAATTAAATATTTTATATTTTATATTTTTTCAAATATGAATGTATTTTAATAAGAATGTATTTATTTATATATGTATTTTTTAGGATAGCTATGCACCTTTAATGTAATTGATATGTGAACATGTGACTTGTTTTGTATATATATATATATATATATATATATATATATATATAAAGGTGTGTTCTTTAGTTGATTAATATACACCAGAAGAAGCTATGTGAAAGCACTTGTGTTTGTGAATAAAGGCCTATTTTCATCATTTTATGTTCTGTTTTGGATTTTGGAGCCTTGTCCCAGCATTTTTCTTGCTCTCAAGTTATTCTTATTCAGTGTTGGGACTTATAGTGTTTTTGGGCATTTTTGACTTTTGTTTGCTTCTATTTTGAGCCCATTTATGCTATTAATATGGCTGATGTCATAGAAGAAGTAGAACTGGACTACAATCCTGAAAGTCAACCTCATACTGATGGTAACGTAAACACTTTTCTATCTAAAGTGAGAGATGTGGACAATCCGTTAATGAACAAAGGTTTGAAGGTCACAGGTGAAGATGATGCTGATGTGGACTTTTTAACACTCAGGTCTGACTTGTTAGACCTTGAAAGAATTGTGTGCAAGTTGGCGAGAACTCAATACGAAAGGTTTCACCTTGAGGTATGTTTAGAAGAAAAATTGATACCGCGTGGTCTTAGACGTTTGAAAATGCCAGCGGAAATAGACTGTGATGCTATTTTACTAACTGAATGGCAGAAATTGAATATTGATATCAGTTTCAATTATATTAAACTACTTTTATCTGCAGCTGAAAGACGTGAATCTAATTTGTTAAGTAGCATCACTGATAAGTATTCTCGATTGAACAGTATCTATGTTGATGACTTTTTCACTAAATTATTAGCAGATACGATCAACAATGTTGACACTTATAAGCGGAAACTATTACAGATTAAGCTCAAAAAGTTACAAAGAGACCGCACTGATTTTTCATTGGGCCACATCTTCACGTGGCCACGTGAACCTATAGCATCCAACGATAGACCAAGAGTGTTTGGAGCTGAACAGCGTACTGAAGTGACTACACAGCGTAACAAAGAGGATTCAAGTAAGAACTTTACTGACATTAATAGAGCTACTAGCAGCGACCTTCGTAACACTAACAATGAGGACACAGGTTTCTACATAGAGGCGAACAATCATTCTACAGCTAATCCTTCCAGTTTGAGTGCCCTTGTTTTAGGGGCAAGGAAGAAAGTTTTCCAGACTGTAGCCCAAGTACACAGAACTGTTGATTGTGCCTCTCCTATTTCACCTCATTCGGTACCTGTAACGCATTCCACCACAGGACATTACCCATTAAATTTTCCGTTACCAGTGAGAGACCTTTCTCTGGGGAGAACAGAAGGGCAGGGGAACAAGAATTTACCTCGAGGGAGAAGCAACATGAGGAACAAAAGAAAACACGAAGAAGAGACGAACAACACCTACACAATCAAGAAAGCATTCCAGAAAGTAAGACTTTAGTCATGAATCTGTCGAAACATTGTTTAACTGATGTTGAAATGAAAGTTTTAATGAAAGGTTTGTCTTTTATATCTACAACTGATATGAGTATAACAGATATTATTTTTGACTTAAAAATGTTCACTAGAAATTTAACTTTAAAAATCATGTTTCAACATACACAGAATGAACAAGAATTTATTTTTAAAAGACCTAGTGCTTTCATTCCTAAACCAAATATTTTAATCAATGCTTTTGAACAAATGTGTGTGACAGATATTTATAATACTTATAATAATAAGAAATATAATAAAAAGAACTATAATTTAAGTAAAGAAGAATTTGAGGCCCTACATAGACTTAAAATGACAATGATTTAATAGTTAGACCTGCAGACAAGGGAGGGCAGACAGTGCTTTTAGACAGGCATCAATATGAAATGTTAATGCATGAAATGTTGAATGAGAGTAATTTTTATGTAAAAATTGATAGAACATTTGTTTGTAAAATGATTGAAGCAGTTAATAATGAAATAAGGTCCATGCAATTTACAGGTTTAATAACAGATGAATTAACTACTTATTTTTTGGTTTCTAAACCCACCATACCAATCATTCAAGGGCTACTCAAAATACACAAGAATAATATTAGACCACCTATGAGACCTATAGTCTCAGGTAGAGGGTGGTGTACAGAGGCCATCTCTATATATGTTGAGAAAAAGTTGAGACCTGTGTTGGACATGTTACATCATGTTCTTAGGGACACTGAGCGTTTTTTACATGATTTATATGAATTTACTAGATATGGAATTATTGAAGATGAAATTTTATTTGTTACACTTGATGTAGTTTCTTTATTCACTGTTATATCTAATGAACAAGGTATAGATTTTTTAAGGGAGTTATTAATTAAAGTTGGTGTATATAGAGCAAATGAAATTGTTTTGATACAGAAACTAATTGCAATTGTTCTATATAATAATGTTTTTCTTTTTAATGAACAAGTTTATTGGCAGAAAAATGGTGTAGCAATGGGCAGCTCATGTTCGAATAGCTATGCCAATGCAGTAATGGTTACCTGGGAGACGGAGCATGTATTTAATGGGCCCTACAATTCTCTAGTGCTATTTTACAGAAGATTTGTTGACAATTGTTTTATTCTGTGGAAAGGCACTGTTGATCAACTTGTTGAGTTTATTGACTATCTAAATCAGACCACTACATTTTTAAAATTTACCCTGAATCATTCACATACAGAAATCAATTTTTTAGATGTCTTTGTTGAAAGAGACTCAGTTGGCAAGATTACCACCAAGATGTTTAGGAAAGAATGTAGAGTAAATAATTTGTTATCCAGGGACAGTATGCACCCACAATATGTCTTCAATAATGTTGCTCAAAATCAGTTTTATAGAGCCTCCAGGCTAAGTGTTGGAGCCCATGAATATGAAAGACAGATGCTTATAACTACCACAGAATTAAAGGAGAGATGCTATCAATATAATATGGTGACTAAGAATGAGGAAGTTGTTAGACAGTTAAGACACACTAGAGCTAAACCTTATTTTTCAAGACCTACTTCTAAACAAACTTTTTTGAAAGATAATAGGTTAAAAGTATGTATTCCATATACAAAAACTGGTAAAAAGAGGAAAAACAGTTACAAATCAGTCCACAGGCAACCTTGTAACCAGCAAGCAGACCACAAGAAAAAGATCCTTAACGCAAATATTTATTTTCACAATAAGCAAGCGTTTTCGCTGTAACACCTGTCACAGCTTCATCAGAGATACAAAGAACAGTTTCAAAATGCTCAAATTTATAAGTTAAAAACAGGAAGTGAACAAATAAGCATCATTTCCTGGCAAAGTGCTATATTTTTTTAAAAAGTAATAAATTCACTATTAAAAAAGTGTTTTTCACATCGCACTAAATTGTACAATATCTACAATGACAGAAGCTATATATCAATAAGATAAGCACATTAGTGTTACTTATTCATGTCTAAATGCAAAAAACTTTATAAAAAGGAAAATTATATATATTGAAAAACATATAATAAAAATACATAAAAATGTACCATCATACTAATCATTATGTTATAAATAAATGTATTAGTATGATATGTATACAATTAATCAAATTTAACAATTACCTCAAGTAACTCCTTAGTTTCAGAACTGATGAAATGTTGCAGTTTTCATTCAGGCCAGGAGGCCTGAATGCATCAAGTTTTAACTGCCATTCCAGTTCAAAATTTTCAAGAATTAAGGAGAAGGGACCGCCTCTTATATTAGGAACTACATGGTCAATACCCATAAAACAAAAGTTATGTCCTGGGTTAGAATTAACATGTTTTGCTAATGCATTTTCTAACAAGTTATTTTTTATTGCATATGTGTGTTGGTAGATTTGTTCCTTCAACTTACGATCAGTCTTCCCTATGTAAAAAGCTGAACAGCAATTACACAGGGCTATATAAATGACTGATTTTGTTTCACAGGTAATCTTATGATGGATTTGATATTTTCTGTTCCTCACCCTAAATGCATTTCCTATTCTAATTAATTTTCACCAGATGCAACAGCCACATTTAAATGATCCTTTTTGTCTATTAAAAGTGCTGGAACTAGACCTACATTGCAACAGTTCTTTAAGGTTGCTTCCTCTTTTATAAATAACAAATGGGCGAGCTCCTAACCTGTCTAGTAAGGAAGGAGAACTTGTTATGAAATGCCAATTTTTTTAAAATAATAGACCATATAGTTTGAGAGTTCAAACTAAATCTAGTAATAAAGCTCAAGGAAAAATTCCTTTCTGGTCCTTTGTGAATAGTCGGGGATTCTAGAGTATCCACTTCAACATTAGTAATAGTATGACTATTATTAACCTGATCTAATAAAGGTTTATAAATCCCTTCAACTCGTTTAAAATCAACTTCTTTTGTTAATTCCTCTAAAAGGCTTAACGGATATCCATGATTAATAAATAAATCGTTTAAAAACCGACATTCTTGTCTAAAATCTTCAAGTGTACTGCACATCCTTCCTGCTCTAACAAGTTGGCCCTTAACAATGGACCTCTTTTGTTTTGATGGATGGAAACTAGTATAGTGCAGGAAGGAATTGCAGTATGTCGGTTTTCTAAAAATGGTGGAATGAAAAACTTTTCTATCCAAATCCTTAGACAATTTAACATCCAAATAATCAATTTCAATATTTGAAAACTTGTATGTAAATTTAAGACATTCTGTGGTGGTATTAAGAGTATCTACAAAGGTCTTAGCTTCATCTTCACCACCCTTAAAAAGGATGAATATGTCATCTAAAAATCTTGTGTAATAGTTGACATAATTCATCAAATTAGAGTTGGTCATTAAGAAACGTCTTTCCCAGAAGGCCACGAACAGGTTAGCCACGCTCGCAGGGCGAGCCCATGGCTATACCCTGTTTTTGCAGATAAAATTGCTGATCAAATATAAAAAAATTTGAAGACAACACTATATCAAGCAATTCAGTCACAGCATCTATTTCAAGCTGGGGGGCATTTAAATCCTTTAGAAGTAACCCAATCCATTCAACCGCCTCTCTATGGGGAATTGATGTATATAAGTCGACAACATCTATTGTCAAAAAATTCAGGGTAGAATCAAAAGAAGTGTTGTTGATGTCAATTAAAAAGGACCAAGAATCTTTACAGATACTTGGTAACAATTTCAGATATTTTGATAAGATGTTGTCGATTAATTTGGAGCATGGATAGGTCATAGAAGACCTTCCGTCAACCAATGCCCTCATGGGGGTTTTTTTACATCCTTGTGTATCTTCGGGATTCCGAACATCACAGGTGTTATTGGTGAAATGATGTCTATAAAATTATATGTATCCAAGTCTATTTTCCCAGCTAAAAAAAGATCGCGAAAATATCCTCTAATGCGACGGTATGTCGCATTGGTCTCATTAAGAGAGGCTAATTCATAAGCCGGGGACTCGAGTACTAGAAGCATTCTTTCTTTATATTGAAAATCATCAAACATCACTAGGCCACCTCCCTTATCGGGTTTAAGCAACCTAACTGGTAGGGAACAAAGATTTTTTAACCACTCCCATTGCTCACTGGAAATATTTGACTTAAATGGTTCAGTATTTCGATTTGAATTGTTAAAAAGATGTCTAATATCCACTTCACACATTGATTCAAAAAGTTATAAATTTGTCTGAAGAGGTGGATTGAATACACTTGGTAACTTTAATCTATTTGAATCATATTCAACTTCATTATTAAAAATCATTTTCAGATTTAATTTCCGTGTGAAGCATTTCAAATCAATAATAACCTTTGCTATATTCCCTACAGTACTAGGAACGAAAGTATAGCCAAAGGCTAATAATTCAACTAGGTCTGGGTCCAATTCAAGAGATGAAAAATTATAAACAGAGAAATCTTTTTTCCGGTTAGTTAATATAACAGGATAAGGTCTCTGAGTGCCCAGATCAGGAATAACATGAATAGTTGGAATTAAGTGTTCCTGTTCCTGTTCACATACTTCCTCCTGTTGCGTTGGCCTAAAAAAACCCCCTCATTAGTTGCATTAACAGACGGAGGTTTATTGTATCCTGTTTTTTTGTTATTTTTATTGCCCTTAATCCTATTGCTGCGTCTCAAATCTTGGTTTGAATGAGTCTCTTGTTCATTAACAACAACTTCATCATTAGGTTGGTGTCTTTCATCAATAAAATTATCAGAGACTCCAGCAGCACTGGTGTTAGGAGCAGATACACGCAATTCTAAATTAGGGTATGCCTTGTTTTCCTGATAGGCTGCCCTATCCCTCACTAACTTCTTGTTTTTATTAATCTTGAGTTTGACCATGAAGGCATCTATACTTGTGAATATGCGTTCATAGTCATACTTAAACTGTGTGAATAAAATGTCCATTTTAATCTCGTTATCTAGTGTATTAATGTCAGCAATAAGTGATTGAATATGTACATCATAATGCTTAACTATGAGATTCATCAAATGAAAACCCTGTTCCTGAAACAAAGTCTTCAATTCAATATAAAAAGAATTGTCTACCAAAAGTCCTGAGGGCGTAAAATTGCTGCGTAAGCCCTTTGATATTAGTTTTTCATCCAAACACTGTCTAAAATAAGCAGCCTCAAGCTGCAATTTTTTAAGCCTAAGAAGCTTGGAATCCAAGATCTTTAGTTTTCCGTTAATACTATCAGAACCAACAGGTGATTGAGAGTTATTAACTGTAGCAGTCTCATTAGTAGCAGATGTTAAAAAAGTGAAGGGATTTTCATTATTAATCCACGCTGTAAGGGAAGAAACGTCCGCATTCAATGCGGCAGCATTCACAGCTTCAGTCAAGTTATTTTCAGTTAAAAATGCTGAATTACCATTCACTGCAGAAGCGTAGCTGGTATTTCCTTTATTACGGGTATTTAAAAGTAAAGACCCATTGTCAGTTCCTCTCTTTGCAGCCACGATCCCGAAAATATTAGGGCTGGCTGGACTATCAGGACTGCCTGTTTCCATTTGAACACGCCAAAAACTGGTAAAAAGAGGAAAAACAGTTAAAAATCAGTCCACAGGCAACCTTGTAACCAGCAAGCAGACCACAAGAAAAAGATCCTTAACGCAAATATTTATTCTCACAATAAGCAAGCGTTTTCGCTGTAACACCTGTCACAGCTTCATCAGAGATACGAAGAACAGTTTCAAAACGCTCAAATTTATAAGTTAAAAACAGGAAGTGAACAAATAAGCATAATTTCCTGGCAAAGTGCTATATTTTTTAAAAAGTAATAAATTCACTATTAAAAAAGTGTTTTTCACATCGCACTAAATTGTACAATATCTACAATGACAGAAGCTATATATCAATAAGATAAGCACATTAGTGTTACTTATTCATGTCTAAATGCAAAAAACTTTAAAAAAAGGAAAATTATATATATTGAAAAACATATAATAAAAATACATAAAAATGTACCATCATACTAATCATTATGTTATAAATAAATGTATTAGTATGATATGTATACAATTAATCAAATTTAACAATTACCTCAAGTAACTCCTTAGTTTCAGAACTGATGAAATGTTGCAGTTTTCATTCAGGCCAGGAGGCCTGAATGCATCAAGTTTTAACTGCCATTCCAGTTCAAAATTACCAAGAATTAAGGAGAAGGAACCGCCTCTTATATTAGGAACTACATGGTCAATACCCATAAAACAAAAGTTATGTCCTGGGTTAGAATTAACATGTTTTGCTAATGCATTTTCTAACAAGTTATTTAATAATTGTATACATATCATACTAATTTATATTTTCGGGACAGTTTCTCAGAATAAGAGTTCCAGAAATGTGGATATTTCAGCTTTATTGGCAACGCTGACACAAAGAATCGAAGCGTTGCATTCACGGATTGACTCACTAGAACAGCGTGGATTAAATACAAGTACTTCATTCGCTAGTGCCGGCTTGTTACAAAATGCCGGTAGGAGTGATGAGGAGACACATTCACTCTTTCCGGCAGCTCAACCGTTACCTGCTACTAATTTTGGCATTTCTCCACAACCTGGCAGTTCCTGTTTTGAGTCCATTAACATCGTGGCTGCAAAGAGAGGAACTGACAACGGGTCTTTACTTTTAAATACCCGTAATAAAGGAAATACCAGCTACGCTTCTGCAGTGAATGGTAATTCAGCATTTTTAACTGAAAATAACTTGACTGAAGCTGTGAATGCTGCCGCATTGAATGCGGACGTTTCCTCCATTACAGCGTGGATTAATAATGAAAATCCCTTCACTTTTTTAACATCTGCTACTAATGAGACTGCTACCGTTAATAACTCTCAAACACCTGTTGGTTCTAATAGTATTAACGGAAAACTAAAGATCTTGGATTCCAAGCTTCTTAGGCTTAAAAAATTGCAGTTTGAGGCTGCTTATTTTAGACAGTGTTTGGATGAAAAACTAATACCAAAGGGCTTACGCAGCAATTTTACGCCCTCAGGACTTTTGGTAGACAATTCGTTTTATATTGAATTGAAGACTTTGTTTCAGGAACAGGGTTTTCATTTGATGAATCTCATAGTTAAGCATTATGATGTACATATTCAATCACTTATTGCTGACATTAATACACTAGATAACGAGATTAAGATGGACATTTTATTCACACAGTTTAAGTATGGCTATGAACGCATATTCACAAGTATAGATGCCTTCATGGTCAAACTCAAGATTAATAAAAACAAGAAGTTAGTGAGGGATAGGGCAGCCTATCAGGAAAACAAGGCATACCCTAATTTAGAATTGTGTGTATCTGCTCCTAACACCAGTGCTGCTGAAGTCTCTGATAATTTTATTGATGAAAGACACCAACCTAATGATGAAGTTGTTGTTAATGAACAAGAGACTCATTCAAACCAAGATTTGAGACGCAGCAATAGGATTAAGGGCAATAAAAATAACAACAAAACAGGATACAATAAACCTCCGTCTGTTAATGCAACTAATGAGGGGGGTTTTTTAGGCCAACGCAACAGGAGGAAGTATGTGAACAGGAACAGGAACACTTAATTCCAACTATTCATGTTATTCCTGATCTGGGCACTCAGAGACCTTATCCTGTTATATTAACTAACCGGAAAAAAGATTTCTCTGTTTATAATTTTTCATCTCTTGAATTGGACCCAGACCTAGTTGAATTATTAGCCTTTGGCTATACTTTCATTCCTAGTACTGTAGGGAATATAGCAA
Organism: Protopterus annectens; assembly: GCF_019279795.1. NCBI lineage: Eukaryota > Metazoa > Chordata > Ceratodontiformes > Protopteridae > Protopterus > Protopterus annectens. Next base: position 549,744,155 of record NC_056748.1, read on the forward strand.
AGGTTATTATTGATTTGAAATGCTTCACACGGAAATTAAATCTGAAAATGATTTTTAATAATGAAGTTGAATATGATTCAAATAGATTAAAGTTACCAAGTGTATTCAATCCACCTCTTCAGACAAATTTACAACTTTTTGAATCAATGTGTGAAGTGGATATTAGACATCTTTTTAACAATTCAAATCGAAATACTGAACCATTTAAGTCAAATATTTCCAGTGAGCAATGGGAGTGGTTAAAAAATCTTCGTTCCCTACCAGTTAGGTTGCTTAAACCCGATAAGGGAGGTGGCCTAGTGATGTTTGATGATTTTCAATATAAAGAAAGAATGCTTCTAGTACTCGAGTCCCCGGCTTATGAATTAGCCTCTCTTAATGAGACCAATGCGACATACCGTCGCATTAGAGGATATTTTCGCGATCTTTTTTTAGCTGGGAAAATAGACTTGGATACATATAATTTTATAGACATCATTTCACCAATAACACCTGTGATGTTCGGAATCCCGAAGATACACAAGGATGTAAAAAAACCCCCCATGAGGGCATTGGTTGATGGAAGGTCTTCTATGACCTATCCATGCTTCAAATTAATCGACAACATCTTATCAAAATATCTGAAATTGTTACCAAGTATCTGTAAAGATTCTTGGTCCTTTTTAATTGACATCAACAACACTTCTTTTGATTCTACCCTGAATTTTTTGACAATAGATGTTGTCGACTTATATACATCAATTCCCCATAGAGAGGCGGTTGAATGGATTGGGTTACTTCTAAAGGATTTAAATGCCCCCCAGCTTGAAATAGATACTGTGACTGAATTGCTTGATATAGTGTTGTCTTCAAATTTTTTTATATTTGATCAGCAATTTTATCTGCAAAAACAGGGTATAGCCATGGGCTCGCCCTGCGGTGCGAGCGTGGCTAACCTGTTCGTGGCCTTCTGGGAAAGACGTTTCTTAATGGCCAACTCTAATTTGATGAATTATGTCAACTATTACACAAGATTTTTAGATGACATATTCATCCTTTTTAAGGGTGGTGAAGATGAAGCTAAGACCTTTGTAGATACTCTTAATACCACCACAGAATGTCTTAAATTTACATACAAGTTTTCAAATATTGAAATTGATTATTTGGATGTTAAATTGTCTAAGGATTTGGATAGAAAAGTTTTTCATTCCACCATTTTTAGAAAACCGACATACTGCAATTCCTTCCTGCACTATACTAGTTTCCATCCATCAAAACAAAAGAGGTCCATTGTTAAGGGCCAACTTGTTAGAGCAGGAAGGATGTGCAGTACACTTGAAGATTTTAGACAAGAATGTCGGTTTTTAAACAATTTATTTATTAATCGTGGATATCCGTTAAGCCTTTTAGAGGAATTAACAAAAGAAGTTGATTTTAAACGAGTTGAAGGGATTTATAAACCTTTATTAGATCAGGTTAATAATAGTCATACTATTACTAATGTTGAAGTGGATACTCTAGAATCCCCGACTATTCACAAAGGACCAGAAAGGAATTTTTCCTTGAGCTTTATTACTAGATTTAGTTTGAACTCTCAAACTATATGGTCTATTATTTTAAAAAATTGGCATTTCATAACAAGTTCTCCTTCCTTACTAGACAGATTAGGAGCTCGCCCATTTGTTATTTATAAAAGAGGAAGCAACCTTAAAGAACTGTTGCAATGTAGGTCTAGTTCCAGCACTTTTAATAGACAAAAAGGATCATTTAAATGTGGCTGTTGCAACTGGTGTAAATTAATTAGAATAGGAAATGCATTTAGGGTGAGGAACAGAAAATATCAAATCCATCATAAGATTACCTGTGAAACAAAATCAGTCATTTATATAGCCATGTGTAATTGCTGTTCAGCGTTTTACATAGGGAAGACTGATCGTAAGTTGAAGGAACAAATCTACCAACACACATATGCAATAAAAAATAACTTGTTAGAAAATGCATTAGCAAAACATGTTAATTCTAACCCAGGACATAACTTTTGTTTTATGGGTATTGACCATGTAGTTCCTAATATAAGAGGCGGTCCCTTCTCCTTAATTCTTGAAAATTTTGAACTGGAATGGCAGTTAAAACTTGATGCATTCAGGCCTCCTGGCCTGAATGAAAATTGCAACATTTCATCAGTTCTAAAACTAAGGAGTTACTTGAGGTAATTGTTAAATTTGATTAATTGTATACATATCATACTAATACATTTATTTATAACATAATGATTAGTATGATGGTACATTTTTATGTATTTTATTATATGTTTTTCAATAGATATAATTTTCCTTTTTATAAAGTTTTTTGCATTTAGACATGAATAAGTAACACTAATGTGCTTATCTTATTGATATATAGCTTCTGTCATTGTAGATATTGTACAATTTAGTGCGATGTGAAAAACACTTTTTTAATAGTGAATTTATTACTTTTTAAAAAATATAGCACTTTGCCAGGAAATGATGCTTATTTGTTCACTTCCTGTTTTTAACTTATAAATTTGAGCGTTTTGAAACTGTTCTTTGTATCTCTGATGAAGCTGTGACAGGTGTTACAGTGAAAACGCTTGCTTATTGTGAAAATAAATATTTGCGTTAAGGATCTTTTTCTTGTGGTCTGCTTGCTGGTTACAAGGTTGCCTGTGGACTGATTTTTAACTATTCCATATACAAGAGATGTCGGTATGTATACTGACATTATTAATAAGCACTGAGAGGTTTTAATGACTGAACCTAATATATCTAACTTAGTAGGTTTGAAGCCCCAGTTTACATATAGGAACAAAAAGAATTTACAGAGAAGACTTTGTGGAGTTAAAGAAGTTGCAAGAGAAAAATTGATGCCCGGTACTAAATCCTGTGGTAAATGTGGACAATGTAGCTTTATAGATACATCTTTGTCATTTAAGCATCCAGACACAGGTAAGCTCTATGATATTAGAGTTAATGCTACATGTGCGAGTTCACATGTTGTTACCTTGCCCACTGTATTATTTGTCAAAATTTCTATGTGGGCAAAACCAGTGGTGGCTGGTGACTTCAAATCAAAGGGGGGCTGCAGGAGCCAGCTGAATGGGTGGGGTCAAGGGGAAGGGGTGTGGCCAACCAGAAAGGGGAGGGGCTATGCTCAAAACCACAAAAACTAACTTTAATTAAATCCACTCCCCTGGGTGGCATGGCAAACCATCATTATGAGAGTCCAATCAAGACAAAAATAAGTGTAGAAGAATAAAAATATTTCAATGCATTGGCTGCATGACAGCTTACTTAATATCTAGATGGAAACAAAAGGTTGTGAGGCATGAAAAAATAAATTACTTTTTAAATACATTACTGGAATGCCAGTCAAAATCAAGCACAAGAAAAACCAGAAGCACTCAACTCAAACCACTTCTCCTTGCACTGCAGTTCTAATTATAATTTATATTCAGCTTTATTAAAGTGCCAAGTAACATGCTGAAAGTAGAAATCTCTGTGATGCCCCCACTTGTAAAAATGTTTCTTATCCAAAAAAAGACCTGCTGCCTGACAACTATCTACTTGTTTCATGGGGAAAACATGTAAATAAAAAATGAAAAGCAAACAAGAAACAAGCTCAAGATACATTGCTTAAAGGATTACTGTACAGGTTATGGACCACACATGATTGGCATTCTGTTTAGTTTATGGGTAAAGTCTGTATAGATGACTGGAAGTCTCCAACAAGTGTAATGAGCTTTTTAAAATAATGGAATCCTGTCCTTTAATACCCAAGGCATATACATTATCTAGTCAAGTATTCTCTGCATGGCAACAACAGAAAGGCTTTCAATGTTGGCAATTCTTTAACAGTATGCTTATTAAAGCTTACTTGCATCTTATGATCTCAGACAAGCTTACATTATGGTCATTAAAGCATTGCTACTTAAACACAGAGCAACAGGCACTTTGAGTAATAAGTATAAATCAACAGTACAAAAATATGACAGAAACCAGACCTTTCTGCAAAATCAAGGACAGATGAAAAGCCACTGTAGTACTTGTGTCTACCTTGGATGGGGGACACTGCACATTTACACTGCATAACTACTCCTTGCCTTGCTTGGACACATCCAGAGTCAGTACATGGTGGAGTGGGGTGCAACAAGTATGTCACAATTTGAAATGTCTCTGGCTGACTGTGATGGCCCTGACACATGTGTCATACCTCTCAACCTCAGAGCAAGAAATCTGGACAAAGCCATACACAGAAGTGGGACAAATGCCCACAAATAAGGACAATTTTTAAATATTGCTCTAATAAACTTAGAAAGATAATAGAATAGGTCTTGCATTAGTATGACTTTTCTGAAGGGTATAAAATCTGAAACTCAAATATCTGCCATTATTTTCTAACTTCCGTCTTTAGTGATTTGTCACTAATTTGCCAAAAACACAATTTTATGAAAAATGGACCAAATGTGATGCAAAAATATAAAATAGCCACACAATACAGCTGGGAACCTGTCAAAGAAGGGCACTTTAATATTAGTACTGCTAACTTGAGCAGCTGACAAAATAAAAGAATCTACATGCATTTCAAGTAATCTATAACTTTGATTATTACAGTTATTTCTTAATTGTAAACCCTCCATGTTTTCTTCCAAAATTGCTATTTTGCGGAGGGATTATTAGGGGGAAGAGCAACATTTTAAGCCAAAATCGGAGACAGTTGAAAGGTTGGCTATGCCTAATTCTATAAAGCAATTTATTTGCATGTACCTCTCAACCTGTTAATGTAGTAAATCTGAACAAGGCCAAATATACTGGGGGAACATATAAACAGTACTAAAAATTGCTCTTGTATAAATTGAGACAGTTGATAGAATAACAGTTCTTACTTTAGAATGCATTTTTCTGAAGGTTATGAAGTCTGAAACTCAGTGTATCATTATTTAGTGACTTAATTTCTAAATGATTTGCCAGAAAACTACAAATTTTATGAAGAACAAACCAAAAATAAGAAGCAAAAATCTATTCATTCTTTGAAAATCTGGACAGTTGGGAGGTATAGTTCAGCTGGCCTGTCTGAGTTTGCTGCTCTTCCCCCCTGACAAACTTACAGTTGAAGAGCCTCTGCAGCCATTCCTATGAACCATTACTTGGCTATTTCACTCCATTTACCATAAACACTAATGTGCATACTGCTTTACTTGTATGATGAGTTGGACTTCATTTGAAAGTTTTATTTTGTATTTTACAGCACAAACACTAAGTCATCTACTAAACAAAGCAATGCAGTCTCACAATGAAAACTTTGCATTAAAACTTCTCTGCTCTTGAAACTCACATTCATTGAAACAGCATTGAAACCCACATTCAAAGAAAATACATTTTGCCAGTGGCAGATAAAGATTAATTTTGGGCTGTTCTCAAATCATAGGCCCCTTGCATATGAAACATACATGTGCTCTTTGATACACCTTCCTCATTGTACTAAATTATATTCCTTGTACAATATATTACAGTTGTTAGAGGGTGTTTTAAATTTGTTTTGAACATTTTTCCAGTAAACAATGAAACAAAATGCATGCACCCATAATGACAAAACTGCCCAGTTCAGAACATTTATCATAAAAGTCTACTCAGACTTCCGCAGTCCATCATTATCAGTAAATATGCACAATTCTACAGTCCACCATTATCAGTAAATATGCACAATTCTACAGTCCATTATCAGTAAATATGCACAATTCTACAGTCCATTATCAGTAAATATGCACAATTCTACAGTCCATTATCAGTAAATATGCACTATATCTGAAGAAGTAAAAGTCATCTAAATAATTCCACATTAAAGAATTCTGTAACTAATGAAGAGGTTGCTGCTAGCAAACACCTTTATATTTCATGGTTTCATCAAAAAATAAAGTGCCTGTTGCCCCTCAGGAATAAATTGCCTATATTACATTAAAAAATGATAAGCTAGTAATATTGCAAGAGGAAATGGATGGCAAACTGATAACGAACTCATAGTTAGTATCTTCACCAAGGAGAACATTCTCAGTACAGCAGCATCCACCCCTTGTGGGAGTAGAACCCACAGCCTTCTGCATCAAAGACAAGTACACAACTTGTTGTGCTATTAACAAGGCAAACCATCTTCACTTAAGCAGCACTAAACTTCTGTTCGCCTGCAGCTCTCAGCTCCTTGTAAAATCTACTCAATACTCAACTTTGCAGCACAGGAAAACTGGAAAAAGCCAAAATGTATTGGGGGGGGGGGGGGGTCAAAAGCCCAAAAACCAGGGACACAAACATTGCTTGTATAATCTTGGAAAGTTGCTAGAACCATACATTTTACTGCCAAGCTCTCTGTGCAAAACAGGGCAACATACCACTACGCCAAATCAGCTGCTTTGTAAAAGAGGAAGACTGAAACTTAAATGGCTATCATTTAGTGAAGTCAGTTCTCACCATAGCTGTCAACCTCTTAGTACAAAACACCTGGACAAACCCAGTAATGAGCCAAAAACAGAAAAAAACCCACGTCCAACCTGGTCAACGAAGTTTATTGAAGTGCTTTTCGGCACACAGTAAATAGCCTTCTTCAGAATATACTAATGGAATAAATTTTACATGTTTTTAAACACAAAAAGGCACCAAATTTAGTCAGCATTGCTTAATTAAGCAATTAAAAATTAGACTTCCTTAAACTTTTTTAAAAAAACACACAGCTTCAACACACTGAGGAATGGTGCACTCTGCAAAACTAGTATAAAAGGTGTACAAATGCAAACAAGTACAGGCTTAAGCTGTTTATATAAACAATTTCAAAGTTATAAAAAATTAACTAAATCTCCAATTAGTTATTATAATTGTAAACAACAACAACTAAACAGAGAATTCAAAAATAAAAAATAAAAAAAGCGGAAATAGACATTGAAAAAGATATTACCAGTGTTGAATTATGAAATGCTTATAAATGCTTATAAGATACTAATATTAACTCACATAAAAGGTGAGTAGAAAGCAATATAATAAAATATAAAAAATAGTAATCCATAAAATATATATAGTAATAAAAAAATAGCTTTTAACTACTTTAACAGCTTATTAAACATTGAACAGCTACTTATTTATTGCCTATTATTTATTATATTAGTCAAATTCTTAAAAAATAGTAACAAGTTTATTGAGGCCAGTTTGTTATTTACCTCAGCAAGCTTCTCAATTTCAATAAAACCCCTATAGACAGAGCTTCATTTAGTCCTGGGAAATTACTAGCATTTAGTTTTATTTGCCACTTCAGTTCCAATTCCAAGAGTTTCAGGGAGTAGGGGCCACCACTAGGGTTATTTCCTAATCTGTCAATAACCAAAAATTTAAACCTATGATCAGGAAAAATTGTAATGTGCTTAGCCAATGCATTGTCTGCTTTCCTGTGGGATATAGCGTAAATGTGTTCATAAATTCTGTCCCTGAGCCTACGCTCAGTCTTACCCACATAGAAAGCAGAACAATGAGAGCATTTGGCGACGTATATAACCCCTTTCGAGTTACAATTAAATTTATCTCGTAGTTTATAAGTTGTGTTCTCAACCGTAAAAGAATTATTTACAAGTACATGTTTACACATGTTACAAGATTCACATTTAGCCATCCCAGTCAGCTTCCTCAACAAGTCAGGTTTAAATCTTAAAGAGTCCTTCAAGTTTAAACCACGTCTAAAAGTGACCTTAGGTTTATGACCTATTTTGTTCATTAAAGAAGAATTATTTTTAAACAAGTTCCAATTTTTGTTCAAAATGTTGATACATGCTGAACTTAATTTGACATAAGTGGTGGAAAAAGAAGTAGTCCTACTCGAATCACCATTGTGAATATTAGCTATTTCATTAGTGTTAGAATTAATACTGATGTCACAAATAAGTCCAGATTCATTTCCTTCTATAACTTCACTGCTCGAGCTGTTGCTAGGGACCTCAACCTTAGAAGTTTTGATAGCCAATAAAGGACTAAAGTAGTTGTTATCTCTCTTTAGTTTAACCTCGGCTATCATTTCATCAATGAGCTCAACCGGGTACTCTCTTTTAAGAAACGCTGTCTTTAGAAATAGACATTCGTCATTAAACTCATCGTCGAGAGTAACAATCCGGGCCACTCTAACTAGTTGCCCTTTAACAACAGCCTTCTTTTGATAAGAAGGGTGACAGCTCGAGTAGTGGAGAAATGCGTTGGAGTATGTGGTTTTCCTGTGGACCCTTGATGTAAAACTATGCAATTCAAAATTCTTTGACAACATTATGTCCAAGTATGGAATAGAACAACTGTCAAACGTGTGAGTGAACTTCAAGAACTCAGTGGACCTGTTGAAAAAGTCGACTGTAGAAGCAGCTGTCTGTTCATTACCTTTAATCAACATAAAAATGTCGTCAAGGTACCTGGTATAGAACACAACTGATTCTTGATAGATCTCTGACGTAAAGACTATATCTGATTCCCAAAAGGCCATTACCAAGTTTGCTACACTTGATCCACATGGAGAACCCATAGCAATGCCTATTTTCTGAATATAAAACAGCGAATCAAAAATAAAAAAGTTGTAGGATAAAACCAAATCCAATAGTTCAGTCACTAAATAAATTTCCTTTTTGGGGAGCTTGTATTTATACATCATAAAGGTTACCCATTCTATAGCTATGTCGTATGGAATACAAGTGTATAGGTCCTTTATGTCGACCGTTAAGAAATTGAAATTACTATCAAACTTAAGTTGGTTAATCTGGTTTAAAAAGGACCAGGAGTCTTTACAAACCTGCTTTTCCTGAATTACTATTTTTTGTAGTGTAACATCTATTACTTTAGCACAAACATATAAAGGAGATCCTCTACCATCCACCAAAGGTCTCATAGGAGGCTCATGTAAATCTTTGTGGATCTTTGGGATCCCGAAAAAACTTGGGTACATGGGGAATGAAGTGGACAAATAGTTAAGTAATTCATTATCAATGTATCCTTCAATGAATAAATCATTAATACATGATCTGACTAAGCTGTAGGCTGAATTAACCTCAGATCTAGAACTCATAGCATAAGACTCGCTATTGAGCAAAGCATTCATTCTGCTATTATAGTCATCTATATCAAAGACCACCATACCTCCCCCCTTGTCCGGTTTACATAATCGAATTTTTTGAGAGTGGACAAAATTAATTAAGTCCAGTTCTTCAGGATTATTAGGAGTTATCTTACGCCTATTAGCCAAAGCTCTAAAATCCAATTCGCAGATGTTTTCAAATGTTTGTATAATGGGGTGGAGGGGTGGATTATAAGTGCTAGGTATGTTGAACCCTTGTGGAGGTCCCATGTTGTTAACATTACCAAATAGGTATTGAAAATTTAATTTCCTAGTGTATTTCTTAAGGTCCATAACAGCAGATGTGATGTTAAAATTAGTATATGGTACATATGTTTGCCCCTTAGAGAGTAAATCTACGAGGTCTTGGGACAACGGACAAGAAGAGAAATTATATACCTTGAAATCTTTATTTTTATTCAACAAAATGGTAGGTTTCAAAGAGTCAGGGAACGTCTCTAAATTATCTAACAAACTAACAACACCTACAAGAGAAGCTTCATGTGTATCAATGGAGGGGGATACTGGCTGACTAGGAAATTCAATAAAACCAGTTGCCTCCTTTACTGAAAATTTTTAGACCTTGTGTTAAAATTATGATTGTAAACTGGTCTTTGTTGTTTAGGTCTTGCCCCATTAAATCCTGAATTAGAAATACCACCAGAGGCAGTGGCATTATTATAGTTAAACCTTGAATTAGGATTTAATTTACTCTTAGAATTATTCTGTAATCTTTCACTTCTCCTAAGAGAAGGAAATTCAGTTTCATCATTCAGGAGGTTGTTATCAAAATCATCATTGTCCACAATATGGTCATTACAGAGTACACTTTTGCAATTCATACATTCAGTTGAAACACATACATTACAAGCATTACAGACAGTATTCACAATAGATGGTCATTGCCAAGCCTGGGCAGGTGATGGTACAGGGTAAGCTGTACCTTCCTTGTATGCCTTAATGTCTCTTTCAAGTTTCTTGGACTTGTTAGCTTGTAATTTAAGCAAATATTTGTCTATGCTTGATATGGATCTAGAATAATCAAATTTATATCTGAAAAACTCAGAATGGCTAGTAACTGACTTGTCCAGGTCAAGAACAGTGTCAGTTAATTCAGATACAAAGATGGAATAATGTTTAATCATAAGATTAAGCAGTTCTGCACCTTGTTGTTCAAAAAGTTGGATAAGTTCTTTGTGGAAAGGAGACTGGTTAACTAGACCAGTAGGATATTGCATTCTTCTTAAGCCTTTAGGAATTATATTAACGTTCAAGCACTCTTTAAAGTATGCAATTTCTAGTTGAGTCTTTTTAAGTTTCAACAGAGAACTGTCCAAAGATTTTAAATTACTTACAATATCAGGTGTGTTAATAGTGTCTTGAACTGGGTTTCCGTTTGTAGTGCCAAGACAAGTTTGTTCAGACAAGTTGCTTCCAAAAATGAAACAGTCCTTAATAATGGAAGCTAGTTTCGGCGAATTTCTGTTCATAAAAGAAATATTGTGTTCCACTAAAGAATCGGTGGTTAAATTGTTAGCTTGTAAAGCGCAAGATTGAGAAACAGCATTTAAACGCAAATGCGGAGCTGTTTCTTTCTGTTTATAGCTGTCAACCTCTTAGTACAAAACACCTGGACAAACCCAGTAATGAGGGAATACAGCCCTCAAACATTCAGTGAATTCAGTTCTTGCCATAGCTGTCAACCTTAGCACAAAAGACCTGGAAAAAGCCATTAATGAGGGAATGCAGTCCCAAAAATAGGGACAAATTTCAAATATTCATCTTATAAACTTAGAAAATTGCTAGAATAAAAGGTTGTGTTACTATGTATTTTCTGAAGAACATGAAGTCTGAAATTCAAATGCCTGTCAATTTTACTGCTGACAGAATAAAAACAATTTTCAGCAGAGACCCAGGGAAAAATACTGCAGACACGTCTTTGTAAAATGACAGGGCACCAGAGCAAATCCACACAAACACAGGGAGGAGATGCAAACTCCACACAGAAGGCACCTCAGCCAAGAATCAAACCAGAAAACCTATAGCTGTGAGGCAACAATACTACCACTGCACCATCAAATATGCAAACACTTAAACATTCAGAAACCTGAAGTCTGAAATTCAAATGCCTGTCAATTTTATTTAACATTTGTTAATCAGGACAGTCTGACTTGGAACAAAAAAAAAATTCAGCAGAGGCCCAGGAAGAAATAATGCAGACATGTCTTTGTAACATGGGAGGACACAAAAGCAAACCCACACAAACACAGGGAGAAGATAAAGACCCCACAAAGAAGGCACCCCAGCCAAGAAGCAAACTTGAGAACCTGCAGCTGTGAGGCAACAATGCTACAACTGCCCCATCAAATATCAAGCATTACAACATTTACAAACCACAGATATTATGAGGAACAGATCAGATCAAACATGAGGCAAACATCTGCAGTTTTTTTTTCACAAATGGTGGTGGGTAGGTAATTAAGGTCTTTAAAACCTGCATGCAACGTACAGGATTCAAGCCTGAGGTATTCCCTACCACACACACAAACACCTGTAGTAGCAAACCACAAAAACTAAATATACTGCATTGGGTGCCAAACAGTTGTCATGAGAGTCCAATCAAGACAAAATGAAGTGTAGAAGAATAAAAATATTTCAATGCATTGGCTGCATGACAGCTTAATATCTAGATGGAAACAAAAAAGGTTGTGAGGCATGAAGAAATAAATTACTTTTTTAAATACATTAATGGAATGCCAGTCAAAATCAAGTATAAGAAAAACAAGCAGCACTCAACTCAAACCACTTCTTGCACTGCAGTTCTAATTATAATTTATATTCAGCTTTATTAAAGTAACATGCTGAAAGTAGAAATCTCTGATGCCCCCACTTGTAAAAATGTTCCTTATCCAAAAAAAGACCTGCTGCCTAACAACTACTTGTTTCATGGGGAAAACATGATCAAAGTAAAAAATGAAAAGCAAACAAGAAATAAGCTCAAGATACATTGCTTAAAAGGATTACTGAACAGGTTATAGACCACACGATTGGCATTCGGTTTATGGTTAAAGCCAGCAGAGATGACTGTAAGTCTCCAAGTGTAATGAGACTCTTAAAATAATGTGATTCTGTCCTTTATTACAAATACTGGCATATGCATTTCAATACCCAAGGCTTATACATTATCTAGTTAAGTATTCTCTACATGCCAACAGAAAGGCTTTCAATGTTGGCAATTCTTTAACAGTATGCTTATTAAAGCTTACTTGCATCTTGCAATCTCAGCCAAGCTTACCTGATGGTCATTAAAGTATTGCTACTTAAACACAGAGCAACATGTACTTTGAGTAATAAACATAAATCAATAGTACAAAAAAAATGACAGAAACCAGACCATTCTGCAAAAATCAAGGACAGATGAAAAGCCACTCTAGTACTTGTGTCTACCTTGGATGGGTGGGATTCTCTGCACATTTACACTGCATAACTACTCCTTGCCTTGCTTCGACACATCCAGAGTCACTACATGGGGGAGTGGGGTGTAACAAGTATGTCACAGTTTGAAATGTCTCTGGCTGACTTGTGATGGCCCTGACACATTTGTCATACCTCTCAACCTCAGAGCAAGAAATCTGGACAAAGCCATACAAAGAAATGGGACAAAGGCCCAAAAATAAGGACAATTTTTAAAATATCGCTCTTATAACCTTAGAAAGCAAAGAGAGGTCTTGCATTAGTATGAATTTTCTGAATGGTATGAAATCTGAAACTCAAATGTCTGTCATTATTTTCTAACTTCAGTCTTTAATTATTTGTCACCAATTTGCCAAAAAAACACAATTTTATGAAAAATGGACCAAAAATGTGATGTAAAAATATAAAATAGCAACACAATACAGCTGGGAACCTGTCAAAGAAGGGACACTTTAATATTAGTACTGCTAACTTGAGCAGCTGACAAAATAAAATAATCTACATGCATTTCTGAAATAAAAATAATCTGATTATTACAGTTATTTCTTAATTATAAACCCTCCATGTTTTCTTCCAAAATTGCTATTTTGCGGAGGGATCATTAGGGGAAGAGCAACATTTTGAGTCAAAATCAGGGACAGTTCAGAGGTTTGGCTATGCCAAATTCTATAAAGCAATTTATTTGCATGTACCTCTCAACCTGTTAATGCAATAAATCTGGACAAGGCCAGATATATTGGGGGAACATATAAACAGTACTAAAAATTGCTCTTGTATAAACTGGGACATAAATCTGGACAAGGCCAAATATATTGGGGGGAACATATAAACAGTACTAAAAAATGCTCTTCTATAAACTGGGACAGTTGATAGAACAGGTCTTACTTTAGCATGCATTTTTCTGAAGGTTATGAAGTCTGAAACTAGGTATGTCATTATTTAGTGACTTAATTCCTAAATGATTTGCCAGAAAACCACACATTTTTATTAGGAATAAAATAAAAATAAGAAGCAAAACATCTATTCATTCTTTGAAAATCTGGACAGTTGGGAGGTATGGTTCAGCTGGGGCTGTCTAAGTTTGCTGCCCTTCCCCCTCACAAAACCCTGGTCAAATGGAGCCTCCCTGCAGCCATTCCAATGATCCATTAATTTGCTATTTCACTCCATTTACCATAAACACTAATGTGCATACTGATTTACTTCTATGATGATTTGAACTTCATTTGAAAGTTTTATTTTTGCATTTTACAGCACAAACACTAAGACATAACAAACTTGGCATTAAACCTTCTCTGCCCTTGAAACTCACATTCACTGAAACAACATTAAAATCCACATTCAAAGAAAATACATTTTACTCGTGGCAGATAAAAATGAATTCTGGGCTATTTTCAAATCATAGGCCCCTTGCATATGAAACATACATGTGCTCTTTGATACACCCTCCTATTGCTTTGAACATTTTTCCAGTAAACAATGAAACAAAACTGTCCAATTCAGAACATTTCCATCATAAAAGTCTACTCAAACTTCTACAGTCCACTATTATCAGTAAATATGCACAATTCTACAGTCCACCATTATCAGTAAATATGCATAATCTCTGAAGTAGTAAAAAAGTCATCTAAATAATTCCACGTTAAATAAATCTGTAATGAAGAGGTTGGTGCTAGCAATCACCTTTACATTTCATGGTTTCATCGAACAATAAAGTGGCTGATGCCCCTGTGGAATAAATTGCCTAAATGACATTAAAAATAAGCTAGTAATATTGCAATAGGAAATGGATGGCAAACTGATAACAGGCTCATAATTAGTATCTTAACTTTCAGCATTCACCCCTTATGGGAGTAGAACCAACAACCTTCTGCATCAAAAGCAAGCACACAGCCTGTTGTGCTATTAGCACTAAACTTCTCTTCCCCTGCAGCTCTCAGCTCCTTGTAAAATCTGCTCAATACTCAACTGCATCTCAACTTCGCAGCACAAGAAGTCTGGAAAAAGCAAAATTTATTGGGGTGGGTCAAAAGGGCAAAAACCAGGAACACATTAAACATTGCTTGTATAATCTTGGAAAGCTGCTAGAATAAAAATGCTGTGTTACCACGGTACCACCATACATTTTACTGCCAAAGTCCCTGTGGAAAAAAGAGTCAGAACATACCACTATGCCAAATCACCTGCTTTGTGAAAGAAAAATGCTGTGTTACCATCGTAATTTTACAGACAAGGCCCCCGTGCAAAACAGTCAAGAGCAACATACCACTACGCCAAATCAGCTGTTTTGTGAACGAGAGGAAGACTGAAACTTAAATGGCTATCATTTAATTAATTCAGTTCTCACCATAGCTGTTAACCCCTTAGCACAAAGCACCTGGACAAACCCAGTAATGAGGGAATACAGCCCTCAAACATATTCAGTGAATTCAGTTCTTGCCATAGCTGTCAACCTTAGCACAAAAAACCTGGACAAAGCCACTAACAGGGTATTACAGTCCCAAAAATAAGGAAAAATTTCAAATAGTCATCTTATAAACATAAAAAAATTGCTATAATAAAAGGTTGTGTTACTATATATTTATTGCTAGAATAAAAAGTTGTTTTATTATGTATTTTCTGAAGACTATGAAGTCTGAAATTCAAATGCCTGTCAATTTTACTTCTGATGGAACAAAAACAATTTTCAGCAGAGGCCCAGGGAGAAATACTGTAGACATGTCTTTGTAAAATGGCAGGATACCAAAGCAAATCCACACAAACACAGAGATAAGATGGAGACTCCACAAAGAAGGCACCACAGCCAAGAATCAAACCACAAATCCTGTAGCTATGAGGCAACAATACTGCCACTGCACCATCAAATATGTAAAAAATTAAACATTCAGAAACCTGAAGTCTGAAATTCAAATGCCTGTCAATTTTATTTAACATTTGTTAATCAGGACAGTCTGACTTGGAACATAAAAACAATTTTCAGCAGAGGCCCAGGAAGAAATAATGCAGACATGTCTTCGTAACATGGGAGGACACAAAAGCAAACCCACACAAACACAGGGAGAAGATACAGACCCCACAAAGAAGGAACCCCAGCCAAGAATCCAACCTGAGAACCTGCAGCTGTGAGGCAACAATGCTACTACTACACCATCAAATATCAAGCAAACAGACCCCACAAAGAAGGAACCCCCAACACTGCTACTACTACACCATCAAATATCAAGCAAACAACCCAACAAAGAAGGAACCCCAGCCAAGAATCAAACCTGAGAACCTGCAGCTGTGAAGCAACAATGCTACAACTACACCATCAAATATCAAGCAGTGAGACATTTACAAACCACAGATATTATGAGGAACAGATCAGATCAAATATGAGGCAAAAATCTGCAATTTGTTTACAAATGGTGGTGTGTAGGGAACTCAAGTCTTTAACACCTGCATACAGGGTACAGGGTTCAAGCCTGAGGTATTCCCTACCACACCACCTGGGGCATTTTCACACACACACACACACCAGTCCATTCAAATAGGCTTCCCTACCATTCTAAACAATAAACACACACCAGTCCATTCAAATAGACATTCATTCACACACTTCCCTACCATTCATTCACACACTTCCCTACCATTCTAAACAATACTTAACACACTTACCTGTCCTTGCTGCCCATTCTCCATAACGTTAATCCAAATGCCCGTGCAATAATCCATAGTCCTGCGAGATTCCCGCGATCCAAACCCTAATCCATAGTCCTGACGCTGACTGCTGCTGTTGCAGTCCGGCCCCGATGTGTTTTCTCAGCGAGACGTCTCCTATGTTTCCCTACCTAGACTGCTGGACTGCCTGGAGCATGCGCGAACTCCGCGAATTTTTAAAAAATTTTTTTTTCTTTTTTTTTTTTTGTTGAGGGGGCTGCAGTCTGGCAGCCCGATAGCATGGGCCACCCCTGGGCAAAACAGATTGTACTCTAAGAGAGAGAATAAGGGAACATGCCTATCATATCAAGAAAGGATCCAAGATTAATGCATTGGTTAAGCATGTTAAAAGCATGGGTGAACTTCATAAATTTAAATTTAAGGTGCTATCCAAGTCCTTTGAGAGTGATAGAGGGGGGGATATCAGACTTAGGACTGAAGAAATAGAAGCTAGATGGATAGTGATGCTGAGATCTAACATAGGACATGGTCTCAATGAATGTATACCTATGAAACCCATACTTTACATCAGAGGTCTGAGAAGATGATTTTATATATACATTTTATACATTCTTTTCGATTTTTATATATATTATGAAGCAGATATAATTAAATATTTTATATTTTATATTTATTATTTTTTCAAATATGAATGTATTTTAATAAGAATGTATTTATTTATATATGTATTTTTTAGGATAGCTATGCTCCTTTAATGTAATTGATATGTGAACATATGACTTGTTTCGTATATATAAAGGTGTGTTCTTTAGTTGATTAATATACACCTGAAGAAGCTATGTGAAAGCGCTTGTGTTTGTGAATAAAGGCCTATTTTCATCATTTTATGTTCTGTTTTGGATTTTGGAGCCTTGTCCCAGCATTTTTCTAGCTCAAAAGTTTTACAATGACAAAACAGTAAGATTCATATCTTCTGCAAAAGAGGGGGATATCATGAGAGGGCAACAGAGTTCCACAGAAAATTGGACAAAGGAAGGAGAGGTTAAGACATGTGAGCACCCAACATCTTTTGTTGGTTGTAATGAGGATGGAAACATGCTATGAAGACACAGAAGACACATGTTCAAAATGTATAGATCCTAAAGAGTCTGTGATAGGCCTATGGCTAATCATGTGGAATTATTTGGATCATCTGGAATCAACATAAAACTAGCTATATCCACCAGAGTCACCATTCGATTCATGTGGAAAGAAAATAAAATTAAGTGAGAGGAAATACCTGGCATCCTGAAGTTTGAGTCTATATGTCTGACATGTCTGCAGTCGATAATACCTTGTTAACACAACCTTGAAAAGGTTCCTTGATCCCTCAGTCATCTCCACAGAATGTTCTTTACAGGAAATTAGCATGACTATGAGGTTTATGTATATCTGCTCTGCATAATTTGCCCTAGTAATTTTCTCTTTCACTTTGACCCACAGTATAGCAAAATAAAAATCTGTTATTTTCAAGCTTATCTCTTCATTCTTTATGATAAGAGCCACTCTCCATAATATATGTGCTGGAGATACCTAAAATTAGATCCTGCCTCTGGAAGAAAGGATTATCAAAAATATGTATGATTTTTCTTTACTTTCCTCACTCATAGCATGCATGTTAATTTATTATTAAAACAAACTAAGTAGAAAGTTTGCAGTGTGGAGGGTGTGAAGGTCACTCCTTGAGATATTATGCACCTAGTCTACTAATGAAATTGAAAAATAGTAAGTAGTCCATAGCTGAGTCAAAAATGGAATGTCCTTTATTGAAACACACAAATAAGTGATCCTAGTTGAGTATAATGAAAAGCATTAAAGACATTCATTATTTATACATAATCAGGCTATTTGGAGCAAGGGAGGGGTTACAGATGGTGGTTCTGTTAAGAGCAATAAAAGCATTAAACTCATTCCTTTAACCAAGTCCCCTTCCCCCTTAACACTAAAGTGTAAACTGATACTGTGCTACCGTAGAACTGAAACTAAAAAGCTAGAGACAAATTAAAATATATACTATAAGAACAGCTTATTAAGGCTTACTTACTAATCCAAAATTTATTAATTAAGAAACCAACTCATTAACAGAATGCCTAATTAACTAACAAAAACATCTACCACTAGACATCAATCAGAATAAATATTAGTAACTTTATAAACCGAAACACTTTTAACAAAGATCGCTTTCATACCAAATAAATACATCATCAGGTTTATGTGTAAAAACATATCATAATATTAATAAACGTGTATAAATCTACAAGTAAACACCTAAGTAGGCTGAAAAACATAGCTATAATTGGTAAGGTGTAAATAACAGTGAAAAATGTTACAAATAAAGGATCGAGGCCTGGGGAAATGTTCAAATGTGGCATCTAAGAAAGCACTTCGTTTAAATGAGTAAAAGTATGAGAAAATAGCACCAATGTCAATTATTTTTATTATAAAATATTTACAATGTTTGATATTTGTTTATAACAATATCAGCATGTGTAATTCCACAATGTAATGTCAGCATTAATCAGACCCATATCAGACTTTTAATAGTCTTTTAAGCAGTGGGGCAGTTTTCAGAGTTCTGGTATTTGTTTTATGGAGCAGTAATAATTAAGCCCTGGTTTTCTTAGCATTCAGTTTCAGCTGCCACAGTAGTTCACATTTTTCTAAAAGATTAGGGTTGTCTCCTTCCAGTTCCAAAAGGTCCACATGATCAATAATTTGAAATTTAAAGCCAGTGCATTTTTGCGAAGCTGCAGGAGCCAAGCCAGTGCATTATTCTTGCACTTAGTTCTAATTTCAGAAAGATGGCCAGAAATCCTTCTTTTAAGTCTGTTGAGCATTTTCCCCTTAGAAAATTATTCACAGTCATTACAGCTTGGCCTGTAAACCACCTGCATTGCGTTACAGTCACCACCTGTGTTGGTTTTAATCAGTTCTTTAAATAAAGGCAGAAAAACATGTCTCTTCCCCCCCCCCCCCCCGATATGTGCTGACAAAAAAAAAATGCATTTGGCTTTACACTTACTGGTGCATGTATCCAATGGTCTGGGTCTACTCCCTTCAACCCATCTCCTGATGTTTCTGGCTTTCCTATACACAAAGGAAGGAGCTTCTCCAAAGATGTCCATATGAGCTTTCAGTAATTATGGCCCATTTCTCTCTAATAATATTAATGATGCTGTGATAGTCAACATTAAAAGTCAAGATACAACTGTCTTTAGATTTGCTGTCCATAGATTTCTTTAAAACCCTCCTATAAGGACTAACTGCTGGTGAATTTGTACTTTTTAGTTCAATTATAGGTTCCACGCTGGTGCAGCGGTTAGTGTTGTCACCTCAAAGCAAGAGGTTCTCCCGTTCGATTCTCGGCTGGAGCGCCTTCTGTGTGGAGTCTGCATGTCTTCCCCGCGGTCGAGTGACATTTAAAGACATGCAGGTAGGCGCATGCGTGAATGGGTGTGCCGTCTTTGAAGGTTGGGCATCGGGTTGGTAACTTGGCATCATAAAAATCCACTGCCAATCATTAGCAGACCGGAGTTCTTCTGTGGTGACCCCTAACCGGGAAAAGCCGAAAGACATTAGTTTAGTTCAAGTATAGGTTCCAGAATGCTTCTTAACATATTGCTTTTGTATCCCTTGACCAAAAAATCATTTTCAAGATCATTTAGGTTCTTAAGGAAGGGTTCCATTTTCATGGTGATCCTGGCCAACCTGTAGTCCTGGGGCTTACCTCTGTAACCACTCTCTTGTTTCAGATAACCTGATTATATATAAATAATGAATATGTTTAATGCTTTTCATTATACTCACCTAGAATCGCTTGTTTGTGTCTTTCAATAAAGGATATTCCATTTTAACTCAACTGTGGACTTTAACTCAACTATGGACTAACTACTATTTTATTATTTTGTAGTAAATATTTTAAAGTTCAGTTCTTATTAGTAAACTGGGTGCCTAACATATTTCAAGGAGTGAACTTCACACCCTCCACATTGTGATGTTTGTGATTGGTTTGTTTTTGACTCAGTATAGGCTGCATACTGGGTCTTCTGAGACTTCGAGGGATACCACGGATTTTTACAAAAAAGAGTGTTTACCTCCTAAGATTTAATTTGCAGCATATTTAATGTCTATGCTGTTATTAGGCATTCAGACATTAACAGTAATTTTTCTCCTTATGCCCTATCAAAGTGGTTTACCTCATGCACAGTAATTCTCATACACTGCATCTTCTTGAGCTGGAGATGCATCTGTCTCTCTTATATCTGCTAGTATGACCTGATTCAGCATTGCATGTTGCC
This sequence comes from Protopterus annectens, assembly GCF_019279795.1. Classification (NCBI taxonomy): domain Eukaryota; kingdom Metazoa; phylum Chordata; order Ceratodontiformes; family Protopteridae; genus Protopterus; species Protopterus annectens. Next base: position 549,764,746 of record NC_056748.1, read on the forward strand.
ACATTGCTGGGCATACATGCTCAAGAGTCAGAACCTTAGCAGCCACTGCTAAGTAACAGACATTGCTTTTCATGTACATGTAGTCTTAGACTGTGATCCTCTTTGTGTGTAAAGCAGCAATATTAATTAAATCAGCTGATGAACAAAGAAAACAACATGCAAAAGTTTGGCATCCTGTAATATGAACCTAAGAATGATGTGCCTTAATAACCATATGTGCCTCCCTTCCACTGCCCATCCTGCTCATTTATGTGTATAATTCACCATCACGTACACTACACATTCACAAAACAAACAGCACTAGAATTATCCGATCTAAGAATTTAAACTTAGTCTGTGACAATACAAAACATATTGGATGGACAAGTATGTGTCTTAGAGATTATTTCTTCTCTTGAACAGACTCCCCATTCATGTGAAACAGATCTCCTCCCTAAGCTTATACAAATGCAATTTGAACCAATGGATGAGTAATTGCGAATTCACCCCTAGCTTGCCATCTGTGGTCCTTATGGACAGGGACAGTTTGTAGATGCCCTAAAGTACAGGCAAATATCAAAGCCATTCTAGCCCATGAACATTGATAATTGGGAAAATTGAGGCATGAATGGCTATGTTTAGCAAGACTCTAGGGCCGTTAACCTAATAACCTACTATGATCATGTTCAGTCCCATTGCCAGCATTGCCAAGCTTTCTCGGTGACCTCTTATCTCTAGATACCAACAGGAAGCAAACAATATTCATAAAGGTCTACAGAATCATCTGAGAAAAGGTCACTCCACAGTCTGATGTGGCTTTATTTACCTGAAGACTTGCTACTTATTTTATGATGTCCTCTACCATTATTGGGTCCAAACCGTTGTTCTAGAATTCTGCTAACTTTACTTTGCATGTCTCTGGTCCATTATTTCTCATGGGTGGCATCTAGATCTTAGTCTATACCTTGCACATGTGTCCTGTTACTTTTATCATGAAGGTCATCTGGCTCCCAGTTATTTGTGTCTTCACTTGTCATGTTTTTCTTTGAGTGCTCTTCAGGAGTACAAGAGCTGGGATGCTGTTTAGAACTGAATGTTTCCAATTTTACCTACTAAACAATAATTAAGTGAAAAAAAATACATATGTAAAACAATGATAATACTCATAACTTGGTAAACAATGAAAATATTCATTATCCTGTAAAACAATGACAATACTCATAACTCTGTAAAATAATGATTATACTGTCAACAAGGTAAAATAAAGATAATACTCAACTCTGTAAAACAATAATATTCATAACTTGATAAAACAATGACAATACTCATAACTTGGTAAAATAATGATATATTCTTAATAAGGTAAAATAAAGATAATACTCATAACCCGGTAAAACAATAGTTATACTCATAACTCTGTAAAATAATGATAATACTCTTATGGTAAAATAAAGATAGTACTTATAACTTGAGGAAATAATGATAATACTCATAACTCAGCAGGCCTTAGTTTTAAAATGCTCAACTTCGAAAAGTTATTTGATTTTGGTTTAGCTGTATCATTCATTCATAGCTGCCAAATGTCTTTCCTGTATTATAATGTAGTCTCTAGTTCCAACCACCCCATGACTTGGACAATTTTTCTAATATAAAGAAGATAAAACATTTAAAATATTTGCATGTTAGTGAGCGCTTTTACTGTGTATTATTGGTACTGTCTCTGTTTACTGGAAAAGCTCACCCAGGCTCTGCCACAACTTGCTGTGAGGGAAAGGTTAGTTTGCTTTTGCTTTCTTGTATTTTGTATTGTTATAGTGCCTTCTTCTGTTTTGTATATTATCATTTGTTGTTTTCTTTATACTGTGTTTTGCTTGAATTCTGCTTTTAATTGCATATTTAATCTAGGAAAGAGACCACAGCTGTGTCTGATGTGAGTCACACAATTTTTTTTCTCAACCCTCCTGTTGTTGTGTTTTTAAGATCAACTGTTTTTCTAGTTTCTGGGCTCTTATTTTAATTTGACCACACATCTCCTTCCCACTCCTCTTTCATTAGCTATTGTGAGTAGCACAAAATTATCATTTTGGGAAATCACTCCCCTTAAGCTATTTAGATCAATTAGCCAACCCACACTATTCCATAGAGCCAGAATAGAAAGTACCCATCCTCTTCCAATCTATATTGCTCTTTTAAAATTAGTGGCTCTCCACAAAACATATCTAAAGATTATGTTGCCCACTCTTTCATATTTATCTGCTCAGTGCACACTGCAGCTCTTAGGATATTAAACCATTTTCCATTGTACCTTTAAAATTTGCAATATCTACTCCAAGACCCACAATTACTGGAGAGTCCACATTCTGTCTCTTAGTAGTCATCTTGAGAATAATGCTTCTGTTTTGCTCCTGGTGAGAGAAGAAACATATTGGCATTATTTCCTGTAGACTGATGATTTCTGGAAAGCCTAATAACTGCTTCATAGGCACCAGCTTGGAATTTGTGCTTAGATTTTGCACCTGCTGAGAGAAGGAGCAGAGTACATTGATTCCAGTTTCTGTTTGGGGAGTGAGAGTCTGTGATTGACCTTCCTGATTGGTCTAGTTGCTATTCAAGGCCAGGAAAGGGCTGCAACAAGCCCACAGAGCCTTGCACTATCTGGGACAAGACTGTCACCAAAAAGCCTGTGGCCTACTTCTCATCTTGGGACTGGTAATACTGTTTTGCTTCTGGTGAGAGAAGAAGAAAAGGAGCATTGTATCCCAGTCATGTGAAGCTGTTGTGAGACCAGCACTAGTAGTAGCCAGGCAGTAGCCATTCAGGTGACTCCCCTCTTTTCATCATTCTTGACAAGTTAATTTTTCAGTTTCAGTAAACACTGTTTGATTTTCTGCTATCTAACCTAATTTCAGAATATGTGGCTAAATACTTCATCCATAAATCATCAGGGTCTGCTTATTAGTTTCCCCTCAAGTGTTTCACAGTGTCCTTTATAGACACAGACACCTTAAGCTGACACTTTTCCTGTACCATTAAAATTTCACCAAAACCTAGTTTTACACAGTGCAACCAGGTTGCAGTGACAAGCACTGCCTCCAGAGTTGTAAACAGGATGCACCTGACGATACTTTATATTTTCAGTCCAGCTGTCTAATCAATAAAAAAGGTCTGCTGCCATGGATATAAACTCTCCCATTATCTCTGCTACCAGCTTGGTGAATATGGTCATCCTGAGGCAATGTAGAAATTGCCTCGTGTTTACTGATAACCAGTTTATTCTCAAACAAAATGATATGGTATGTGAGAGATGTATTTACATAATGTCACATAAAAGTACTCTTACTATCAATAAGGTTATCAGTAGTGCATACGATGCACCCATGACATACAATTCAAAACAGACACATAGACCAGCATATGCTGAGGCACTTAGTCTTCCTAAACCCCAAAGACCTCCTACACAAAGTACACATAACAAATACCCTCAGCAGTCCCAAATGCACATTTTCAAAGCAACACCCACATCAACACATACAGCTACATCTCATGGAGCCTGTACTTCTAAGCCCATAAGGCAAGTCACCACACAATCCAACATTCTGGTCACTGCAGACTACACTGTGGGACACACTGATGTCTCTCTCATCAGGCTGAGTAAAAACAAAGTTATGGTCAATTGCTTATCAGGGGCAAGGATCCACCACATTACACATGCACTCAAGTCACTGGACCACAGGTAGCAGTATGACACAATCATAGTCCATCTGGGTTTAAATGAAATGAGATATACCTCCCTAGACAATATGAAGAGAGGTGTCATGGAGATCTCGGAATATGAGTGCCAAGCTGGTATGAGCCTAGCATTCAGCAGCATTTTATCTTCATGAAGGATGATGCCACAATATGAACAAAAGATGACTAACTTTAATAATTGGCTTAATTTCCTGGTGTCATTCTAAGGGTGCAGTATTTGTCAGCAGGGAAATAGATGGTCAACAGACTATGCAGTTTTGCCAGGGATGGTCTAAACGTCTCCCCTTTAGGCTTTTGAATATTAGCAAAAGCATTGTCTTCCCCCATAGTGCCTTTTTTAAGCAATGCCAAACTGAAAGTACTTTCGACATTGCAGATCAAAACAAAAAAAATCTAAAGGTGTTACTGCTCAAAGTTCAGAGTCTAAACAAAAAACTCTGCTCCCTAGAAGTTCTCTTCACCCTACAGAAGACTGATGTCTGTGTGGTCACTAAGACATGATTTAAAGCAGCGGAGAGCACACAGATAGTGAGAGGTTATAATGCCTTCCACACATTTAGACCAGCTATAAAGG
>NC_056748.1:549774048-550016548 GCF_019279795.1 Protopterus annectens
GACAGAAAGGAAAAATATGCTACCATTTTATCTGAGAAGACAAACATTTTTGCTTGCAGCAACACGAACTCAGTTAGAATTCCTTCAGGACAATAGCTATGATTAATAATCTGGTAAAAGTATTGTGAATAATAATTGGAATATCTTAAAGGGGCACAGTGAATGATTCACTGTGGTTGGTAAGAAGCCTTTTTTGTTAACAAAAAACCCCTCCATCTAGAGTCCATTTTAGAAGGCAAACACTTGAACCACAAATTTCTGACAGGAAATCAAGCAACTATGCATATGCCTTTTGTCAGTACCTTAAATGTAGTGCTCTATATGTGGTTTCTGGTTTTAAAAAGACAACTGGGGCAAAGACCCTGGGATTTGTCTTGGAAGGTTTCTGCATCTTTCACTCATGGAAAAATTAGTATAAGTGTGTGCATGTGTGTTCGCGTGTGTGTGTGTGTGTGTGTGTGTGTGTGTGTGTGTGTGTGTGTGTGTGTGTGTGTGTGTGTGTGTTTGCATGTGGATGTGTGTGTGCACATGCATGCACATGTGTGTGTGAGTGTGTGTGTTTGCATGTGGATGCGTGTGTTTGTGTGTGCGTGTGTGTGCATGTGTGTGTGTGTTTGTGTGTGTGTCTGTGTGTTTTCATGTGGATGTGTGTGTTTATGTGTGTGTTTGCATGTGGATATGTGTTTGTGTGTGTGTGTGCACATGTGACTGTGTGTTTGCATGTGGATGTGTGGGTTTATGTGTGTGTTTGCATGTGGATGTGTGTATTTGCATGTGGATGTGTGTGTGTGTGTGTGTGTGTGTGTGTGTGTGTGTGGATATGTGTGTGTGTGTGTGTGTGTGTGTGTGTGTGTGTGTGTGTGTGTGTGTGTGTGTGTGTGTGTATGTGTGCACGCATGTGTGCATGTGTGTGTACGAGTGTGTGTGCGCGTTTTCATGTTGATGTGTGTGTGTTTATATGTGTGCATGCGTGTGTGTGCGTGTGTGTGTGTGTGTGTATGTGTGTGTGTGTGTGTGTGCGCGCGTGTTTGCATGTGGATGTGGGTTTGTGTGTGTGTGTGTGCTTGCATGTGGATGTGTGTGCGTGTGTGTGTGTGTGTGTGTGTGTGTGTGTGTGTGTGTGTGTGTGTGTGTGCATGTATGCATGCACGTATGTGTCTGTGTGTGTGTGTGTGTGTGTGTGTGTATGTGTGTGTGTGTGTGTGTGTGTGTGTGTGTGTGTGTGTGTGTGTGTGTGCACACGTGGTTGGGTTTGCATGTGGATGTGTGTGTTTTTGTATGTGTGCATGTGTGAATGCATATGTGTGTGTGTGTGTGTGTGTGTGTGTGTGTGTGTGTGTGTGTTTGCATGTGGATGTGTGTTTGCATGTAGATGTGTGTTTGTGTGTGTGTTTGCATGTGGATATGTGTGTTTACATGTGGATGTGTGTTTTCTGTGTGTTTTATGTGTGTGTGTGTGTGTGTGTGTGTGTGTGTGTGTGTGTGTGTTTATGTGTGTGCATGTGTGTACATGTGTGTGTGCATGTGTGTGTATGTGTGTGTTTGTGTGTGTGCATGTGGATGTGTGTATTTTCATTTTGATATGTGTTTGTGTGTGTATGTGTGTGTGTGTGTGTGTGTGTGTGTGTGTGTGTGTGTATGTACGCACATGCATTTGCATCTGGATATGTGTGTGTGTGTGTGTGTGTGTGTGTGTGTGTGTGTGTGTGTGTGTGTGTGTGTGTGTGTGTGTGTGTGTGTGTGTGTGTGTGTGTGTGTGTGTAAATGGGAATGTCTAGAAGACAGCGTGTGTGTGTGTGTGTGTGTGTGTGTGTGTGTGTGTGTGTGTGTGTGTGTGTGTGTGTGTGTGTGTTTACATCTATGTGCGTATGTAAGGGTGCTTTTGTTAACATGATGCATAGGCTGTTAGTCAGAACACTCAATTTTCAGGTCTGACACTGCAGTTTTTTTAGTTCAAAGACATACGGTGTCTTTGAACCAGAATTTTATTTATAATGCTTATTGTCCAACTCATACTGGGCAATTAGATGGGGGGAGGAATATTCTGTGAATTCTAGGAAAAGATATTTCAACTGCCTGTCTGTCTTGTTGCACAGTATACGTTGTTGCACATTTTTGCATAGGTAAAACTGTGAGAAAATTACAGCACAGGATTTTTGAACATTCTATGCCATTAAAATGAAAGAAACTGGCAATGCATTCATAGACATGCCATTCTTTATAATGAGTGCAATACATTTACGTTTTACTTCTGGACCAGGCAAATATTAGATGAGTGGCTGCAATTCTTTACTTGAGAAATGTGAGCTGGAATGGCAGTTGAAAATTGAATTACACTTTTCCCTGGGTTAATTGATTCAGTGTGCATTAAAAGTATTTTAAAACTGAAATCACAAAATGGAAGATAATAATTTGCGTTATTCATCTATTAGTAGTTGTTTGCTTTTGTGTATGTTCATATGTTTGTAAACATTTTGTTACAACTGATTCATTTATGTGGTGGAAATAGTTTGCTAGTGTTTTTGCTGTTGGTGGATTTTTATAGGTTCTTAGGTTCGTAGTTAAGAACTAGGCAATCAATATGCAGACCATTACTAGCGTAGCCTAAAACCTCTAATTTGAAAGTTCCCTCCAGACTCAAGAAGCGTAAGACAAGATAAACGGGAGAATTTGAGGCTGCTTATCCAATTATCTTGGTTTATCTTGAAGGTAGCAAGAGTGCTACTCTTCTGGAAGTTTGCTCCACAGGATATGTTTGGATATGAATTTATCATGCAACATGTCCCACTTATCTGTTGATAAAGGTTTAGCTCCTTTAACTGGGTATCTGAAGTACCTCTTGTTCTAAGAAGGATTAGGAGATCAGGCAAGGTTGTATCTTTCATGTCTTAAAAGGCTAGACACAGATCCCCACCAAAGAGTCTGTAAGAGACTGAGTACAGAGAGAGGGCTGTCTCTCTGTCCTGATAACAAAGATTTTTGAAGCCACTGATCTTTTTAGTTATGATTTTCTGAGGTCTCTCAAGTTGTGCAATATTTTTAGACAAATACACACTAAAAGGTGCATTATACACAATAATTGGTTTGATAAAATATGAGTAAAGGGGAATTAAGGTATTTTTAGATATAGTGGAGATGCTTCTGGAAATTCAATGGGCCAGAGAAAATGCTTTCCAAACTGCTGGGGAGACATGATGGTCAAATAATAACTAACTATAATCAAGAGTATCTCGATCCCTTATGACAGTGAGTAATTTTGAGTCGTGCAACTTTTAAGCAAGCAATTTTAAACTTTGGGTTTGCAGTTTGTTGAATACTCTGAAGAAGTTTCACGTGATTAGGGAGACAAAAGTGCTTAATATTAAAAGTCTTGTGCTTTGCTGCTCTGCTCATGACCAGTTCATTTTACTGTTTAAATGTAAATAAAAACAAGTGACACTGCTAACCAAAATGTTATTTATCCTTGTCTGTGATTATTTTATTTCAGTTCTTGCTCTCCAATAGCACGAAAATCTGATTTTGTGTGTAGCTAAAACCAAACTGCATGTTCTGATGGAATGGTACAATGTGTGCAGCTGTGTCAGCACTGGGGACCTGGAGTTGTGGGCTGTGGGCTACAGATTATTTCCCAATATAAGATGATGCTGCAAGCTTCCTTGTGAAAATATAACTTTCCCACTGAAATTACATATTTGACTGTCAACTTCAAATGAACATGCAGCCAGCAGCTAACCTCTCATGCTGAGTTATTCTGTTCAGAAACTGTCTGGTTCCCACCACGAGCTTTCCTTTTCTGTTTGCTGTAAATCCTCGTTGTGCTAATTATTGGCATCAGATGAATTCTGAATTTATTCCAGCAGGTGGCGCCTATTCACATCCACTACTTCAGGAGAGTTTGCTGTACTTCCCTCCTACAATACAGGAGTTACAGTAGATAAGTCACTCTGAATTTCTGTAAACTAACTTGTTCCTATCAGAAGTTGTCACTATCCCTGTATAGCAGAGGAAACTACAGTTGCTGTAGTTGGTAACAGTAAGATACAGTACACTTATTAAATGCTATATGCATCTTCTTGCCTTTTTTAAACATTTCAGGTAAATTATTTATTTCATACATAACTAATACAAATCTAAATATATAAAATTAATTGGTGATAGAGATGGTATAACATAAATAAAACTTCATTTTTTTTTCTTTATTTTGGTCTTAATTGAAACATTGCATTTACACAAGCCAGTAGTATAACAGCATAACAGTGTAATTTAGAGATCTGAGATACAAAGTTGTGAAGTTAATATTGCTGATGATAGTGCTAAGCTTGAAAACTGCACTTGCTTCTTAAATAGATGTTCTTAGTTTACCTAGTGTTCACAGGCTGTACTTCTAGGCAGGGACATAGCATATATCCAATTACGTTAAATTAAATACAGTAAAATCATGCATGTTCTATAGAGCTGGCCAAACTGATGATTATTTGACAAAGGTCTCATTTAACATCTCTCCGCAAAGCATTATATAACTATGCTTACAAGAAATTGCAATACTTAGTGATTCTTTGTGACGTTGTTCTGGTAAGGAGAACCGATCTGGTTTGTGCCCTTCACTTTCTATTGCCTTGTGCAGTCTGTGAGCACATGACTGCGTCAAATGATCAGATCATGTATTAGCAGCATATGTGCAAGTTGAGAGACATGATGTCACGCATCTAATGTGGTGCTTTACCTAGAACAAGGTACCTTAGTGTCAAAGTAATGCAATCCCTTCATCAGTGTAAACCTAGTGCATCTCCCTCCAGTGCACAGAATACACACACACACACACACACGCGCGCACACACACACACACACACACACACACACACACACACACACACACACACACAAGCACTGCTGCACCCAATCCAGCAAAGTGACAAAGGGAATCCCTGTTAGGAAGAGAAATGTCCTGTTAGTCAAATTATGTGTGGTTATTCTGAGCAATTTTTTATTTTCACATCCTTGAACAGAAGCATGTTGAATTGCAGAAAGCAATTTTGGCTAATGCGAAAAGGTTAAAAAATCTGCAGAACCTACTTTCACCAAACCTCCAAGGAATGTTTTTTTTTTTGATGAGACAAGCCTCCCATGCACCCCTCCATGTGGGAGAATACTCCCACTCCTGAATGTGTGTATATCATGTATATCTATCTATATATGCATATATATATATATATATATATATATATATATATATATATATATATATATATATATATATAGAGAGAGAGAGAGAGAGATTGAGAGAGAGAGATTTATATTATTTCTTAATCAAACTCTGAGGTTGCACAACAGTTGAAAAAGATATAAACTCCCTCTTGGTAAAAATAGTTTGGTAAATGTAATTCAATCTTTTTTCATTTGTTGAAACTGCTGTTGATGAATCTTGAGGAGCCCCTTTTAACATACCCTTTTAATGAATCAGTCCCATGTTTCTTGAATGGTGAGCTCAGACTCCCAGGGGAGGCCTGGAGGTGTTCCAAGGGAGGCCCTGGCAAGTCTTGAGATGTTTTTAAATTAAAACTATAACTATGTTTAGGTAAATCATATTAAATGTAGAAGGATACTACTCAATGAATAACTATGTTTGATTGCAATTCACTAGTAATGTTTAATATATAGTTATTGTAGTTCTTATTCTATGTGTGTGTGTTGCTTTCAGTATGAGTGGATGAAACTGAATGCAGTGCTTATTGGAAAACCCGAACTACATTCGCCGAACGCAACCTGCAGAAAACAGAAGGCCCCCCGCCCCCCTGAACTTCCATGATCACAGCAACTTGAAGTAGCGGGAAATCCCCCCCCGAAGGGAATCACTTCTGGCACAACTTACCAACAGTGATTTCCTGTGGAGGAACTGTGATCATCAGCAAGATGAACCTTGTGCAACTGAAGCTCAAGTGTTCGATCTTCATCCACCAATATGTTACCTGTGTGTGTGTGTCTGTGTGTGTGTGTGTGTGTGTGTGTGTGTTGTATTTAAGCAGTTTTTTTTAGATACATGGCGTGCAGTACTATTTTGTTATCAAGGAGAGGCTCAGTGACTTCTTCTGCAGTTTTAAGGATAATAAGTGTGGCAAAGTCCACAAAGGCTGATCTGCTATAGACATTTTAATTGTAATGATTTATCTATGAGAAGCTTATTTAATCCGCCTACCAATTCTTCTTTAACACTTTTTGAAGAAATGGTTGAACAGGAAGTGAAACAAATGAATTACTATATTAACCCTCCCATAGAAAATTTGTCTGAAGAAGAAAAAACAATAATGACAATATTAAAAAACGAAAAAATTAGAGTTATGAAACCTGACAAAGGGGGAGGGGTGGTCTTGATGTACGACGAGTACGACATGTATATACACAACATCTTACAGGACTCTGATCATTATTACACAGTGGTATCACGGAATGAAGTAAATATTGCTCACTCCAAGATAAATTATCATTTATCTGATCATTTGCTTCAAGGTAGCATTAATGAAAAATTGTTTATTTTTTGCAAGTTGAAAACCCAAGGATCCCGGCTATATTTGGAATTCTCAAAGTGCATAAAGGGATAGAGGCACTTAAATTCAGACCGATAGTAGCGGAGGCAGGTAGTATTACTGAGCCTTTCGCAATTTTTGTGGATTCCCAGTTGAAAAAATTTATTAATTCAGTGCCACATATTACAAGAGATTCTTGGGATTTTCTGAGAGGAATAACCAAAGATAAATTTGAAGCCGATATTTTGTTTGCCACTATTGATGTGGTCGAGTTATTTCCAAGTATTCCACATAATATAGGTTTGGAATGGTTTCGAGAAATTTTAAGTTCTGAAGCAGATTTAGGTGGTAATATGATTAATTTGATTTTAGATTTTATCGGAAACCATTCTCAAAAATAATTTTGTTTATTTTAATGGTGATCTGTATCAACAAAGAAAAGGAGTTGCAATAGGGGCAGCATGTGCCCCCTTGTATGCTAACTGTGTCCTTTATTTTTGGGAGCAGAAGTTTGTTTTTAATACTTGTTGGCATAAATACATCACATTTTATACCTGATATCTAGACGATATCTGTATATTATGGAGGGGTACTAGAGATTTATTTGAGGAATTCATGATTTATTTGAATAATTGTACTGACTTTTTGACATTCACCTACACATTTGATGAGTCTAGTATACATTACATGGATGTTACTATATACAAGGACAAATTGAACCAGTGTTTTCAGTCCAAGTTATACAGGAAATCCACTTTTTCCAACATGTATTTGCATTTTGAAAGTGGACATCCATATTATCAGAAAAAAGGGATTGTAAAAGGTCAGTTGATTAGGGCGTCTAGAATGACGAGTGATTGTTTGCCCAATCCTGAAAGTGGACATCCATATTATCAGAAAAAAGGGATTGTAAAAGGTCAGTTGATTAGGGCGTCTAAAATGATGAGTGATTGTTTGCCCACTGTTTGCCCCGATAGCTCCTTCTCCGATCCACTAACGGGTTTCGGAGTCTTCAGATTCGAGGAGCCTCAAAGTCAGGGAGTCGGCGCTGATGGTTATTACAGAGTGTGTGTTTGGAATGCTCAAGTCACGGTTCCACTGCCTTGACATATCCGGTGGAGCCTTGCAGTACTCTCCAGCCGCATATGTACACATGTTCATAGCTAGCTAACATGAAAAGGGGGTGTGTCATGCTTGCTGTAAGCACATTGGAGCTCAGTGACCCGTGTTTGCCCTTAGCTAAGCACAGCTAAGGAAGGGGGTGTCTGAGGCTGTTTTGTCTTATTCCATGAAATGCAGTGTGTGTTCATATCCAGGGGAGGGCCAGTTCTGCTTAAAAGTGTTTACTTTAGCTAATCAGACCTAAAACAAAACAAACAAAAAAAAAAAACAGGAATAGCAGAACTGTTTACATTTGAGCAGCGGGTATATGCGGTGTGCATTGTGGCTTAAACGAGGAGGACATGGGAAGAAGAAACAGCAATAAGAAGGCAATCAAGGAGAACTACCATAACTGGCAGGTGGAATGTATCAGAATCAGCAAATTACACAGGCAGCAGCCCTGCACACTACTATACACTATGCAAACACCTTTCAGTTTGTTTTTTCCCACAAACTCTCCACTACTGGTGTACACATTTGGGGGAATTTTAAACTAACAAATCTAACAAAACATGTTAGGGGCTGCTGTTGCTCTGCTCTATCAGTATGTGCTAGAGACTGAGGGTGGTGAGGAGGAAAATACTGACAACCAACTCAGACCAAGGAGGAGAAGAGTGTTCAGACCCAGGGTAACCCACCAGGGGCTACATGATCTGGAGATAGTAGAGCGCTACAGGGTGGACAGTGACATACTTCAGCAACTTGTTGAGCTGTGCCAGCCTTGCCTCAGACCCATAACCAACAGAGGGAAACCAATCCCATTGGATACCAAGGTATGTGTATTCTTAAGAATACTAGCTACAGGTACTTTCCAAAGACCAATGGGGGTTATCATGGGGGTCTCACAGGCATCTGCATCCAGTATACTCCACCAGTTCCTGGATGCCATGCAACCACATGCCGCTGAGCACATTAACTTCCCCAGCACCCGTGAGGAGAGGACCAGCAATATGTGTCTCTTCTACCATGTAGCAGAATACCCGGAGGTACTGGGTGCCATAGACTGCACGCACATCCACATCAAAACATCACCCGGTAACCAGGGTAGGGTTTACCTAAACAGCAAGGGGTTCCACTCCATCAACTAACAGGTCATGTGTGATGCATGAATGTGTGTGCTGGCAGCTCTTGAAGCTATCACGACTCCCACATGTGGCATTCATCACAGCGGTACCAGGCGTTTGCCAGTGGGGACATCCCATATGGCCATCTGGTGGGGGATGTTGGCTACGTACTGGAGCCATGGCTGATGACACACATCAGAAATTCACACACAGCCACACAAGAGTGCCATAATGAGGCACACGCAGAAACCAGGATCATTATAGAGTGTGTGTTTGGAATGCTCAAGTCACGGTTCCGCTGCCTTGACATCCGGTCTTGCAGTACTCTCCAGTCGCATGGGCACACATGTCCATAGTATGTGCCATGCTATTCAATATAATCCTGTGGAAACAGCTGCTGCAGAATCAAAACGGGGAAGGGCCACACAGTGCCCCACCATTGCCAAGGTCTCCACAGGCCCAGGGGGACTCGGAGGAGGAACATCCTGAGCCTGTCCCTGTAGGCAGACAGAGGCATGCCCTGTCCTTGGCAAAGAAGCAACACATAGCACATAAACTGACGCTGTACAGCCCTAGGAATTGATCTCTCTCTCTGACTCACATAGTAAAATAGATGCCAAACATCACATCACCTATACCTTACCATGTATAGACAGGGTACTGCATGCATCCAACGTAGTCAGCCCTCAAGCACAGTCCTCATAACAGCCGCAGGCACAAAGTAAGTCAGTCTCCTTAACAAAATAAATGAATGGAGTGGAATGTTCTGATAGCATATCTATGGTATTGATTCAAGCATGCAAGGGAATGGGGTGGCTTACTGGGATAGCAGCAGACAACTGACAACACTGTGGGACAGCAGTAAATGTATTCCCAGTACTGGCCTACCCATACTATGCAGTACCACCCTAGTTGTCAAATACCACTGCAGTATATGCGGTGAGCCAAATAACTGGGGGTTCATAGGTCACATGCATGGATGTCAAAGTGGGGGTCCCATACCCACCTCCAGCCTCACCCAGCAGATCAGCTGTAGAAAACCATACAGAAATGTCCAGCAAAGGCCCCCACATAGCGACATCCATGAAATCCCCACCTACAGACTTTTACACAATTATATCACAGCAGGTCTGGCAGTGGCAATATGGCTTTGAAAGGTAAGAAGCCTGAAACTAAAAATGTTTATGCCAGAACAATGTGACATTTGGTGGATACAGTTATGCCTGTAGTCTCAAAGATAGGGCACACCACTATGCTAAATGGGACCAAAATGTTAAGCAAATATCAGACAGTCTCTGCAAATGTGTATTGTGTACAGATGTGTCACACCCCCCTCCATACTCCCATAGAAATGCAGTAACATGTCCCTAGCCTTAAGCAGCATCCAGCCATCAACTAGAGTGATGACTCAACAAAAACAGAAAGCAATCGTCAGTAACACCCACAGTCAACTTACTGGTGCCATCCCAAGGTTGTCCACTGCAGGCAGCCTGGGAACATATGATCATCAGAATGCACTGCCTTGCTACAGATGACCTGCATCTGTCACACTTGGCCTACAGATCTGTGGCAAATGCCGATACCTCACCCACAGTGCCTTGTTAGGGAGTGTCATGGGGTCCATAACATCAACATAACACAGTCTACAAAATGCAAAGAAAGGCCATGCTTCTAACTGCTAGGAGAATACCTGCTAATGTCAGAGAGCCATAAATCTGGACAAAGCCATGAATAATGGGGTGAAAATGGTCCAAAGAGAAGGACACATTTGAAATACTGATCTAAAAATGTTATAAAGTTGATGGAATGATTGTAGCAGCATGAATTGTCTGATGGGTACGAAGTCTGAAACTGCAATGTCAACTGTCAGTAATAACTGACTTCAACAATGAGTGACTTGCAAAACACTTTTCCTTGAAAACTGTTTGGGTAACCAACAAGATATATGAGTCATGAATGTGGACATTCTGTGATACTCTGTACAGTCGACAGGCAGGGCTAGGAGTCTAAACATGGGAATGCACTCAATGCAGGCGGTCCTAACCCTGGAAGATGGTGACACCCACAGAATGCTGGCCCACAGCCATGGGGAGTAACACGCCCTTCTCTAATCACTCATCCTATGCAACATCCTGACCCCAAAATGTGGCCATCCATGCAAAATGAAGTGGGCCATACATATATGTGAGACACACACACACACCTCCAGGTTGGTCAAACAGTCTGACACACACAAGACCCTCCAAGTGCAATCAACCTTTGAGAAGACCCCTATGCAAAGCACTGGTAGCTATAGGCAAACATATCTGACCCAGGACACACCCCCAACATATCTTATCCCCTACAAATCCATCCAGAGTCTGCCTGTCACCCCGATCCTGTCTGACTTATATTACCCAACCGTGGCCAGAACAAAAATGCACAGAGATTCCACCATTATAATGTATCACCAAGATGGTGGACAGTTCCCACATTTCCAGCAGTCAATTGCTTGTAGGCACACCTCGCAACAGGCTGGATTGTGCAAGAATGCATAGCATTTGGCCCATAAGTTTGGTGTGTGCATCATCCATCCTGTATTCCTCTGGTAAATCACTGTGATGATCTGAGGAGGTATGACACAGGGTACTGAAACAATACATGACAGTGTCAAATGGCATATATGTCTGCTAAAACAAGCCCTGTAACCCTAGCAACCCATACATTACTGAGAGAAATAGTCACACTCACCATATGGCCCATTGTCTCCCCATTTTGATAGGCTATCTCCAGATATCCTGCACCAACAGGTTGAGAGGTATGGCTGTAGCACAAACAAACCAGACTGGAATACAACAATCCCAGGAATGGAGTCCCACATGTAATATACAAGGTCACACTGGGCATGCTCATACACTTAGAGAAATGTCAGTATGGAATGAACAGGCCTTCCCCACACAGTGCACTTCCTATTGCCCTACTTTAGCAGTCCTGAAGATGTCTGTCACCATAGAAGTCCCTTTCATCAAACCTCAGCCCTGTAAGCTCTGTGGCACATGTGATAACTGTGTAACACTATAGTACAAATAACTAGTTAGGTAGGAGTTCCAATCTAAGTCCTGGCAAATGTAAAAGTGTGTGTGGGTGTTTAGAAGTTAAAGCTGTTGGGTCCATTCAAACCCAGTACACTTCCCCTTTCCCTACTTTAGCAGTCCTGCAGATATCCATCACCATAGAAATCCCTTTCGTCAAACCTCAGCCCTATAAGCTCTGTGGCATGTACGATAACTGCGTAACACTATAGTGCAAATAACTAGATAGATAGGAGCTCTCATCCCAGTTCTGGCAAATGTGTGTGTAAGTGTGTCTATGTGTAACGTAAAGTATTTTATGGCCTCTCTCACCAAGTACATCACCCATTATCATAATTTAGAAGCGCTGGTGATGTTCCTCACCTTAGAAGTACCTTTGGACAACCTTCACCCTAAAAGCTCTGTGTCATGTGCAATAAATGCGTAACACTGTAATAGCAATAAATAGACAGGTAGGGGTTTTAATCTCAGTCTGGGTAAGTGTGTGTGTGTGTGTGTGTGTGTGTGTGTGTGTGTGTGTGTGTGTGTGTGTGTGTGTGTGTGTGTATGTGTATGTGTGTATGTGTGTGTGTGTGTGTGTGTGTGTGTGTGTGTGTGTGTGTGTGTGTGTGTGTGAACAGTATCCTGTCTGTGGGGAGGATGTTGTGTTTGTGTGAGAACCATATCCATTGGGGGGTGGGTTTTGCTACTTTTTGCTGTTGTCCACCCAGTACATCCCCGTGTCCACATTACAAGGCCCACAGATGTCATCCACTGTAGATGGACCTGTAGACACTCTGCAGTCCTTGTGCCATGCGCAATAACAATGTGACAGTATGGACTAGATAAAAATATAGGCTGAAAATCTAATCCTTGGATATCACTCCCCACTCAGGAATCATACACAAACACACTCAGGTACGCAGCCAGCCCTACATCAGTATGTGGCCTGCAAACTGGCTCACAGATAGAACCCACAGAGTGAAAGCAATGGACTCCATGTCAGACTGCTGAACAGTTATGACTGGAGTCCCACAGGTTGCAGACCCGGGTTCCCTCATGTTTGGGTTCCACACCTCTGAGGACCAGCCCAATACAAAGTCAGCTGGGATGACAATGTTTATACATGAGGATGACATCCGTCACAAAGGCCTCTCTGAGACCTATGACTGTTGTCAGAACCCTGGACACAAGCTCAATGGGAGATGATGTGCCGCCATCCCCTTTGGGTATGACATGTGTCCCATAAAGTAATACATTGATGGTAGTCGACTGAACACTAATGTTGGTATAACAGAACTGGGTACCACAGGTTGACAGTTAGCTCTAAGTTGACCACCACAGTGTCACTGTCTTCCAAAAGTCCTTCCATGTGTCACTTCTCCTGACTCAGAGTGTTGAATCCGGGAAGTAAAAGGACAGTGTTTCCCTGCACACTCTCTTCAGTAGGCCAATCAAAGTGTACTATAGCCCATTTGCCATGTACTCCACTTTACACCAGCAACAACAGGAGAAGCTGCAAATGTACCTCACAAAAAGGATCTTAGGTACTACACTCTTGCCCCATACATACCGACTCCAACAACTGCAATGAATCTCTGTCTCATGTTGGCTATTTAGGTGCGATCTCTGCCTGACATACACAGCCATGTCTGACCCAACCCTGTCAGGAATGCTACATTTGAGGAAACCGATCTGTCCACACAACATGCCCCAGATACCTCAACCCCTTCCCCACAATCAACAGGACATGCTGGAGGGTCAGGTTCACAACCCAGAGACTGGCCACGCTATGGAATAGATGCCACATACATGTCAAGCCGGGTACATCACTGGTCCTCTTCAAGAGAAATCAGGAGTGAATGGGGAATAGAATACCCACTGTGGGGATTACTCCAGTAACTATTCTTAGTAGACTCACTGGGAAGTATCATCAGGTGGCATGATGACAGTGTATTCCCATGGGCTACCCTTGTAAAGCCTCCATGGTCATTTGCCACATACACACCTATGACTCTTTGAACCTATGGATCTTAGTACTGTCAAGTGTGTGTGTGTGTGTGTGTGTGTGTGTGTGTGTGTGTGTATTAGTGTGTCTGAATGTGTTTGTGAGTGTGTAAACATGTGGGTGAAAGTAGTTGGTGGCCCATCACACCCAGTACAACTAACACTGCCATACCTTACAAGTGCTGTAGATGTTATTCACTATATAGGTACCTTAGGACACTCCACAGCCTATAAGCTCTGTGGTGGGTGCGGCAACTGCATAACACTATAATACCAATAACCACATAGCTAGGGGCTCTAATATGAGTCCTGGAAAATGCGTGTGTGTGTATTATTGTATGTAAGTGTGTATATGTGTAGGTTACAGTATTTTGTGGCCTTTCACACCCAGTACATCACCCATTGTCATAATTTGCAAGGCCTGGTGATGTCCCTTGCCTTAGAAGTACCTGTGGACAAGTGTCACCCCATAATCTCTGTGGCACATGTGATAAATGCATAACGATGTAGTAACAATAAATAGGTAGGGGTTCTAATCTCAGTTCTGGCAAATGTGTGTGAGAGAAGAGTATTGTGTGGGAGTGTGTGTGTGTGTGTGTGTGTGTGTGTGTGTGTGTTTGTGTGCAAACGACATCCATTGGATGAGCATGGATTCATATTGTATGCCATGGTACACACAGTACACATTCCTAAGTCTACTGTATGAGGTTCGCTGTTCACATCAACTGTAGTGGTATCTGTAGCCACTCTTCAGCCCTATAAGCCCTGTGCAACAGTATGGAATAGTATGGTACGAATAACAAGATAGGTTGGTCTGCTAATGTCATTACTGGCAAGTATTTGTGTGTGTGTGTGTGTGTGTGTGTGTGTGTGTGTGTGTGTGTGTGTGTGTGTGTGTGTGTGTGTGTGTGCATTGATGTGTATAGCAGTAGTTGTGAGTGTGTAGACTTCTATATGACACTATTATGAGTACTCTCACATCCAGTACAGCCACCATTGCCTTACCCCACAAGGCCACATGATGTAATTCACCTTACAGGTACCTTGTAACACTCAAACTAGTAGTCCTGTGCCACCTGCAATAACCGCCTAATAGTGTGGTACCACAACTTGATGGGTAGGGGTTCCAAACACAACACTGGCAACTGTGATCCTGTGCATGCATATGTGTGTGTGTGTGTGTGTGTGTGTGTGTGTGTGTGTGTGTGTGTGTGTGTGAAAACAGTATTCTCTGTGTGGGTGATCAACATAATATCTTCTGGGTTTGAGAAAAGCAGTCTGAGGTGTGTTTCACCCACCACACTTACCATTGTTCACTTTACTAGAGTTGATATCAACCACCATAGACTGAAATACAACCCCTCAGCCCTATAAGCTGTGAGGCACATGCAAGAACTGTTACACAGACCTGAGAAATGTGTGTAGATACAGCTGCACCCTGATAATGGCATGGTCGATGTGTTACTACACTGCCATACCCTTTGTTGGTGATGTTTGCAGGGTGACATCCTGCTGACACAGACACCTGGAACACTAACAGAATACAGCATGTGAGAACACATTCGCTTAGTGTTACTAACACCAATAATGCATCATGGCTGAAAAGGTACACACTCTGATGTGTACCCATCACAAATTCCAGATGACAGCACCTTACACAGCCTTAAATAGCTACACTCTACTAACGTCACCCTGTGCATCAGACCCATATAAGCATGCCCCTGCATCGATGGTATCGATGGCATAGATGTGGCACAGGTATCATCATATACACAGGATGTTGTGTGGGTTTGCCAGAAACCTAGGCTGGGCCACATGGTTGACATCATGTGTGTGTGCCTGGGAGGTGTTCATTAAATGGGCAGTGCAGGGGTGGTGTGTGTGTGTGTGTGTGTGTGTGTGTGTGTGTGTGTGTGTGTGTGTGTGTGTGTGTGTGTGTGTGAATGTGTGGAGGTAACTTTTCTGATAGTGATGTGTGTATGTCTGTATGCACACAGTCATGCCATGTGGGTGCCCTATACAGGGCTATTTTCAACAGCTGTGTGCCATACATGGTAGGGTGTACAGTTCACCATCTCTGGCCTTGAACACGGGAACTGGGCTTGTCAAGGGTATAACTGGCAGCACCAGGGCTGAATCCAGATGCAGTACTAGTCTCCACTGGTGACTACTGCCTGCTGGATCCACGTCCCTGTTGGGACCATCCAGGATCACGTGCCCATTGCCTGCTGCATCATGGTGTGGACAGCAGACCCCCTTCAGTAGTGCTGATGGTACAGCCAGCATGGGAATGTGATGGTGCTTGGCCACGTAGACCCTCAACTGATTGTGGTGCTGCCCTACAGCCACATGGCTGCTGGCCAGCATTCATCAAATGCTCAAGCACAGATATTCCATGGTTGAGGAGTGCCAAATTCTCCCCTTGCCATCTATCCATGACCCCAATATGTTCACAGATGGCTGCAGTGAGTTCATATTGTCACAGACACCAGGGATGTGCTCATCCATGACCCTGGGTATATGTCTGGTATTACATTCATTACATGCCTGTGCCCCCATGACATCCTGAAACAAGCGTCTGGTGACTGCTGCAATGGCACTTGCAACAGGGGCATGACGGGCTGCAATCCTCCTCCAAGCACCCCTTCCCATCTGGCTGTGTGGGACCTTGCCAGCACTCTGGCTATGGCTAGTGCCTCCACCCTCACTTGCCATAGTTACCACAGTAGCCTGTTTCATGCCACCACCCACCAACTGTCCATTATCTGTGGCCACTGGTGATGGGGTATGTGTCGGCACTGAGACTGTGTGCGATGATGAGGTTGACAATAGTGGGATGCCAACTGATGGCACAGTATCAGCCCCTGACAACCCCACCTGTGCCTCAATATGAGTATCATCATGGTCAAATTCTACAGTGACACTGACATCAGTATCAGAGCGTGAGGGACACACACACACACACACACACACACACACACACACACACACACACACAAAACACATAGGTGAGGTGCCGCAAAGGCATTACACAGACCTCACATTAGCCAAATGGGGTCATTCATGACACAGAGTCAGACAATAACATACACATTCTGGATGGACCCTCAGCATCATGCAGTACAGCCCTTTCCAATTACCATTACTACTAATATACACCTCTGGGATACGTGAGTGGTGTTAGTAGGTGATGGCCCTTCACCTAGCACACACTGCACCCATGTAAATCATTGGTGTTCACCTGTATATCACTGTGGCAACTCCTACAGAACATACCCCCCCAACTGTACAGGGTTTTGCTGAATGTCTACATGTGTGGCTCATATGTTTGGTCTGTTCCTCATAACTCCTGTGTTTGTTTGATACATTACTGGGTTGGCCTGTATATTGGAGCCACTAAGTAATGTCCTAATTGGAGGTGCAGACTGCATAACCTGCAGTGCATGCATTTTAAAACAAAGCCGGTTACTCAAACAACTTCACAAGTTTACAGTAGATATAGTAAGTGTACACACACCTGTTAACATGCCAGGTTTTTGTGATATATCACATGAGACCTCAAAAATCAGGTCATAACATTGCCATCCTTTCATATGACATATAACTTGTGCAATCCAGCTGAAGAACATACATAGTAAGATCTGTTAACTGAAATAGATACAATAGGCTGGTTGCATGGGTGTGCACACCCTTAAAGTAATACTCATTTAAAGCATCTTTTGATTTCATCACAGCATGCAGGCCTCTTGGGAAGGTGTCTATCAGCATGTCATATCCCAACTTTCCAATGTTTGCACACTCTACCTTGCAAAACACCTCCAACTATGTCAGATTGCAAGGGCATCCCCTGTACACTGCCCTCTTCAGGTCACCCTGCATATATCCTATTGGATGTAGGTGTGGGTTCTGACTCTGCCAGTGCAGAATGTCGCATGTGTTCTGGTGAAGCCATCCTTTTGTTGATATGGATGTATGGTTTGGGCCATTGTTGTGTGGAAAGGTGGAATTCCTCACCATCCACAGCTATGTGGCAGACACCAGAACATTTTGGAGCCACAAGGGACCAGTGTTTGGAACCATTCATAATCCCCACTAACTTGGCTACAGCCCCAGTTCCAGCTTGTGAACAGCAACCCCAAAGCAGGACACCACCATCACCATGCTTCACCATGGGGGGTAGTGTTGTGGTGATGTGCAGTAGTGATATTGCGACAAACACACCTGTCAGAATTGTGGCCAAAGAGTGCAATCGTGGTCCCATATTACCATAACACATTTTCCCACTTGCTTTTTGGAGACCTGATGTATTGTTTTCAGACTTTTACCAGGCCTGTATATTGTTTGGTGTGAGGAACTTCTGCCATCTTCCAACCCTACCCTATAGGCAGGACATATGGAGACCATGGAAGGTTGTTGTGACATGTAGTACACACCCAGTATTTGCTGGAGATTCCTGCTACTCCTTCACTGTTGCTGTAGGGCTTCTAGAAGCCTTCCTGGCCAGTTTTGGTCTTGTATTCTCATAGACTTTGGTGGGATGTCCACTCCTTCACAATGTCACTGTAGCCCCATATTTTCACCACCTTTTGATGACTGTCTGCACTGTGCTCCATCATATCTGCAATGCTGTGGAAATGTTTTGGTACCCTTCTACAGGCTGATACATCTCACACATGTGGGCCCTCAGCAGCTTTGTCAGCTCCATGTGAACCATGGCTGTTACTGTAGCAGGCAACTGGGTATATGTTAGGATAATCCTGGTAGGACAGCTGACCATTAGTTGCTGTTAATCAAAGAGTCTCTGTAATCAATGGCTGTTGTGTACCCAATATGATATACTGCTGTAGTTATATCATAAGCTGCCTCAACACAGCTTGTTTTCCTATAGGGTTCCCATATTGTTATTCCATACTCAAGTTTGGGTCTAATGTAACTAACAAACAATGACTTCATTATGTTTGATTTCCTAGACTTTATAACTCTTTTTATACAACCTATAGTTCTATAACTATCATTAGCCAATTGGTTAATATGATTAGAAAAAATCATAGCTGAATCTACCCATATACCCAGGTCCTTAAGTGAGTCTACAGTTTCAATCACTGTGTGCTGTATTAAATATTCACCTTTCAGTTTATGTCTCCCAAATCTCATATGCTTAGTTTTGATGTATTTATCAACATATTATTCTCCTGTGCCCAAATGGTCAATTTAGTCAAATTATTTTGCAGACATGCTTTATCTGTAACACTTGTAATCAGTTTACCCGATTTCAGGTCATCAGCATATAGACTGTAGAACACCTCAGATGAAAAAGTAAGGTCAGAAATATACAATCTAAACAAGTAAGGGCCTAGTACAGAGCCCTGTGGGACACCTTGACTGTAACCAAGGATTTCACCTCTCCAGTTGGTGTGTGATACTTGCCATGTCCTATTTTTAAGCCATGCAGCTATCCATCTTATCAACAGTACATCAATACCTAGTTGTACTAATTTATTGATCAGTGTTTTGTGCATGACCCTGTCAAATGCTGAAGTTAAATCTATATAAATAACATCACAGCAAAATTTTTCATTCATAGCTGTTATTATATTCTTATAGAACATCATGTTACAGGTGGTACAAGATCTATTTTCAACATATGCATGCTGATATATGGTTTCAAGTCCCAACCTATTCAGTTCTGACAATAATGTATCCAGTATTATCTTCTCCATTATTTTTCCACAACATGAAAGTAGACTTAAGGGTCTAGATGATTATGGGTTTGTCCTACTCCCCTTTCCCTTAAAGACAGGTTTAATAAGTGCATGTCTCCAATCTTGAGGAATCTCAACATATGTATATGACCTAGTGAATAATAGATGTAATGGCAGTGTAAGTTCTTGCTTAAGTGTTCTCAGGTCATTGTTACTTTTTCCATCTCCTCCCTGCACTTTGTTTGGATCCAGTTTGCACAGTTTTTCAATATAATCTAATTTGATTTCAGTATCTGGGGTTACCTGTATGTCACTAGGACAACTTACCACCCCTTTCGTGGAGTCAAACTGTTTTGCATACGATTTTGTAAATATATCTATAATCTGCTATGTCTGAGAATAAATTTTAGAATCTGCACACAGTTTATCAATTTGTGTATCTTTACTCCTACGACATCTTATGTATCTATAAAAAGGTTTCCTATTATGCTCAATATCTTTATATAACTTTTCTTCAATTTTTTCTTGATCTTGTCTAACACTGTGTTTAATGTTTGTCCAGCTCATTTATTTCAGTTTTCAAAGTTGTAGTTTGATCTCTTTTCCATTTCTTATATTTTTTGTCTCTCTCACCTTAATCAGGTATCTTGCTCTTATGGAAATACACCCCCCTGATGTTGCGTGCCTAGATCCTGATGTTAAACATTTTTTTGACTTTTTGCACTCAAACAATTTCTCTTTCAAAACTTTCCACATCCCATCTGCAGTTTTTCCACTGAACACCTCACTCCAGATAGTTTTACATAGAGACTGTTTTGCTTCCCTATAATCTGTAATTAACCTTCTGTGCACTGGCTTAGATTTCAGTTTGGCAGAATTATCTAGCAACAAATTAATCTTTATGACCCCACGATCACTGCACATCAATGGTGGTAAAACTTGACTTGAAGTTACAGTAATTTCTTTGGGAACACAAACAATATCTAGTATATTTCGTGCCCTGGTAGGTTTTTTAACAATCTGAAGCATTTGTTGTTCCTGAATATACTCTATGAATAATTTCTTTACTATCATTGTTGAATCAATATTATTCCAGTCTGTTTCTGTAAATGTAAGTCCCCAGCTAATATTATTCTTCCCTCCTGTGTTTCATGTAAGAAATGTATGAATTCCTCTAGGTCATCTGCACTTGACTTTGGTGGTTTGTACACTCCAACAATTGTTATATGTTCCAGGGTTGCCTTTATTTTCACAGTTACACAGTCTATAGTATTGCCGTTATCACTGAACATATAATAATCAGAAGTCTCATAGCTGTCTTTAATTCCTATCATAACAACTCCACCTGATTTTTTGTTAGAATGTCTGTTACAGTAAAAACATTTATACCCAGACAGAACTGGTTTCCAGTCATTGTTCTTTAACCATGTTTCACAAACTATAACAACATCAATCTTGTGGGAACGTAGCAAATTTTCTAATAAAAAAACGTTATTATTAATTCTCCTGGCATTAACAACCATCAGAGATGCATCAAATGTTGCTATCTGTGAACTGTTAAATTTTCAACCTGGCAAAAATCCTGCCCAGTGTTTGTCAAATATTGCAAAATATCTGCTGCAAAAATTCTCTTCCCTGATCTAGACAAATGCACACCATCCTGTCCGAACACGTGTGTGCTCAAAAGAAGGCTTGGATGCTCTACACATTTCCATTTTTTTAAAACAGGACATTTTTTCTATGTAGGTGTTTATCCAAAAAAATCTTTTCATTCACAGTGACCTGACTATCCTTTCTATGGGTGATTTGTGAAAAATATGTCCTAACAGCAGTACAAGCTATGCTATCTAGGAGGGCTGTCAGTTCCCGACTAACAGTCAGAGAATCTTGGTAGGTGACATCATTTGTACCAACATGAATAAAAACAGATCCATTCTTCCTTACATTAAGGCATTCCAAGGCTTGTTTCACATCTTATATTTTTGCTCCTGGCAAGCATAACACTACTCAATGTTCATTATCATCTCTGCAAATATAAGTATCAGTTCCTCTAATAAATGAATCTCCAGTTACAAGAATATCTTTGCTGACCATCTCTGAAGAATCTTCAGCTTCTAATATAATTATTTCTGCTCTATCAATTGATACAAAGGATAGATCTTTATCACTATTAGTCTTATTAATTCCACTGTTTTCATTGCATATTAAACTCTCATGCAGGTGGCATTGCAAATCCACTGCTTGAGCCATGTAGTCACCATCTGTCTTTCTCTTCTTTTTTCTTACAGTAATGTTCTTCAATCCTTCCACATTAAGTTTTGATTTCTTCCTTTTCACCTGCCCCTGGCCCAAGGGAGCCCGCAGGATTTTTTTCAGGGGGGTGCAAACCCAGAGCCCTGCCCACACAGCCCCACCCCTTCCATCCACGCAGCCCCACTCCCACTGCCCACATAGCCCCCACCCACCCATGCAGCCATTCCAGTGTCCCATTACTTGGATATTTCTCCCCATTTCTCATAGACACTGTTCAAATCTCTCAGTGTGCATAATGTTTTATGCTTTACTTCTACAATGATTACAAATATTTGGATTTCATTTACAACTTTTATTTCAAATTTTATAGCACAAACACTGATAGATATTTACTAAACCTAAACAAAGCAATACTCTTACAATGAAAACAAACTTAGCATTAAAACTTCTCTACCTTTGAAACCCACATTCACTGAAACAGCATTGAAACACACATTCAAAGAAAATGCATCTGGCCAGTGGCAGGGTAAGTTTACCTTTGGGCTGTTTTCAAATCATAAGCGCCTGGCACACATTTTTAGAACCATGCAAAAGTTCTTTGATTCACCTTCCTGACTGTATTAATTATACTATATAATAACTGAATTATATCCCTTGTATAATACAACACCACTTGTTAGAGTGTGTTTTAAATTTATAGTTCTGAACATTTTTCCTTTAAGCAATGAAACAAATCATATGAACCAATAATGACAACCTGCCCAATTCAGAACATTTCAACCATAAAGGGCCACTCAAACTTTTGTCATACAATCCACCATATCAATCCATATGCAGAATCTCTGCAGAAATAAAAGTCATCTGAATAATTTCACATTAAAGAGATCTGAAACCAATGAAGAGGTTGTTGCTAGAAAAAAAACTTTATATTTCAGTGTTTCATTTACAAATTCAGTGCCTGTTGCCCTTGAAGAATAAATTGCCTAGGTTACATTAAAAGAAATGGTAAGCTGGTATATTGCAATAGGGAGTGGGGGGGGGGGGCAAGAAAAACAGGTTCATAGTTATTAGGTATCTCATTCAAAGGAGGACATACTAAGGACTGCAGTACCATACCTCCTTAAAATACAAATGTACATGCTGTAGGAATAGAACCTACAGCCCTTTGCATCAAGGTGCAAGCATGCTACCTGCTGTGCTAACACTGCTTTAAACTTCTATGCCACAATAATGATACCATTTGCTAAACAAAACAGGTGCACATTTTAAACAGACTTAGCATGAGTAGCAGTAACCTTTGCTTCCCTTGAAGCACAGTTCCTCAAAAATGTACTTGAAAATAAATTCCACCTGCTAGATCTAACTAGGGCTTCTCTCTCTCTCTCTCTCTCTTTCTCTCTCTGACTGTCTGTCTGTCTGTCTGTCTCTCTCTCTCTCTCACACACACTTCAACTTCTTAGTGCAAGAAATCTGGACAAAGCCTAAAATAAACAGGGACAGATTATAAATATTGCTTTCATGAACTTATAAAATTGCTAGAATAACAGGATTTGTGTTGGTATGCATTTTTCTAAAGGATAAGATGTCTAAAACTATTTAGCAACTTCAATCATTTTTACGAGGAATATGGGGCAAAAATCTGAACATTCTGCGAAAACCTGGACAGCTGAGGGGTATGCTACCTCCAGCTTCTACACACACACACACACACACACACACACACACACACACACACACACACACACACACACACACACACACACACACACACACACCAACCTCTTACTGCAAGAAATGTGGACAGATCCTAAAATAAATAAGGGCAGATTATAAATATTGCTCTCATGAACTTAGAAAATTGCTAGAAAAACAGAATTTGTATTAGTATGCATTTTTCTAAAGGATGTGATGTCTAATAATAATGTATGTTATTTAGCAACTTCAATCCTTTTTAGGAGGAATATGAGGCAAATATTTAGATAATTGCACTCCTATCCCCTGTTACTTACACACACACACACACACACACACACACACACATACACACACACACACACACACACACACACACACACACACACACACACACCATAAGGCAGCTAACATACTAAATGCATAATACAATTTGCACATCCCTCCTTTCATGATGGACCTAGGGGTTGTTAGTATGACTTGCTTAGAATGATGCAGCAGACATGCGGAGGCAGGGACAATCAATTTCAGATCAACAGGATGCAGCTTTTTTAAGTTTATTACCTTAATCCACTAGACCACATTGATATACTTGTTGAGATCAGCAGTATATACAGCATACTGTGGTACATTTTTCATATTGGCTGTTATAAAATCACAGCACTTTATTTAATAATTATCAGAAAAGTTGCTTCATGCAAATGCATTGTTTATAATCTTAACAGAGGTGGCAAGGTCTGACCATAGGAACATAATCTGTTTCACCTACATGATTTTTTTTTAATTTATTTTTTTATTTACATAGATTTCTGCTTTTATTGCAGCACTTTCATTCTGGCGAGCTCATACAGAATTCATGCTGTAAGTACTTACTGGCCACTTTTATTCATAAGGGGGGACCTTGAAAGTCTCACCCTGAGGTATGGTAGTGGCATACGGTCTTCTCTTGTTCAGAAAAATTCTTCTTTCTATTCTTTTCATCTGACATTTGTTAACAGTATGAGAAGGGCATGGACTCTGACTGGCTCTCTGTATGTGTAAGATGGCAGTTGCTTCACTGAGACATCCCAGAAGTCTCTTGCTACCTTAGTATACTTCCAGCACTATGTATATAGTTTTCTGAAAAACGTATTGGCCATTAAGGATCGACTACTAGCTGTAAGTCAAAGGCTGATAAATATTTAAACATGTTTAGCCGTGTCCACTGTTGTACTGTTCTCTCATTAATAGGTGATCTGTAGTGGTAACTTTTGTAACCTTTAATGATAGATACAGAACTAGTATTGTCAGCAGTAATGCAGAAAGTAATAATCTAAGCTATCATTTTACATGCACTTACAGATGCAATGATGATGTTAAAAGCTGTACACCAGCTTTCCAGATTGCAACCTTCTCATAAATGTAACCCCCTCAGTACTGGATAGTACATGTTTCTAGACAACTTACTTTTCATTATTGAAAAAGAAGCCAGAAACTTCTAAAATGAAAGCTTTAAGGAGGCTCAAATGAATAATTAAGTCATCCAGACTTTCCAAAAGCAATATTGTTTAACAAATTATATAGCGATAAGCAATAGTAAATATACAAGTGTTTAACAAATCTAAATTCTTGTGCAAGGTAATACCCTGTGTTGTACATAGAGCATGTCTGGCTTTGCTCATAAATGTAAGGTACACATCTAGCATAAGATCACAGGATGATGCATTTTTACTAAATAGCCAAGGAAGCTGTTGAGAAGCTCAGCCATATCATCTGCTTGGAGACTAACAGTGCCCTCTATTATGTAGATCTTTCTCACATATCCCAGGTAAAAAATTGTGCTCACCTATTCAGTCATCCAGACTGGTTTACATATTGACAAGGAAGTTCTCTGCTTTGGATGTGTGTACTATTTTTTTATTAGGCAGTATAGCTTGAGTTAAGCAGAGTAGGTGTTTGCTTTGCCAGTGGTTCTGTTTAGGTGAAGACGTTTAAAGCTGGGCCATTCACAGCACAGAAAGGTAAGCAATGATCATTACTTAAGAGTCAATATGACACAAGAGTTAAGTAACAGGGCTTTCAGTCTATCAGGGAAGCTAAAGGTGAGGAAATGTTGACACCTCTAAAGTTGTTTTATTTAATTAGGAAGGTACATTCTGAAGGTGACATTATGTTCAATTATGAATCTAACAAATGAGCATAGAGCAGGACTATAATTTTAGACATTGAAGGGATACCACAAAGGATATGTTGTGCAAGGTAAAACGATTTTTTAACCAGAACAGTGATATGGTGATCAAAGTAAAGTTTATCAAGAGAGGTATTCACATCCCTGATGACAAGTGAAATGCTATATATGTGGTATGCAGCAGTGATTGTAGACAACAGTACACCATGTGCAAGCACCCAGCTACTTGTGGTCTCCTTTCCTAAGGCTCATTGAGACTCAGTGACATTAGACAGACATCATTTTTTACACTGTTTACATACTAAACACATGAAACATCAGGTTTTTCTTAATGTCTTAAATTATTCACAGAAAGCAGACTGAGCATATTACCTTTTGTAAATGCTTGCAGTGATTTCTAGTTTTGAACTATTGAGTTTAGCATAAAATTAAAATACATTTATGAATGAATAAATCAATAAACATCATTATTTTCATTGCTTTGATAGCATATTACAGTTACTTTTATTATTTTTTCTTGTTAAGCTACACTTACTTCCATGCTTACAGTATTTGTTCCACATTTCTTCAAACTAGTATAGAAAAACAGTAGGGAAACAAATGTTTAATAGCTTGTTATAACTAACCATGTGCTCCCCCTTACTTCACAACGTCTGTGCAGCAATCAAACACACACACACACATCCTTATTTCATAAGTTCTGCAGACTGCAGCTAATCATAGTAAATTCCTTCCCAATTCCCTTATACACTTACTTCATAATGGGCAGGATTCACGAAGGCTTGCACGGAGTGTAAGAGACGTGTAACACTCCATGCAAGCCTTGCGATCCAAGAACAGCCCTAAACTCCATGTAAGAGACCAGCTAAAACGTCTCTTACACGGACTGGGCGTAGACATGCTAAATACCTCACTTGCAGCCGAAATGTATGCAAATGAGGTATATTAGCGATCCACGAAGCAGAAACCAGTGTAAGAGACATTTAACTGCAGAAATGTACTCAGTTGACAACTGAGTACGTTTCTGCAAATTTCACAACGGAGCCATGTCAGCTCCAAATAAAGGGTGCATATGTGTCAGGCAGCATGCCAATGGCCAAATATGTGGCCATTGGCAAGGTAACCCGATGCAAAAACAATAAAAATATAATTTTTTTTTTTCGCCGATCGCCGATGTTTAAACCCAGCACAGCCCCGCGCAAATGGGTTGCGCTGTATAAAACATAAAAATGAAGGTTATAAACCCACAAATGTGGGTTTTATGCAATACATGGAATGACAATGCAGGGACCAGCAGACCAAAAACAACATGGCCACCGTGTAGTGGTTGCTAAGGGGGGGGGCTGAGTGTAAGACATGTAACTAAGCATTAGTAGGCAATGTCATGTAAATGAGGGTTAGGATACTGAATCTCACAGTCACATAGTAAATGAGCACAGTCTGAGTAGTGTAAGAGATACATAAGGGGGAGGAATAGAGTAGGAGATAGGTGACATCACAGGGGGGAATGGTAGAAAGAAATGCAGTTCATTGGAGGTCAGTGTAACATGACAGATGACAGACACATATCATGGAAAGAGGAGTGCCACAAGATAAGTCTGGGAAAGTCAAGAAATGGAAGGTGTACACTGTTACTTACACTAAAGTTTCTTGCTGGGCGTGCATGCGCACGTGTGCACGCCATGAAGCGTGAGTAGGGCAGTGTGTGCGCGTGTAAGGCAGACTGAGCATGTGGGAGCATGTTGGATGTTTAACACTGTTTGTGCGGGTGTGCGCGCGTGTAGGGCAGGCTGAGCATGTAGGAAGCTGTTGGCAGACTTGCAACACAGTTTGTGCAGGTGTGCGCGCATTTTAACCCGAATAAGTAGATTCTGAACCATGTAAGCATGTGTGTGCGCATGTAAGCCACTGTGAGTGTGTTTCTGCTGGTATGCACGTTGCTCCCCCCTGAGGAAACAGAAAGGAAAAAGGAAGCAACAGAATTAGTAGGAAGCTAGCAGGCAATACTGCTGAAGCTAGCAGGTGAAAACAATTAGAAGCAGGCAATTACACAGGCAGAATAGTAGCCCAGCCCAGCACTTAAAACTCTGCAAACAGTAGTGCAGGATGTTTTTCTTAAGAGACACTGCAAGACAGGAGTAAGCTAATAAAAGTGAAAACTGAAAAAGCTTCACTCAAAGCAGAAATGTTAGGGGCTGCCATAGCTGTCATAATGAGACACAGGCGACTTGCTGAGGGTGGTGACGATGCAGATGGTGCCAGACAACCCACACTGAGGAGACGGAGAAGAGTGTACAGGCCCAGGGTCACCTACCACGGGTTACATGAGCTGGAGATAGTAGAGTGCTATATAGTGGACAGAGAGCTCCTGCAGCAAATAGTTGAGCTGTGCAGGCCATGCCTCACACACAGAACCAACAGAGGGGAACCCATCCTAGTGGAAACCAAGGTATTTGTTGGCCTAAGAATACTAGCAACAGGTACCTCCCAGAGACCAACTGGCGATATGATGGCGATATCACAGGCATCAGCCTCCAGGGTACTGCACCAGTTCCTGGATGCCATGTCAGCACATGTCGGTGATCATGTATATTTCCCCAATGCCTGTGAGGTATTGGCCAGCAATATGCGTCTCTTCCAGCAAATAGCGGAATACCCTGAGGTAGTGGGTGCAATAGACTGCACGCACATACGCATCAAAGCACCAGCCAGTGAGCGGGGTAGGGCCTACATTAACCGCAAGGGCTTCCCCTCCATCAACTGCCAGGTCGTGTGTGATGCCCAGGGCATAATAATGAATGTGTGTGCTTGCTGTCCTGGGAGCTACCATGATTCCCACATCTGGCATTTGACGCAGCTGTACCAGACATTTGCCAATGGGGATATCTCACACGGACACCTAGTGGGGGATGCAGGTTATGCACTGGAGCTGGGGCTGATGACACCCATCAGAAACGCACACACACCTGAACAGGAACACCATAATGAGGTACATGCACAAACACGTAATGTAATAGAGCGTGTGTTTGGGCTGCTCAAGTCATGGTTCCGGTGTCTGGACACATCTGGTGGAGCCTTGCAGTACACACCAACTACATGTACCCAAATTGTCATGGTATGTGCTATGCTACATAATATGATCTTGCGAAAACAGCTGCAGCAGGACCAGCATAGGGCTGGGCCAAACAGCCCCCCACCATTGCCAAGGCCATCACAGGCAGAGCGTGACTCAGAGCAGGAACAACCTGAGCCTGCCCCAGTAGGCAGAAGGAGGCGTGCCCAGTATGCCCTGGCCTTGGCAAAGAGGCAATGCATAGCACATACACTGGCTCAGTAGGAACCCTGGGAATGATACCCCCACTGACTCACTCAAATAATAACATGGATGCCTAAAATGACATGACCTGCTCACAAACATGTACAGGGAAGTGTAATATGCGCATCCGACAGAGGCAGCCCTGCAGCACCACCTGAGGCACCAACACAGTTGGAGAAAAGTTCCCAGAATCCATAAACCAAAATGCCCAGGAACAACGTACCACTCCCACAAGAGGGGTAAGCATACTGGATGTGATAATCAGCAACATGTGTACTGGATGGCAAGATGAGAAGTGTATCCTTCACTGGTAAGACCAGACCATAGAGTAATCACACTGGATATACACATCCCGACCCCAGTCCCTGGCCAGAATACCACAGTGAAAAACATGTGTAAAGCATAGGTTGCACCCCTCCAGACCGATGTGGAATCCACGAAAGGCCTGTGCAAGTGCAGAATATGGGACACACTGCAGAACATGTTATACAGGAATTCCATGAACACAGCCAGGAATGCTTGGAGTATGCAATCATAAATAACAAGACACAATGCCATACACGCAGGCATCTGGCATGCTGGACTCCAGCCATTACCAAACCATGCAAGAGAATGAGGAAGCTACCACATGACAGAGCAAACATAAAAATGGAAATAATCACTGATCAGTAGTATGGCAATAACATATGTCCACACATACAATCCACTAAGGCCAGCCACAACAAGTAGAATCTGTGAATCCAGAGGCAATGTGACACCTGCCCCAAGTACACAGACAACCACAACTCCCCCCAATAAATGCAAATATATGTGATAGATGCAACCATGTATCCAAACCAGAGGCTGAGCTCCCCCAACCCAGTACTGTCAAAACTAGTCAGGAGGAGAAGGTAACCACATACACCACAAACCCAGTCCCACATGGACCTACCACAACTGTAAACCAAACACATAAACACACAAAAACATTCCTGGAGGCCCTAATTACAAACACACCACACCAACAGAAGCCTCCAAAGCAGATCACAAGCAACCACAACCTCCAAACATAGCACATGCAACACATAGTACACAAAGCTGGTGTGCCAAACAGTCACAGGCCAGAAGGAGAAACAACATGCCTGATACAGTTGTAATAGGTGTCTGTATAGGCAGACACACTGCTGTCCCACTCACCAGACTGAACAAGGGAAAGGGTACAGTAAGCCGCCTGTAGGCTGCCACAATATGCCACATAACACAAGTACGCATGTCACCCCAAAGCATGCAGAAATATGATGCACTCAATATCCATGCTGGTGTGAATGACCTGAGATGTACCTCCCTGGGCTACATGAAAAGAAGCATGGATGAGCTCTCTGAGTATGTACCCCAGGCCGGTATGACACTGGCCGTGTGCAGCATCCAACCCTCACCAAGAATGATGCCACAGTACAAACACAGAATAATCATGTTTAACAGGTGGCACAGTTACAGCTGTCAGTCCAAGAGGGTCTAATGTCTGTCTGCTTGAGATGTCAAGCATGACAAGCCATGCTGCTGTTCCAGGGATGGCTTGCACCTGTTACCCCTGTGCGTCTGGATACTGGATAAGGCCTTTGCCACCTCCATAGAGCTGTATGTAGGCAAGGCCAAAAAGACTACCCACCACCCAGAAAACATAAGTGGTAAAAAACATAAGGGTAATGCTGACCAATGCCAGATATGTAAACTGCAATATGCATGCCCCTGAGGCACTTCCCAGTATGGAGAACATCGATGTCTGTACAGTGACAGAAGCCTGCTGCAAGCCTAGTGCTAGCACACCAGCACTACCAGGTTATACCACATATCATGCGTTATGGCCCCAACACCTGGACCAAAACATCAAAGAGGGGGAGTATCCATATGCAGCACAGACACCCATACGGCCAGGTAATTGACAATGCACAAAGCAGCGGAGACTACCCATGTGCACCTAAGTGTAGTCAAAACTGCTGTACAGTCTGTAGCATGCGACAGACCACACTCTCACACACAAGAACTCCACCCAGACATCCTGAAGACACTGGACAGTATGAATGTCCCACCAAATACCAGACAATGTACACACAAATTACCACATAGGTTGCAAACCATTATGTATGCAAGGAGTAATCAGGGACCTAGAGACACAAGTCAACAGTACTCTGTCATGTGACACTCACAATGCCAATGTGGCTAGGAAGGTTGTTGATACTGGACACCGTATCATGAAAGGATTCACATCGACATCAACAGAGGTCACTGTGCAGCTGTACTGTTCCCTTATCAGACCCATAATCTAGTACAATGACTCATATGGGATGTACCGTACGTGACACCTGCAGTGGTTCGGAATACCTGATAGTTACCCCACCAAGAGGATAAAGGGTGTGAAATATATGTCATATGCTGCCTGGGTGTAGACACCCCAGCTGAATGCAGTCACAGACTGCCTACACAGAGGCATTCTATGTCTGTTGTACAAGGCCATGTCCAACACAGGAGTAATGGACATGCTCCACCACAGGAAATCAAAGCCATTGGAGCTGTGAGAGTGACAGATGTCAGCCTCAACACATAATGAAATAGGATGTGCTGGAGGGACAGATACATAACCCAGAGGCTCCCCACACCCAGAAACAGGATCCCAATCCATGTTAGGCAGAGCCCCTCACTGACACCCCTCAACAGGAATATTGCCAAGTGGATGGACGATCATACATGTATACTGGGGGTCCTCACTGTGTCATGACCAGACAGAGGCACAGTAAAGAAATTCATAAATGGCCATAATAGTCACATAGCAAGGGGCGGCGAAAGACACACACACTCTGGCTAGGCTTACTAATGCCCTAGGGTGGATAGCCTAGTATGAACCCATGAACCTATGAAGATAGAAATTGTACAGGACACTAAGGATAATCAAAAGGCTTACTTAACTGATGGTAGGAACCATGTTGGGCATCCACAGATATGCTCAGAATCACACAGATATTACAAACAACATACCAAACACACACACATATTGCTAACATACAACCTGACAGGTGCAGTGCAACACCCCCCCCCCCAGAATGCAAAATATCTATCCCAGCAGACTGCTGGTCCCCTGACATTGCAGATGCTGAGGTAACAGCCATCATCTGCAAAGCAAAACTCACAGCAGCAAAGGTATGTGATGGTGTCCTGGGCTGAGGCCAACATGGACTCCAAGAATAATGGAATGCCAAATCACACTACTGCCCAATGTCAGCCCTACCACAGGATATGTACCCAAAGAGCAGTGTACAACAACAGTGGTCCTTCACAACAAAGGTGTTGCCTGAATGGATACTGCAAACTACCACCCCAGGATCCTGATAAGCTTGGTCTGCACAGCTATGGAAAGGATCAGTATGTACCGCAGACATAAAGCTATTGTGGACCTACTGATACAGGATCCTACACAGTGTGGCTGTCGTAACTGCAGATCCTGCCCCTCAACATGTTTGACCCATTTGAAGCAGTCATTAAGGTCATTGATGAGGGCAATGTGGTCCACACAGCGTAGCTGGACCGTGCATATGCTTCTAGACAATACCCTACGAGTTCAGTATGGATATGTTCACCAGCTTAAATATATACCCCTATGTCAGTAGAGGGGTTGAAAACCAGACCAAGGACAGAACTGACATGGTCAGACATGCTGCATCCATGTCAGACTACAAAGCAGATATGAGTGGCATCCCACAAGGCCTGGTCCTGCCCCCCCCCCGTTCTGTATATATTTCCCATAGGTATAGGCCAACATGGAAGGACTGTAACTGAACATGTATGCAGAGGAGTACAAACAGCCCACCATATCCGACCCCCAGCTGACACAAGCAACCCACAAAAGGGCAACCTACAAACAGACAACTGGAGCCATAGCCATGTCAGCAAGCTAATTGCAAAGCTGTGTATAGACAACCACGGTGGATATACAGTAAGTGCCCACAAATTACCACACAGGTGTTAACCCATTACGTACCTAACATGTAATGAGAGACCTGGGGACAAAAGGTGATAGATATCCTGCACTGGACAAACATGTGGCTGTAGTGTTCGCAGAAACATACTATATACCCACCCAATCATGAAGGTTGTCAGATGTAGATAAGGGGAGGTCACTGTGGCTCTGCAGTCATCCTTCATCAGCGTCACAATTGACTACAATAGCCCCTGTGAGATATACCTCAGCAGACACCTCCATCAACTGTAAAGTCCACGACAGTACCCCACCAGGAGTAGCAAAGAGCATGAACAGATGCCATGTGTTGCCTGAGTAAACAAACTGCAGCCTCACACACTGCCATACTGACCAGCTACAGGCAAGCTGTGCCTGATGTATGAAGCCATGTCCAACCTGGAATCAATGAACATGCTGCACCTTATACAATCTGAATGGCAGTGAGCTATGCACATGAGAGACCTGAACCCCAGCACTGACATACATAGGACAAGCTGTACAGAATGATCCATAACATAGAAGGCACCCCCACTCTTCAGTAAACTCCCGGTACAGGTCAGCCAGAGAGTCACCTATCGACACCCCTCAAGAGGAATCCTGATGAGTGGATGGGAGATGGTAGGCTAACCCTGGGTATCACTGTTATGTCAGAGGTAGACGGAGGCACAGTATATATGTCATGGCAAACTCCAGTTACAATGTGTGTCGAAGGACAAACACACCCTGTGACTAGCATCAGAAATGGCCTAGGGAACATCGCTAGTGTTTGCCAATTTCCACCCATGTTGTGGAATACACTACCAATGTTGGACGAGCCTGGTGTAGGTAGTCCATATCTGAACATAATGCAACATGGTCATATGTGCAGAACTGGCCCCTACACAGTCTGTTGTGCTCACTATGAAGATGTCAAGCAGTGATAGGACTAAACCCAGGATACTGTCCACCACAGTGAAAGTACTGAACCAGTACACTATACGGTACTACAGTGTTAGGTCATTATGAAAGTATGTTGACAACTGTCTGCAAAGTATCCCATGCAATCCCTGCAGGCACAGTATAATCCCTGTTGTGGCAGACACAAAGCAGTTGGCCAGTTAGTACACAACATGACACCCAATACACAACCATAAATGTGAGATATTGTTGAACTTCACACACACCCCAATATGTGGTAGACTTCAGAGTACAACATATGGAAAGCTCACACTGGGCGCGCTCGCACACTGATAAATGAGGCATATGTCAGACAACATGCCATGGAAAGGCTGAACTGGGCATGCTCACACACTTAGGCCATATCTCCGTTTAGCAGTTGGCCACACATATCTGGTATTTGTACGTGTCATTCCAGGAACCAACCACAACACAGAAATCTGCCCAGTGCACACAGTAAATGACTACAGAGACATAAGTGATATAGTGGATCGCCGTCATATGCAAACATCTTCCACAGATACACAAGTTGGTCATAGGAACAGGGAATGCTATGGCAATAAAGACCTGCAAACAGTAGAACAGGACAACAAATATTGTGCATCTGACAATTGAACATATGGGTGTAGAGGTCAATACTAGGCTTGTTGCCCTAGGGAATGACAGCTCAGCCAGAGTGTGCTTGGCATCTGCATCCCTAGTACAGTAGGGTACTGTGCCACTGTAAAGTAGGTCACATAAGGCAACGTATGGGGCTAGTGAGCTGTGCCTCTGTCAAGCAGGGGCACAGTGGAGATCCCAGGGTTTGAATGTGCTAAGCCACAGCCATGTTGTCAGTGTGTGCTGGAAGAGGGTTGCTGAGGATCTCTAACAGTAAGTGGCCATCAATAACATACTGAGGGGAGCCCTATCTGCATTCTCTGGACAATTCCACTGTCAACACTGTGTTGTGATGATTATGTGTGAATGAAGTGCCGTGCCGGAACTGTTCACAGATGTCCTCCCTCTGTGAGCTACAGCTCTGCAATGCATTAGCTCACTCTGTCTGCTGTACGGCTCATATATGGCTGGTGTACACCTGACAGGTGTCTTGTTGTTGCACAGTCATGGGTATATGTGGGATAGCATGATCAATGCAAACCATACACATGCTCATAGAATGCAATTGTCAAGGATTATGCTGAGTGGCCAGTATAGTCCCCCAGCATGGGTCCTCTGAAGTCGTCCACCCCAGTCTTCACAAGTGTAGAGTCTGCTTGTGCTAAATACAGTTTGTGTGCAGTGACAACCTTGCCTGGGGGTGGAGATGGGATATGGATGTCCAGGGAAAGGTGGGTATGGTCAGATATCAACAATGGTGGTCTACCTCTGGTGTGGAACAGTGAGTACCCATGTTGCAGATGGACAGGTGCAATATGTATTCCCCCATGTGGCTGTGGTGTGTGGTCCTGCCATAGTACATGGACCCACAAATTGTAGTGGCTGTAGGGTAAAGTGGTAGAGGCCTGAGTAGTTCTCACACACAATATGCCTGTACCTGATGTTAACAACTGGAATGGTGTATGTGAACACATGCATATCCCGGCACTGTTCCCAGGGAAGCTAAGTGTGTATCCTGGATGTGGGTGTGGTGTTCTGGACTGGTTGTGTTGTGTGTTACAGGTCCTGTGGTCACAAAGCATGGTATAGAACATAACCTGACAGTGCAATGTGCATATCTGACCCTGACGTAGGTGGCTGCAAATGCATATATATGCTATCCCCCACATGACAGGTAGTACTACATGTACATACCTCTGTAGAAATAAAGATGTCAGCACCCTATAAATACTGCAGGTGCGAAACAGATGCCCAGTAATTCGGATAGTGCGCTCTGCTAATGCGTTTCCCTCATGTCATAATATAGTTAGGTAGGGGTTTGAATCCTGCAAATGCTCAGTGTGTGTAGGTGGGTGAGTGGGGTTTGTGTGTGTGAAAGTCTGTGTGAGGGAAATGTCCCTTTTGGCAACTGGGAAAACACACTACAGGATGCACATTCCCCTTTCTAAACACTGATCATGTCAGCACCCTATAAGTACAGCAGGAGAAGGGAAACCTTCCAATAATGCGAGTAGCGTGCTCCGCTAATGCATCCGTCTCGAGTGTCATAACATAGTTAGGTAGGAGTTTGAATCCTGCAAGTGCTCAGTGTGTGTAGAGGGGGTTAGTGTGTGTGCAAGTCTGTATGAAAGAAATATCCCTTTCGGCAACTAGGAGAACACACTACAGGATGCACATTCCCCTTTCTAAACACTGATGATGTCAGCACCCTATAAGTACAGCAGGAGAAGAGAAACCTCCCAGTAATGCGAATAGCACACTCTGCTAATGCATCCATCTTGAGTGTCATAACATAGTTAAGTAGGGGTTTGAATCATGCAACTGCCCAGTGTGTGTGTGGGGGGGTTAGTGTGTGTGCAAGTCTGTGTGAGGGAGATGTCCCTTTTGGCAACTGTGAAAGCACTCTACAGGATGCACATTCCCCTATCTCAGCACGGATGATGTCAGCACCCTATAAGTACAGCAGGAGAAGAGAAACCTCCCAATAATTAAAATAGCGTGCTCTGCTAATGTGTCTGTCACGAGTGTCATAACATAGTTAGGTAGGGGTTTGAATCCTGCAAATGCTCAGTGTGTGTGGAGGGGGTTAGTGTGTGTACAAGTCTATATGAAAGAAATAGCCCTTTTGGCAACTAGGAGAACACACTACAGGATGCACATTCCCCTTTCTAAACACTGATGAAGTCAGCACCCTATAAGTACAACAGGAGAAGGAAAACCTCCCCTTAATGCGAATAGCGTGCTCTGCTAAGGCATCTCTCCCGAGTGTCATAATATAGTTAGGTAGGAGTTTGAAACCTGGCAATCAGGAGATCACACTACCTGATGCACATTACCCTTTCAAAACACTGATGATGTCAGCACCCTATGAGTACAGCCAGAGAAGTGAAACCATCTAGTAATCTGAATAGTGCGCTTCGCTAATGCGTCTCTCACGTGTCTTGACTTAGTTAGGTAGGGGTATGAATCCTGCAAATGGCAAGTGTGTGTAGGGGGTAGTAGGGTGTGTGTAAATGCAAGTGTGAGAAAACAGATCCTTTTGGCAAATACTACAATACACCAGATGCTGCATATTCCCCCAGTAAACACAGGGGATGTCACCACACTATCAGCACAGCCAAACAGGGCTAGTTGGCCAGTAATGCCAATAGTGCGCTCTGCTACTGGGTCTATTACCATTGTCAGAGTACCGATAGGTATGTTTTGGTAACCCACAACTGCCACGTGTGGTTGTGTCACACGTTATGACCCTGTGTGGGTCTTTGTGCATAACAATGCATGCCATTGCCCAAACCAGCAATGGCATTGCACACATGATGTATGTGTGTGACACATACACATAAATACCTGTGACCTTCAGTAGTTACCATGTCTGACACATGCCTCAAGTGGATAAATGGTATTTGCAATGCATAACAATATGACTGTGTCTTACTGTGCAGGAGCCGCATGCGGTATATGTCTATACAGTGTGGGTGTATATGATAAAATACCTACAGCAGGGGATACGCATCTGGTCTGGGCCATATAGTCTACATGTAGTCGATGTACAGGTGCTGCATGTTCCCACCTGTTGTGGGAGTGGTAACATGTCATTCCACTGCAATTCAGTGACCACATGCTGGGAACCCTTCAACTAGTGTGTTGTAGCTACAGTAATGCTCACGCACAATGTTTGGCTGGATGCAGTCCAGCTATATGAAGACAGTTCTTGAGACTGTCATATTGCCAGTGTTGTTATGGAGGATAGGTGGTTTTCCAGTGTATGGGAGGGTTGTGTGTGCCAGGCTATGAACCAGACAGCAGTCCAACACACTGTTAGCTGCACATGAAGAGGCCCTGATGCTTTGTGCTGTGCCAACAACCTGGAGTTGTGTGTATCTGTGGTGCCTTGGGATACCACCCCCCTGTCCATGTGTGTTACATATGTAGGGGACGACAGGCATGGTATGAGGCATAACCTGGCAGTGATAGGTTGCACCTGTGAGCCATGAATCAGGACTGTGGTACTGCACAGACATTGCAGTTCACCGTGCTGAGGACAGTGTCCAGTGCATGCATCTTGTGGTGTACACTGCTGGTGTTGTGTAGCAGCACTGTTAGTGTCCTAACCTGTGTGATACCCGCGGAGGTGGTTATGTAATCTGTGTCCTGCAGCATAAGGCAGTATGTGTGTATCAAGGAGCTTCGCCAATATACATTGGGCCATGGGTGTCACGTGCGAGCTGTCCCTTGCACATCATTGTGGCTTCCCTAGCATGTAAGCACACGTTGACAGCCAGCGGATACCCTATGAATGACATTGGAGACTGAGCAGAATGTAGACATACAACACCCTTCCTACATATAGTGGTAGCATACCTGGTGAGGGTATGTTGGCAACCAAGATCAGGCTCATACTGGCCCGTGCCACATGCTGAGAGATCCCTTCTATGTTCCCTATCATGTAGTCCAGGGAGGTATGTCTCAGGTCATCCATAGTGGCATGGTCAATGACTGAGTCATATGTGTCCATGCCTCTGACTGACCTGTATGCATGTGTTTTGTGATGGACCATAGTACCCCTGAGGCATATCACTGTGACCTTCACCATATACAGCCTGTTGAGCGGGACCCCACTGCAGTGCCCAAGACAGGTACCTGACACATCTGTAGCAGGTGTGTTGTGTAGCCCTACAGGCTGTGAGTGTGTGGCACACGGGATATGTGTGCCATGTGTGGCATGTGCTCTGTTCCAACGTAACATATGCCTGTGTGCCAGCTGCGGAGGTGTGTGATGCTCAGGCAGGATGCTATTCTGAGTCCCCACATATGCCCCAGTGTGTTCAGCATGCTGTCAGTGCGTGTCTATGTCTGACTTGTATTGTAGTCACTGTAGTATGTCATGCCACCTGACAGGGTATGGCATTACTGGGTTCAGAGAGCTCAGTCCCCAGATTGGCTATGTGGTGGCATCCCACATATGTGTTGTACGTTCCTGGCCAAGGGTGATGGTTGACTGCATACATGTGGCAGCTGTGACATTGCCACATGACTCACATAAACCACAACTGGACCATAGAGGTGATTCATAGGTTACCTTTGCACATGCTGCCCTAGTAGTGTGATTGCCTTGGTGAGTACCAACACATAGGGCCAATGGGGAACAACATACTGAAGGTGTGTATGTGTGGGTGTACTGCTACTGTTTCATAGCACTGGCATATATGACTGCACATGTGGGTAAATGCCAGGTAAGACATGTGTAATGTGTCACAGGCAACGTACATGCGAACAGGATGGACAGTGACGTTCTGTCATGTGTAAACTTGACTTACGTATCGTACGCTATGCAGATGTCACTAGGAGTCCACAGAAGCACTGTAACTCTGCATTGCAGGTGGAAGCAGTGTTCCAGGGAACCCCAAGTGAACATGCATGCAAACAAAGCTACAGTAAGCAGGGCTGGAAGTAGTTCATTGTACAACAAAGAAGGGGTAACACTAACAGTAAGTAACAGTGCAAATATGTAGGCACTATCAACATGTACCCAGGAATGCACAGTGCAGATGCCCATGGTAGAACTGATATTATGTCATAGTTAATTGTGATTTGGATTACATTGGTACTGCACACAGATCAACATGCGCAAACATCCACATTGCATAGTCGTTGTGGGCAACTTGACACCATTACTGTACATGTCCATCATTGCATATCACTACTTGCATTAGCTTCCCCCCTGTGCTACCCATGTATGGGCTATCTGTTGACATCCTTACCACTGGCATGCAATAATGTGCAGCTGATACACTTTGGTACGTACTATGGATGCAGATAACAATTCAGGACAGTCATACGGTTACTGCATCAGGCATGCTGGGATATACACACAGTCATATCAGCACACTATACTGTTACCAACATGATACTACTAATACACTTCTATGTAGTCACCCTGTGCATCAGCAAAGTGTTTACCTGTTCCCGTAATGATGTTGGAGATTGCAGGAGGTGGCACAGTGTCATCATATGCACAGGGTGTGAATTAGGTATGCCTGAGTCTGCCACTGATACCATCAATTGACATGTGTGTGTATGTGTGTTGGTGAGGGACAGCAGTACAGGCTGGGACACTGTTGGTGCAGTGTGTGCATGTATGTGGTAGCCCTAGGTGTTAACATTTCGCATGTGTGTATGCATGCACACAGTTCCACCTCATGGCTGCCATATACAGGGGTTTGTGGACAGCCACAGACTGCACCTGGCAGGTCATACAGATCAGTGTCTGTGGGCATGGACATGGTACCTGTGCCTGGCAGGGGTGCTATGGACCATATCCAGTACTAAGCCAGACTGGGTACTGTCATCAGAAGTGGGAGTGTGTTGACTGGACACAGGTCCCTGTTGGGACTGTCCAGAGCCATGTGCACGTGGTCTCCTGGGGCGTTCCGATGACAGCACAGACTCAGCATTGCTGGGGCTGCTGCTGGCACTATGGGGGCATGCACGGGCCTGTTGTTGTCCGCGCCGACTGCCAGCTGCTGCTGTTGCTGGCATATGGCCACGTCGACGCCGCAACCACCCACCATTGCCCTGGCTCATGGACATTTGGTTGTGGAACTGC
This sequence comes from Protopterus annectens, assembly GCF_019279795.1. NCBI lineage: Eukaryota > Metazoa > Chordata > Ceratodontiformes > Protopteridae > Protopterus > Protopterus annectens. Next base: position 549,814,615 of record NC_056748.1, read on the forward strand.
TGTAATATGTCCCCACAATGTCTGTCTATGACATCGATGAAATTACGGATAGCATCCGCAATGTCACGCATACTGTCAGTCATGGCTGTGCGACATGCTCTCAGCTCCCTCAGACTCTGCCTGGTGTACCTTTCCATACGCGACTGTGCCTGCATGACAGCATGAAACATAGCTGAGGTTGACAGACCTCTTTGGGCACATCTGCCAGAGGCAGTACGCCCACGGATGCTCCCACGAGAACCCATGGGCAACTGTCTGTGTGGTACCATCGCAGGACCTTGCCCATGGCTGCTGTGTGGGGAAACATGTGCCACAGATACCACATTATCCTGGTCAATGCCCACTGTATCCTGTCCATCACCTAGGGACAATGGTGACAAAGGATGTACTGGCAGGATGACTGTGCGCAATGATGGGGTTGACAGCTGTGTACTATCAATTGGCTGACCAATGGTGGACCCTGACACACCTTCCAGTACCATTACACAGATATCATCATTACCAGTACCTGTGGCACCAGATTCAGGTTCCCTGCTGCAGGACACCAGAGCAGCACAAGAACCTGTGGGAGGAAGACAGGAAACACAGTTCACAGTGTCCACACAATGTTACCAGTGATGCACTTATGCACACATGAACACATGCACACATGCACACATGGACACATGGACACATGCACACATGCACACATGGACACAGGCACACATGCAGACATGCACACATGGACACATGCACACATGCACACATGCACGCATGCACTCAGGCACACATGCACACATGCACACAGGCACACATGCACACATGCACAGGTGGACACATGCACACATGCATACGTGGACACATGCACACATGGACACATGCACACGTGGTCACGTGTACACATGCACACATGGACACATGCACACATGCATATATGCACACGTGGACACAGGCACACATGCACACATGCACACGTGGACACAGGCACACATGCACACGTGGACACAGGCACACATGCACACATGCACACATGCACACATGCACACAGACACACCTGCACACATGCACACATGCACACCCCACAGTATACACACAGAGCACTACTGAGTTACACTAGTGCTACTAGCACTATCAGGACTATTATAGGTATTGTTAAACACACTCACCAGCATGGATGGCCTGCCTTGCTGTAACCCCAGAGGGACCTGCAGAAATGAGGAGATTAATGTCAGTGGGCACAACTGTGCCATTGATACTGCATATGATACAGTGCAGTAGTACACCAGTTGCCTTTCACATGTCAGCTGCTGATATTGCCAATATCACACATGCACAATTACATACTATGTTGACAGCTACATACCACGGACACACCTTACACATGCATAAACTAACAGTGTACAGAGAAGTCAAGTGTACATATGGCATATTACCTGCATGCTCCATGTCGTGCTGCTGTGTGGATCCAGCCTCCATCATGATGCAGGTGTATTGCTGTTGCTGTTCTGGGGCTGGAGCCACAACACGTAGGAGTAGCCCCTCCAGTCTGGTGAGGGGGGGATGTGTGGCCACCCCACCTCCTGTGGCAACCTGTTGCCTGTGGATATCCGATGCACGCTGATGGACATTTCTGATTAAATCATTGCAGTGATGTCGTACCTGCTCATATGTCCTATTATGCATGCCAATGTCATTTACCCTACGGACAAGGTCTTGCCACAGTGCAGCCCTCTCCTGCTGATTCTGGCTGGTGCGGGAAAACAGTATGTCATACTCCCACACCAGGCTCTGGTGTATCTCCTCATCTTCTACTGCAGAGTAGGCGGGATTACGCTGATGCGTCATCTCCCTGGAAGAGAACACAAACAGGATATCAGCAGACTATGTCAGCAATATATGGCACACATACTATACATGATACTCAAGTGTAGTGATATACTACTACTCCCATATGTTGCATGTGTGTGTCTCGTCGTGGATACACAAGTACATGGCCAGATATCAGTGCTCAGCCAACACATGTGCAACAATACCTGCCACATTCCATACAACATAGTAGCATGCCCCATCGGTCAGCACACTGCGACAGGTCCAATGCACAACCTCACTCTGGGGGTTCATACCAAGGTACTGTATGTGGAACGCCATCCACTAGTGTGATGTGGACACAAGTTACTCGGCCTGGATATACATATTCCACCACCACCACCAGCACAGTAGACTACTTTGATATGTATGTGATTAGACAGTTATTCACTTGTTAGGACTGAGATGGTTTCCATGCAGCCCACTGGGCCAGTGGAAGCCACAACCCACACTGCTGACCCCTTTGCAAATGCTTACCATGGACATCCCACAGATTGCATGGAACTTGCACACACATTTCTAACCAAGACCCTATGCTCAAAGGTTAGGCATCCTGTCCGGTGGACCTCAGTCAGAGGCAGATTGCATAACAATAGCAGGAGGCTACTGCAGGACAGAGCAGATTCACATTAAGGGAAGGCATCTGTGGTCAGCACTGGTAATACGCTACGGTCTCTCATAACAACGGCCACGGCCTACTCTGGGAGGGAAATGGCCACAAACACTATAGATAAACACAAGGCCTTCTTCAGTTATGTTACACATATGGACCAAATGCCTCAGATATGCTCTGAGTTAATATACACCTACTTAACATTCACCGAACACACAGATATTGGCAACATTCTTGCAGACAGGTTCGGTGCACGTATCCCCCCTCATTCTCCCCCACAAGTTGAAATACTTATCACAGCTGTATGTAACCTCCCTATCATCTCACATGTCCAGGTGAGGGCCGCCCTCAGCAAAGCAGAACACACAGCATCACTGTGACCTGATGGTATCCCTGGATGTGTGCTACGTGCACTCCAAGAGGACATACAACCGCATATAAGACTGATATTTAACCATGGCCGTACTACAGGATATGTACCTGGACACTGGCATGCAGCAACAGTGGTCCCACACCACTAAGGAGGCACCTCTACTGACCCTGGGAACTACCACATCATAAGCATAACCGGCCTGGTCTGCTAAGCTATGGAAGTATTCAGTATGGGACGCATATACAGCGATATTGGGTACCTGCAGACACTTGTTCCCAGCCAGTTTGCCTTTATGATGGGCTGATCCTGCCTTTTGAACCTGGCTGACCTTTCAAAACAGTCACTACAGCCATTGCTGAGGGCAATGCACAGACAACTGCTGCCAGGATCATGGCCTAACACTGACTGACATATAATGTATAGTCATCCCCTTTTGGTGGAACTACGTATACACAACATATCACATGGACATACCTATAGATACAGACCTATGACACATTTGGAGGGTTCACAGTATGCAGACTATTAACCTGCTACTTTACATTACCTGTGTTTGTCGCAGCTGGTTGCGTTACCACTACTTCTGCTTCCTGCTGCTGCTGGTACGGCTTGCTACTGTCACTGCTGACAGCTTAGACTCAGTGTGTAGCATGTGTATTTTTTTTTTATCTCACTCTCTGTCTCTGTCTCTGTCTGTCTCTCTCCCTCTGTCTGCTTCCAGACAGTGCAATGAACGTATTGCATGTGTGGAGTGTTAGTACAGGATGCTTTTGTAGGTATCTGCATAGGTCCATGTGATGGCCTCTGCACCAATTGTAAGCCAGTATTTGCTAATTGCATGCAGCCAATTGTGTACTGATTGCAGTTCTCACTGTGTTTTCAGGACAGTGCTATAAAAGGGTATGTGAGATAGGCGTTTCCCTTTCAGATTGTAAGGGCGGGGACCATGCTGATATGCTGTGGACACTGTTCTGTGAGTGTAAAGGTTAGTATCTCTTTCATTATTCAGGCTGTGTTGTAGATTCACATTTCTCCATTCCTCTCTCCTGTTCCCTGTAGTAAGTGTGTATGCACAATGATACCTACAACTATATATATATATATATATATATATATATATATATATATATATACATACATTTATATATGTACATTAACTGACATTATTACCTACTAGCTACCAACTAGCATGGCTGTTTCTGTTCACACACTACTATTATGGAAATCCACTAGTTTTGACAGTAATTCTAAATTACATGCTTTGTGTACTACACATCCTATATTCCCTTTACATTCATTCCTACTATTACATGATATATTTATTTTAGCACAATGTTCTTGTATAAGAGTCATGGCTTAGTGGTAGGTCATACAGACTACTGTTTCCAAGGTCCTGGGTTCGGGACTGACAGTGGGATTTTATTTTGCTTTTGAACTGACTACAGGACCTGTCAATCAAAGTGACTAAGGCACTTTTAAGCAGTTGTAACCGGGTTAGTGCTGGTTTGCGTGGAGCTCCCGCATGCGCACTGGCATTCAGCTCCTCGCACACACGCGCACACCTGCTTACAACCGCTTAACAGTGCTTACTCAGGCGCACACCCGCGCTATTTTCTTTGAAAGAAATGAAAATGGGGAGACAGGAAAGTGGTGAAAAATGGGTCACAAAGAGGGTAAGACAGTAGGGAAACAAGCTTGGGATTTGCAGGAGGGATTTAGGTAAGGCCCATAGCTGCCCATTTCTTCATCAGCAACAGCTGTGCATATGTATGTAATTTGGTGTGACATTTGAAACCTTCCACCCCTGAGAGAGGTGTCAGGACAACAATAACACTTGTTGTACAGCCAATTGTAATTGATAGTTTCCATGTCCAGCAGACATGTGTGCGGAATGGGCAGCTATGTATGGGGCGTAATTTTTTTGTGGGTACAGAGTGCCCTTTTTTTCTTTTTGTTCAAGTGAGAGTGGTATGTCAGGTGAAGGAAGTCAGTATAGCTGGGGAGGTAGGTTGGGTAGGTCAACAGACAAGACAAACAAGATGCATACAGGGGCGGTGTATGACACATGTGTGGGGGGTTACACAATTGACGGGGGCGGAGGTTTGGATATCCAGAGCCCATGAGCCCACAGATGGCAACAGTGGAACTGATATCCCCACCCATGGGCAGTTGCCACTGTTCCTTCACTGCCCAGGATGGGGCTGTGCTGGGGGCTGTGTAGGCCAGGCAACAGGCATGCCCGTAAGTTGTGCCACCTGTGCCTCAAGCTGGCATAGGGGCTCAAGAACAGAGTCCCAGATCTCTCTACGCACCACAGTCTGGACGCTACTGAGGGTGAGTGGTGGTTCTCCTCTGGCCACACTTGCAGAGGGGGGATGGGCCCCATCCCCTGCAGCGCTTCCACCCACAGGTGGCACAGGGCCACCGGAGGAGGGTCCAGACTGGGCACTAGTGCCAGGTGCACTCGCCAGCTGAGGTGGGAGAGGTGGGTCAGCTGGAACCCGCTTTCCCTGTTGTTCTATGTTTTGCATTATGTCATGACAGTTTGGGTTAGTAACATACAATACCATTCGCAATTAGTTGTAACAGCATGCATTAGTATTCCCATTAACCAAACACCCAGATATTCACACCATTGAACAGCAAGCATAACACATGCATAATTTGAACAGCAATACACAGTCCAACAACATGCAGGGTTGATTGATGGCAACAGGCCATCAGGTTTGGATGTATGAACAGGGCAGATGCATCAACGGACATGCAAATATTTATGACCCATCGGGACAAATGTCCAGGGGTGTTAATTGTGATTGCACATACCAATTTCACGTGGAATGGATTATATGTGGTTATAGGGTGGGGTGAAGAAAATATTATTAACACCTTCGAATACCAATATATATGCTGTACATTTCTAATAGCTACAGATATATACACACTACTGTTCTAACTACAGTTTCCTATATGATAACTACTTCACTTTGGTGATAGGACTGTTACTGCTACATCAATATACATTTTATTGTTATTCATACACGTTCATATCTGGCTTTGTTCAGCTACATCATCCTGCTACATTTGCTTTATATAGCTATAGACAACTGTGGATGTTTGATATTTCTGACAATTATACTATCTGCATATTGCAGACTGAGAGCAACATATCCAGATTTTGGGATACACATTCCAGCTGCAGCAACACTTTGGATACATTTCGCAGTTTGGTTCTACTTGTCACATTCATTTCATTCTGTACTGACTGCAGTATACTTTATTCGGAGGTTATTACTACTTTATTGGTGGATTCATAACTCTTTCTCACACCCTCTCACTTGTTTTCATTTTACTATTCAGGATGGTACTTACTTCTAGGCTTTATTGACATGTTTTACCTGTAGTTATTACAATCCTTTCCAGCAGTCTCACTTCTGTCATGTTTCAGTATTTCAACAGGGATATATTTCACACATGTGATTTGCTCATCTTCTGCAGCTGTGCTTTTCAGCCTGCTGCAGGTTATGCACTATAATATTACAGGTGGGGCATCTTTATTTCAGACTTTATTTGAGACATTTTAATTTTTCTGTTTGGATTACAGACTGCAACACACTTTTGTAATCAAGCAATACTTGCAAACACTTTTACACTGTTACTTGCACATTTTATTACTTAGTGACTACACTGCACTGTCATTAGACAAAAGCACTCATCTGTGGTGTTATTGGAAACATGAAAAGTAATTTTGTACTCAAGGTGGAGTCCAGGACTTTATTTTATTTAGTTTGGATTGGTCTTGGTTTTATTCTTTTGTATTCAGTAGTTCCTGTTCAGGATTCTACTTTGGTACATATCGTATAGTGAAGGGTAACTATCTGGCACTGGTACCAATGAACACATTATCTGGGGATTCTATACGTTTTCCTAGTCCTGTTGTAGCCATGTCTGCATCAGACGAACTTATTAAAATGCGTGAAGAAATAGCATCCTTGAAAGGGGACTTAACTTTGCTGATTGAAATAATGAGTCAAAAAGTTCCACTAGATGGTGCTGTAACATCGGGGAAATGCATGCACCATTCAGAAAGAGAAGTCGCTGTTTTTAGTTCGTCATCTCCACACTTGGTGGGTGCGAGCGATAGTGGAGATATGCAAAAGAAATTGGCTGGGGACAGTATTTTCACTAACCATTTAGGACTGAGGAATAACGGATTTCATTCTTCGGAAACTCGACAAGAGTCGGATCAGGAAAAAACAACCGCTGTTGGCTGTTTTCAACAAAAAGGTACTGATTTGGAACCTAAACAGCAGTTTGGCTGTATAGGGGCACAAACAAGAAAAGGCGATGGACATGTTTTATGTAAAAACTCTGGGACTGGTCAGGGTATTTGTTATAAAGGAATTTTAGAGAAAACATATCATTTTAATTTTGAAATGAATGGGTTTGTTGAACATGACGAGAATAATGGGAAAGATTACGAATGTGCACTTACGCTCAAAGAAATGATAAATTTATTGGAAAAAAAGTTATTTGAATTGAAGTGTACACAAATGGATAACAGTTATTTAAAAAGTTGTTTGGCACATAAAATAGTGCCTCAAGGGTTAAGGCTGTTCAAATATCCCTTTGTTATTACGTACACAGAAGCTAACATTAAAGATTTTCATAGCTTCTTTGATGCATGTGGCTTAGGTCTCATTGAACGTATGGTGAAATGTAATGAAGCTTTTTTAGAGACCTTGAGTGTGGAAACAAGCAAATTAAATGCTGACATTGTTAATGATTTATTATTTTGTGAATATGAGAGGTTATATGAGAGTATACTGATTAAAATTGAGAAAAAAATGCAAAGTATTTATATTACTAAACAAAAGAAATTTTTAAGGGATAAAAAACAATATGAAACAGGAAAGGTCTATGTAGGTCCTTTCAAGAGAATGAACAAGACACAAGGTTATACACACAAAGTTAATGGTGAGGTGGAAAATTGGGAAACTAATTTAGTTTTCGACAAGGCCCCGGAACAGGTCTATTAAGAAACAGAAGAAAATAGGCATAGACCTTTAGACGAACTGGATTCCTTTGGAGGGGAAGGGGGTCATTTTTTTCTTCCCAGGAGGTCAGAAAGGATTGTGAGCAAGAGCAGTTTTCCACCAGATCCAGGACATTTGGACACAAACTATGGGTGGAAAAAAGCAGTAAAGAGGACGAGATAGTTCAAATAGATGACCATTATGGTATTCTTTTTGAATACAAGGGATTCAAGATATTTAATTATACTAGTTACAATTTAACTAAATTACATTTCAATCTATTCTCTAAGGGGTTTAAATTTGTTAGGACACAGTATGGGGATGTTGCAAAAATGTTAGTGGATCTGAAGTTATATTTAAGAAAATTAAATCTACACATTATATTTAATCAAGGTAAAGACACTTTCACCGATAACAATAAGGGGGATGGAATTATGGTGAGACAAATTACATTCAATCCCCCACTTCACCCCACCTTGTTATTATTTGAAAAAGTTGTAACTGAGGAAATATATGCAACTTATGCCAAAAATAGATGGCAAAGAGAACATTCCAATTTAACCATGGAAGAAAATATGCTATTACAAGAACTTCAGACGCAAAATTACCTGCGTATTATAAAACCTGATAAAGGTGGGGGAGTGATAATTTATAATGTGGAAGATTATAATAATGCTATCACTAATATTTTATTAGATAGTGCTACATACACACCTGCTTCTATTAATCAGATTCATATAGCTTATAGTAGAATAGATTCTTTATTAGAAGAATATATATTAGAAAATAGAATAGATCTTAAGACTTATAATATTTTGAACCAAAAGAATCCTAACATCCCTAATATCTTTGGAGTCCCAAAGGTGCATAAATCTATACAAGCACCTCCGTTTAGACCTATAGTTTCTGCAAAGAATTCTAAGACGCATCCTTTGGCCGTATTTGTGGATAGACATATTAAGGATATTATTAATCAGACTTCACATTTAATAAAGGATTCGTGGGAATTTTTGAGCAAAATGACCCAGCACCTATGCAGTGCAGATTGTATTTTCCTCACCATTGACGTGAAGGATCTCTTCACCTGTATTCCTAGGAAAGAGGGGTTAGATTATTTCAGTGATTGTCTTTTTAAGTATTCCACTTTACCTAGGGACAGAGTTCTTTTGGTGTTAGAACTTATGGAGGTCATCCTGGATTCAAATTACATTCATTTCCAAGGAAAATACTATCAACAGAATAGTGGGATAGCTATGGGAGCTGCGTGTGCCCCAACATATGCTAATTTGGTACTACTTGAATGGGAAAACAGGTTTGTTTTTCCCTCTGTTTTTTACAGCCATGTCAAGTTGTACCTGAGATTTTTGGATGACATCTTTGTACTATGGGATGGGTCTAAAGAAGATCTGAATAAATTTATGGAGTATTTAAATTCATGTACACATTCTTTTTCTTTTACACATACACAAAATGAACATAACATTAATTATTTGGATGTTCCTGTTTCTAAGACTACTACTGGTTTTAAATCAAATATTTACAGGAAGGCTACTTGGTGCAATAGTTTTTTTGCATTTCACTAGCCAGCACCCAAGTGCACAGAAGAAAAGCTTGATTAAGGGCCAAGAAGTTAGGATAGCCTGGATGACCTCTGATTATTGTGATTTAGAACAAGAAATGATTTTCCTGGGCAAATGTTTCATTGAGAGGGAATACCCTGTTGAAATGGTCACTGAAATTTTAATTGAGGTTATGAGTGAAAGGGGCATTAAATATAAGGCCCTTTAGGTCAACCCCTTCAGATTAATAAAGTAGTAATTGCTGAGAGAAACAAATATAATACAGCATGTATTATTCAGTATAACTTGTTTTCGGAATCATTTTCACAAATAATTAAAACTAATTGGAATTTAATGAAAATTGATAAAGAGGTACACCAGTTAGTGGGGGTACAACCTGTTTTCACATACAAAGTGGGAACTAACTTCAAAAGGACCTTTGAAAATGGAAAAAGGGAATCTTTATTACATAAGGCTACTACTCATTGTGGAGCATGTAGCGTTTGCGCTTATATATATGGTGAAGCAACTGTTAAGTTAAATAATGGTCTTAACAGTGTGGTAAGATTCATTAAAGGGAATTGTAAGTCCAAAATGCTAGATTATATGGCTTTATGCACTGGATGCAGTGCATATTATATAGGAAAGACAGAAAGGACATTTAAGGAGCAAATCTACGAACATTTATATGACATCAGGACTCATAAGGAAACAAGTGCTTTGTATAAACATAGTTTATCTTGTTTTGCATTTTTAGGATATAAATTTGGTATAATTGACTCAGTCAACAGGGATTTTTTAAGGGGAGGGGGTGATATAAACAATGCATTATTGTATAAGGAACTGTTATGGCAACTCAGGTTAAAATCAAATACTTTACCAGGTCTTAATGACTATATTAGTATAAAATCTGCATTGCATAAGAAAGCAGAAAATGTGTAATCTGATGAGTTACACTTCATAAGGGACTATACAGTGTGAAAAAAGTTAAAAAGGAGTTCAAAAAGGTGTAACAACATGTGGAAATTCATTTATTTATTTATTCAAGTTATTAACATGCCCTATACTTTTTATGATATATTTAAATAGGAAAGTCAATGTTCAACAGAAATGTCACTTTAAATGTTAATTAGGTGTAATTGTTGTATGTGATACAATGTATAAGAGTTGTTAATGGTACCAGTGCTTTCATCTGATGAAGTCTAGTCATTAGACGAAAGCACTCATCTGTGGTGTTATTGGAAACATAAAAAGTAATTTTGTACTCAAGGTGGAGTCCAGGACTTTATTTTATTTCGTTTAAATAATAAAATACAATAAAGTTGTTCTGACCATACAAGTTCTACCAGCCAGACAGAAGTTGTAATTTCGTTGTTAATGGTACCAGTGCTTTCATCTGATGAAGTCTAGTCATTAGACGAAAGCACTCATCTGTGGTGTTATTGGAAACATAAAAAGTAATTTTGTACTCAAGGTGGAGTCCAGGACTTTATTTTATTTCGTTTAAATAATAAAATACAATAAAGTTGTTCTGACCATACAAGTTCTACCAGCCAGACAGAAGTTGTAATTTCGTTTCATCGCACAGGAAGGCATGCAGTAGCTTCTGCTCACTATAGCTCACAGTCACACCTCCTTTTAACAGTAAAAATAAATAAAACTTCTCTTACCAGTCAACTCCACAACAAATCACAAACCAAGACAGGATTGTTTTGATATGCTCAGAATTTTCCTCTCTGCAGTCTGTGTAAATTTATAGCTGTCTAGGCCCCTAGTGGTGGCTAGAGCTTGCCTGTCCAAAACCTATCCCTTTCTCACAACAAAAAGTGAAACTAAAGGTAAAACAACAAGATATGAATCAAAGTAAAGCTTGTTAATAAGCAGTCTCTTCCTACCTACAAACAGTTAAAATAGTGATAAAAAATGCAATATAAATTCAAATAAAACTGCTCTTACCAGTCAAGTCCACAACAAATCATAAACCAAGGCAGGATTGTTTTGATATGCTCAGAATTTTCTTGTCTGCAGTCTGTGTAAATTTATAGCTGTTTAGGCCCCTTGTGGTGGCTAGAGCTTTCCTGTCCAAAACCTATCCTTTCTTACAACCAAAAGTGAAACTAAAGATAAAACAACAAAATATGAATCAAGGGCTTCTTCTTCTGGCTTTTCCCAGTTAGAGGTCACCACAGTGGATCACCTGTCCGCTCATGATTGGCAGTGGAGTTTTACAGTGTCGAGTTGCCAGCTCAGTGCCCAACTTTCCACAGAAGGCACACACATACACACACTCACACCTAGGGCCAAATTAGAGTGTCCAATCCACCTACAGCATGTCTTTGGGATGTGGGAGGAAACTGGAGCACCTGGAGGAAACCCACACGACCACAGGGAGGACATGCAGATTCTGCACAGAAGGCACCCAAGCCGAGAATTGAACCAGAGAACCTCTTGCTGTGAGACAGCAACACTAACTGCTGCACCACCGTCGCCACCCCAATGAACTTGTTAATAAGCAGTTTCTTCCTACCTACAAACAGTTAAAAATAGTGATAACAAATGCAATATAAATTCAAATAAAACTGCTCTTACCAGTCAAATCCACAACAAATCACAAATGAAGACAGGATTGTTTTGATATGCTCAGAATACCTGGCATTCTAACTGGTGTGTACATCATTTATATGCACTGTATACCACTAATGTCTACAATATGACCCTAGTTTTGGGCCTTTGTCCCCCCATTTTGTCGGTCTTTGTCCAGGTGTCCTGAAATGACAGGTTGTGAGGTATGCTACAGATATGTAACATCTCCTGCAAATAGGCCACTGTCATGACCACTGTGATGCAGTAGACACCACCACAGGTGAACATGCAGATATTGCCAAATGGCTGAGTGTAACAGTTGTGTGCGTGGTCACATGCATTAACTTTAGCATGCCTGAGGTACTGGTGAGCCACAACAGGGAAACCCCATACCTACGGGGTTCACGCTGATGTCCCATGTACAGACCAGAGGGACCTATGTAGTTGTGAGGGAGAAGTATTGTCAGCAGATTCAAATTAGGCATTGGCACAAGATCAACGCTATGTTTCTGCAAAGGTACAGTACACACTATGATATTATACAATTTGCTGTCCTTCACCATAGATGTGCACTTGTGTGCATTACTACACTCCACCCACTAATCCATTTTGCGCTGACATATGCATCTAGAGACTCTGTAGAAGACAGTTTAAATACTACCTCATTACATTGGCCTTACCTGGATGCTCCTCGCCTGTTGCCTGGGTAACACCCACCTACACAACTGCTGTTTCCCGTGTTTGAGTTTGTGTGGGGGCTACCCCAAGGTTGGCAAGGAGCTCATCTGTCACCATAAGTGGGGACTGTGCGGCTGGACCCCCACCAGTAGCAGTACAGTCACTTGCTACAGCAGCAGCCCTTTGCCGGGCACAACGTATCAGGTCAGTTGTTCTATGCCTGACCTGATCATATGTGCATCCATGGTGGCCCAACACATTCACTCTGTGTCCACTCCTGCAGATTTTGCCGGCTATGGCCAGAAAGGATGGCATAGTTTAAGAGTACAGCTTCTGTGATGGCTGCTGTCTCCGCATCAGTGTAAGGCTGTTGCGGCTGCATGGCACCAGGAAGACATACACAGTAAAACACATCACAGGACCTCAGACATTGCCCAGAGTTCTTTACAGAGCCAGCACATGCATATGGACTATCATTAGCCACCACTTACAAACACATCATACCCCTGTACCTGGCAGCACTGTATGAACATACATTGTACTCCTGCTCCTGATGTGTCATGTTTCCCCCAATGAGGGTCAGTACATTGCATAATCTACCATTCATCATTCACATTTTTGTAGAGGGATAACAGTGGCCATGTTCTTGCAGATGGGATGTCAATGATGCTCAGGCTTTGCTTGCAGACAGTGTGTAGTGGAGCTGGAAGCATATGCCTGGGTTCATGTAGGATGCAGACAGGAATGTTATCAGGCCACAAGGTGACTGGCTTTTGTTAACTTTGATTAGGCAGTTTGCACCTAATACATGATGTTGAGGGGAGGGGTGTGTGTGCTGTGCATATCCACCTATACTGATGGTGATTCAGGGTGGTGATGTTTGCCCTTAACCTGGCTGCAGAAGGTTGGCTGTAGCTATGGTGTGTGTGTGTGTGTGTGTGTGTGTGTGTGTGTGTGTGTGTGTGTGTGTGTGTGTGTGTGTGTGTGTGTGTGTGTGTGTGTGTGTGTGTGTGTGTGTGTGTGTATGTGCTGCAATTGACCACCATTACAGGGTGGGGGGGTTGGTGCCTCTGAGACTGCAGATATATATGAAGATGGCCTTGTGATTGCCCTTAGTGGATGTGTTCAATTTGTACTCATAGTTAGCCTTACAGTAATCCACCTGTGACCTAATATGCTCATTCAGACAAAGGCTGACATGCCGCCCATTTGGTGCCCACTCCTACTTTGCCCTGTACAACCAATATAGCATCACATTATATACTTTCTGCATTGCTCCTGTTCAGCAAAGGGGTTTTCTCTACTTTGGTGGAGGCAGGTTCTACAAATAAGGTATTGTTGAGGCCATACAGCTATTTGGGTGGTCATATAGCTGTTTGTATTAGGCATGGACACAGGGTCAGAACACAGTTGGCCACCTCTACAATTTCAATGATACTCATGCTTATTATACTACCCCTGTCTGTGTCAGGGCAATGACACCACCTGTAGCTGTAGAGGTGTAACTCTGTTGAATGCACAGAAACTAAGGTTACACATGTGTACAACATGTACAACTTATTCACCTGATGTTTTGCATCCTATGTCAGTTGTTATGAGGCAGCCAGGTACACCTACCCATTCATACATGAGCACAGGTAATACCTGCTATACATTTCTGTTCTATGTCAGTATGGCACACTGTAATGACAGTCTTGCTGCTCAGTCAGTCATGTCAACTTGTTAGGGCAGGACAGCTATAGGACAACGCACATACATGGTGGGCTATGGGTGACAATTAGTGACAATTTCTTCATATTGCTGTAATGCACATATGTCATTTGATAGTGCAGTAGCCTTTGCATTCACAGACATACCCTGGAGGATGTCTGATGCTCATATGGCAGGCAGAGAGGTGAAAGGCTAGTGTGTGGTAGTGAGGGTAGGAACTGTTAATGTTGTGAGTATGACAGGTACAGGGACAGAGATAGCTGATATGCTGGACAGAGGAAAGATGGATATATTGTGTGTGCCAGAGACTAGATGGAAGGGGTATACAGCTGTGTGTATCAGAGTCGGGTACAAATAGTTTTATCATGGTGTGTATGGGAGTGGAAATGGTGTAGGGGTTAACCTGAAGGAACATTATGCCAGCAGTGTTTATGGAGGTGATAAGAGTGTCTGGTAGAGTGATGTTCAGGAGGCTGGGAATTGATGTTGTAATGTTGACAGTTTTTAGTGCATATGCTCCCCTAATTGTGTGTGTGATGGATGAGACAGACGTACTTTGGTGTGGTTGGATGAAGTGGTGATGTGTGTACCCAAGGGTGAATGTGTGGCGATTATAGCAGATTTCAATGGGCATGTTGGTGAAGGGGACAGAGGGGATGCAGAAGTGATGTGTAGGTATGGTGTTAAGCAAAGGAACATAGAAGGTGAGATGGTGGTGGAGTTTGCAACAGATGTTGGACATGGGTATGGTGAATATATAGTTTTACCAGACCGAGGGGCATAAAGTGATATGCAAGAGTGGAGGAAGATGCACACAGGTGGATTATCTCCTATGCAGGTGGGCCTGTTTGAAGGGGATTGGCAACTGCAAAGTGGTGACAGAGGAAAGTGTAGTTAGGCAGCATGGAAGGTTGCTCTGTGGGATGATGTTGGTGATCAAGAAGAGAGGGAGGAGTGTGAGGGTAGCACCCCAGATCAAATGGCGGATACTGAGAAAGAGTGATTTTGAGGATGAATTCAGGGAAGATTTAAACAGGAAGTGTGTGGCAGTGAAGAGTTAGAAAATATCTGGGTAACTACATCTAAGCTAGTAGGGGAGATGAGTAGAACAGGGTTTGGTGTGACATCTGCACAGAGGAAGCAGGACAAAGAGACCTGGTGGTGGCATGAGGAAGTACAGGAGAGTATACAGGGAAAGAGGTTGGGCAAGGAGAAGTGGGATTGTCAGACAGATGAAGAAAGTAGACAGCTCTATAGGGAGGTGAGGTGCATGGCAAAGAGAGTGGTGGCAAAGGCTGAGGATGGGGCATCTGAAGGGTTGTATGTAAGGTTGGACACCAAAGATGGAGAATAGGACCTGTACCAATTGGTTTGACAGAGGCATGTAGCTAGGAAGGATGTGCAGCAGATAAAGCTGAGAAAGGATAATGGTGGAACTGCACTCACTAGCGAGAAGCGCGTGCTGAGCAGGTGGAAACAGTACTTTAATTGGCTGTTGAATGAAGAGAATGAGGGAGTGAGAAGGTTGGATGATGTGGGTATGGTGAATCAGGATGTGCAGCAGATTATCAAGGGGGAAGTAAGGATAGCTATGAAGAGGTTTAAGAATGGAAAGGCTATTGGTCCAGATGACATACCTGTGGAAGCATGGATGTGTTTAGGATAAATGGCAGTGGCCTTTTTAACTGGATTGCTTACTGTAATCTAGGAGAGTGAGAGGATGCTTGAGGAGTGGATAAAATGTGTTTGGGTACTGATTATGAGAATAAGGGTGGGGTGCAGAGCTGTAGTAACTACAGAGGGATAACATTGATCAGTCACAGCATGCGGTAATGGTAAATGGTGGTTGAAGCTAGGCTAAGAAGGGAGGCGAGGATTACTGATGAGCAGCATGGCTTCATGCCAGGAAAGAGCAGTACGGGTGTGATGTTTGCTCTGAGAGTGTTGATGGGGACATATAGAGATGGTCAGATGTAGCAGTGTTGTGTCTTTGTGGACTTAGAGACAGCATATGACAGAATGCCTAGAGAGGAGTTGTGGCATTGTATGAGGTGGTCAGGAGTGGTGGAGGAATCAATAAGAATACTACAGGATATTTACAAGGCTAGTGTGACAGCAGTGAGTTCTGCATTGACAGGTGTGTTTAAGGTGGCGGTAGGAGTACATCAGGGATCAGCTATGAGACCTCTTTTATTTGCAGTGACAATGGACAGGTTGACAGACATGATCAGACAGGAGCCCTCCTACACTGCGCTGTTTGCAGATGACATTGTGATCTGTAGTAAGAGTAGGGAACAGGTTGGGGAGACATGGGAGAGGTGGAGGTATGGTCTAGAGAGAGGAGGAATGATGGTCAGCAGGACTAAGATGGAATATAATTGTGTGAATGGGAGGGAAGATGGAGGAATGGTAAGGATGCAGGGAGTACAGTTTTCAAAGGTGGATAGGTGTAAATACTTGGGAACAATAGTTCACAGTAATGGCGAGTGTGACTGAGAAGTGAAGACACAAGTTAGGGTAGGATGTAGGTGGTGGGGAAGAGTGTCATGTGTGATTTGTGACAGACAAGTACCATTAAGAGTGATAGGGAAGTTCTACAAGAGGGTAGTGAGACCAGCTTTGTTATATGGGTTGGAGACATTGGCATTGAAAAAAAGAGGCACAAGTCAAAGCTGGACGTAACAGAGATACTGATGGTATGATTTGACTGGGTGTTGCCTAGCAGTGTCACAGTCAGTACTGTGCAACACACACTCCAGTAGTTGTCATATGCAAGCCATTCTTTCCTGGGGTGATTCGGGACCCTGAGCTGTGTTTTATGTCACTGCAGACCGACATATTTTCTATGGCCATAGATTCTGCTCAGCAATATATCAGTACAGCATGTGTTGTTGAGACATAATATTGTTTGAACATCCTATTTTCCATGTTTACATGCCCACTACTATATTCCATTACAGGCTTAATTGTTTGACTTAGCTGTGTTTTTTTTGTTTTCAGTTCATTTGGTATACTCCATCAGTCTCGTGTGTGTGTGTGTGTGTGTGTGTGTGTGTGTGTGTGTGTGTGTGTGTGTGTGTGTGTGTGTGTGTGTGTGTGTGTGTGTATGAGTGTGTGTGTTTGTCTGTCTGTTTATGTGTGTGTGTGTGTGTGTGTGTCTCTCTCTCTCTATCGCTCTCTCTGAGACAGATGTAGGATATACATCTGTTTTGTATAGGCAATATCTTTCCTTTAGTAGGTAATGCTCGTGAGCAGCTGATGGCCTGTGCACCAGTTGGAGTCCCTCACATGCTAATTGCATGAGGAACATCTATGGTATCATTCCCATATGCAATAGTATGGAAACACACTCCTATAACTGAGTACTTCATGTGGGCATTGCCCCCTTTCCTTGCCTGGGAGGAGTACTTCATGGAGGTGTGTGACGAACAGCATCACAGATTGTAGTTGGGAATACCTCTTACAACAAACACTGTGGAGACAACCCAACAAACTGGGGGAGAATGTTCCAGACATAAGGACAGAATGTAAGTATTGCTGTTATACAGTTGAAGTAATGCTAATTTGACAGGGTTTGTGTGAATATGGCTGCTCTGCATGAATTTAAGTCTGATAGTGTTATGTGGTTGACATAACTCTCAACTGTAGGGCTATCCGCAGACTGGCCAGAGTTTGGACTCTTATATTTGGTGTGTTACTCACACAATTTCTGGTCTTGGAAATTCAGTAGCATACTTTGAGGATTGCATTCAGTAAAGGATCCATGTGTGTTTCTAACTTCATATCCCTCAGAACAGATATGTTGCAACAACCCTGTCACACCAGCGACTTTCTCAGTTTATGATAGCAATATGTCAATAATGCCCCTGTGGTTGGGCCTCTGCCCCCAAGTATGTCAGGCTTTGTCCAGATGTCATGCTGTAAGAGGTGTCTAGGTATAGTATATCATTATATAGTGACTTAATTCCAGATATCATCCCAGTGATGTATCATACTGCCAGACATGTTACGTGTAGAAGGCCTTATATATGAGGATGAAGCCTGGATGTTCTGTGGGACACTATACAGTTGATACAACTGTGTATTTCTGGCAATTGTTGACAGACTGTCAGGATTGTGTAGCAGTGTAATGTGAATGTGCTATGTGGCCTGTGTCTGGGGGAGGGTAGATGTAAGTGTTGAGGGTCCTTTTCTATCTGACTTTGCATGCTGCTCTAGCTTCTGGTGCTCTATCAGCTGTTTATGTTTGTAGGGGCAGATTGAGGCATGTCCCGTACCACAGTCAGACGTCAGAATACACTGTGAATTGGGCCAGTGTGTATATATATATATATATATATATATATATATATATATATATATATATATAGGGGTAGTGTGTTAGTGGCAAACATGCTGATGATTTTGTTTGACAGTCCATATACGCTACTGTTCCTGTGGCTTACCAGTATGTCACTTTGAATGTGGTGAGATGTGTTCTGGGTGCGCACTTTCACGCTGGTGTCTGTTCATCAGTGTTGTTACATCCCTGTAGTGCCTGATACATTTGCAATTACATGTGTATTCCCCCATAGCAAAATTGTGTTTGTGTTGTATCAGTCTGCCTGTAGTTTAGACAGTACTTGTGACATGCCTAGCAGCTCAGTGTAATTTTCCTACTGTGATGTTATGTCCCGATATTTATCAGATGTACCGTTGTCTGGCCCCCATACATATTGTGTATGAATGACGCATCAGTGGGATGATGTGAAGATTTATGTCAGTGAGTAGTGGGGAGTATTTTGGTTTTGGACTTGGGCTATTCCAGTCAATATATGGTACAACAGACAGGAGGGTATTACTGCATCAACTGTGTCACCTTATCTACTCCAGTATTTGGGATATGTGCCCAGTTTCATGGCTTTACACTGCCCCCCGGTCTGGCTTGGACCAGATTTGTTACAATTAGGGGTTCTGAGAATACCTCTCAACTGGCCAGATTGTTTCTGACTGTCCAGGATTATTGCTCATATTTCTGGTCTGTTCCACAGAATCATTATTTTCATTTCTGCGGTAAAACACTGTGATGATGTGAGGATTTCTGTCTGTAAATGATGACATACATTTCAGTTTCAGAACTCACATCCTTCTGAGCATATATACTGACACTTACCCCTGTTACTGTAGCAACATTCTACATTTATAACTACAGTACATACATTATGTCCCTGTTCTTGGACCATTGTCCCCCCATTTTGGCAGCCTTTGTCCAGAATTATTCCACCAAGAGGTATGGTTCTGGATATGACTCCACTACATGTTATGGGTATATATATATATATATATATATATATATATATATATATATATATATTTATATATATTCATTTTTTGATATCTATACATATGTTTATATCACAATATATATGTATATATTCTATACATATTTGTTTTAATGTATAGCTCCGTATATCTGATGTATATACCTTTTAATATTTATCTATCACCATATGCATCTATATGTGTATATTTACATATATGCTAAACATGACTGATTCCACAGTGTGTGTTCCCTACTACTGTATACCTATACTGAATGATATATTTGAAAAAACAGCGTTCATTATTATAGCTCAGATGGTGTAGTGGTAAATTGCTCTGACTGTGATGTGCAGGGTCATGGGTTTTGCTGGACAGAACAGTGACTGATGGAGACAAGGTGATTAAGGCAGTTTTAAGAAGATGTAAGTGGGTTGCATGGGTTTGCGTGATGGTAAGCGATGCCAACACATGGTTAAACTGGAAACTGCTTAATCTGTGTAGGCATCGCTTAGCATCGCACAAACTCACTTACTGCTGCTTATTGCAGCTTACTCCCACTTACCCCTGTGCTAATTTCTTTAAAAGAAAAGAAAAAAGGGGTGATAGGAAAGTGGTGAAAAAGGGGGCACTCAGAGAGAGAAAAACAATATGAAAGATAGCTAGGGATGTGCAGGACGGGTGTAGGGAAGGTCCATAGTTGTCCATTTCTGATGCAGTAACATCTGTGCATTTGTATAGAATTTGGAGGTGAATTTGGACACTCAAACCCCTGAGATGGGGTGAGGACAGCAGTAATGTGTTGCTAAGCCAATTACACCAAACTACATGTGTCCAGTGGACACGTGCAAAATGGACAGCTATGTATGGGGTGACTTTTTTTGTGGGAAAAGATCGCCCTTTTTTTTTTTTAAGGAGAGAATGGGATATTGGGGAAGGATAGTAGGTATATTTGAGGAGGTAGGTTGGATAGGAAGACAGACAAGACAGACAAAAACAGCAGACTGGGGCAGTATATTACACATGTGGGGGATAAACAAATTGGACGGGTGGGTGATTGGGAATCAGACTCTCACGAGCCCCCAAATAGATACAGTGGGACTGAGGTCTCCACCCATGGGCAGTCACCACTGCACCTTCCAGGGCCCAAAGGTGGCTGTGCTAGGGGACTCAGCAGGAGGGGCAGGCTGACCCTCAAGATGTGCCATGTGGCCCTCAAGCTGGCATAGCTGATCTCCAAACTCCTTTCAAAGCTCGCTATGCACCAATTCCCAGACCTGACTTCAGGTGACGGTGTCCAGTCTGCACCCACTCCCAGGGGGAGTGGGCCCCATCCCCTGAGGCAGTTCCACCTGAAGGTGGTGCAGGACCAGCAAACGAGGAGGTCCTGGGTTGGGCAGGACAGGTTGATCCACTGAGAGCTGTCTTCCCAGATGTGCTATGCTGTTGCCGTTTTATAACATAGGTTGGTTAGTCATGAAAAACATATTCCAGGATTAGTTATAACAGCATGCATGGGTGTTCCCATTAACCCAGAACAACAGATCTGGAACAGTTGCATAGCAAACAGAACACATGCATATATGGAACCACAGTTGGAATTATAACGGCAAGCAGGTTACATTTATAGCAACAGGCCACCGATGATAGTATTTGAACAGGGAACATTAATACTCAAATATTTAAATATTTGTAGAACAATAGGACACATGTCCCAACAGTAGGTTTGGTGAAAACATACCCATTGATGTATGTGTTTAAAGTACTGGTGCAGATAGGGTGGGGGAGAGACAGAGGTGTCTATTAACAACCGTATATGCTTCTATTGCTCACAACTTTAATGATCATTGCTCTAATCATTACTCTCCAGGTATTAACTCACTTTACATCAACCTATGGCCTTCAGTTGGGCAGTGGTATGTTTGTACACAGTGTATAATTAACAGCCTTCTTACAGCTAATTTATACCTTTTCTTACCTGGCAGACTTGTGGAGGAAATTTCTGTTAACAATACCTGACTGTTTCCACCCATATTCACATAGTCAGGGTTACAATCACACTGTGTGTGTGTGTGTGTGTGTGTGTGTGTGTGTGTGTGTGTGTGTGTGTGTGTGTGTGTGTGTGTGTGTGTGTGTGTGTGTGTGTGAGTGCTACTACCATACTCTGCCTTGATTTCTATCGGTCACCCTGGGTGTTGGCGGCAGTGGCCACTAGTTGTGACAGTGTGACACTTGAGGGACATTTCTTGGAGGAGACTACTTGGTGCATATACTTATCTTGCTGTCATTTGCAGCCTTGGGGTTGGACAGAGGGGGCTGTACACAGTGTATAAGTACAGCCTTCTTACAGCTAAGATATACCTTTTCTTACCTGGCAGACCTGTGGAGGAAATTTCTGTTAATACTACCTGTCTGTTTCTACACATATTCACATATTCCTGGGTGAAATTATGCATACAGCTTACTACCACTCCCGGGATTTGAACCATGCCTGTTTGTGCAAAAAAATGCAACAAGGTTGTGTTTCATCAGAATGAGCTACTGCTGTCTTTTGTTTGACTTTTTCCTGCCTAATACTCTCTTGGTTGCACAATCTGACCTTGTAATTCTGACATTCATGCATAGCAGATAGTTCTTATACTGTGTATTCATACTTTGACATAGCACAGTCTGGAGAACAATGATTAACACAACATTACTATTCAGGTATCAGATCATGGTGCATGGAACATTTCATATAGTTAATCTCCTGTTTTAGAACTCCACAATCTTTGTCAGATGAGCCTTGATTATTAAATGCTTTCAGAGCTATTGTTGCTGTGCAGAAACTGTGCACATTTCGATTCATACCACCACATACCAAACTAAACACAACCAGTCTGGGGTTTTGGCTTTTATTGACAGGCACTGACACTTTTATTGATATATACACTGTACATCACTATTAATCTGCTAATGTCTCATTTATTCAGTACAAGCCATACCCATTTTAAACACTGACAGATGACATTCTACTCCTTTCTATTTGTTTGCCCTGAGTGCTACAAGCTAGATTTGTATTCACCAGCCTCTCATTGCACTCTTAGCAGCCAGCTGGCATGGGCATCCAAGTTCACAGCCATCTCATCTGCAACTGTACAGGAGATAGAGAAACATTTATGCATACCTATCCATCACATACACAGGCTGGACTTTGGAAAACACTCACTGATACTGATACTTACACACATCTGGGATATTCCCTGCCCATTCAACTTGGACCCACTGGTCCAAGAGCTCACTCTTCCTATGCTTCAAGTCAGCAAAATTGTGCCAGACCTACTCACAAGTCTGAGGGATACAAGTGGCACAGGTGAGATCATGTGTGAAACATCCCAGGCCTCCACTTTTATTGGGAGCCCTGGTACTGGTCCTGCAGCAGTCTCCCTTCATGGTCTTTTGGTAGGAGTCCAACCATGACCCTGGACTCCTGAATGCCCCAGCCTGTGCCCAAAAGTGCACCCCCTCACCAATGCCAGCCATAGGGCCTGTAGTGATGAGCTACAACTGGTTATGGTCTGTATTCCCACCTGCAAGTTTTAAATTGGGCTGATTCCCCACCCTTTGCCATGATTGGACAGTTTTGAATATGCTGAGCTAAGCTAAGCAACGGGCATACCTGCTTAACAAAGATAAGCATTGCTTAAAGGGGTATATGCTAAGCACTGCTTACCAGTGTGCAAATCTGCTTAGCTACGCTAATTATTGATAAGCATACAAATTTAAGCAATGCTTACTCTGGCTAATCATAGCTGAGCACAAATTTAGCATTGTTCAGCTTTCATTTTATGGACTATCAGGATTGTGGGGTTGATTCCTTCTGAATGACATCTTATGATATGTATGTTTCCCTTCCATAACATCCCCCTATGTGCTTTCATCACATTCGGACCTGCTCCACTACCCTGGTTAACAAATATATATTATTCACTACCTATTTATTACAGGACTGGCAAATCCGACAATAAGGCACAGACCAGAAGTAGAAAAAATACGATTTAATCCAGTAAAACACACTAACTGAGCGCTTTCTCCAGTAACACTGGCTTCATCAGAGTCAATGATAAAACGCACCCAGTTATCTTACTTAAATAACACTATACCTCAATTAATCAATTAAGTTATCTGTCAATTGACAATTCTTCTAACAAATGATGAACAAGTTACTTACTTATGATAAACTTTTCCTTAAATAAAATATAACAAACAAATAATAAAATTACATTACCTAAACAATTACATAAAAAATATACTCTACTTATAAAATATTGTGCAAAAAACCAAGCCTACACATCTTTTTATAATATAAATATTAATAAACAACTTGTTGTTTTACATAATTCTAAATACTGAATTGAAAATTAAACCTGTTTTAATATTAAATATTTTTGTGTATACAATATTTGTAACAAATAACAAATAATGTATATATGTGTTTTTTATACATGAATATATAACCTGTTAATGTATATATACCAATGGTCATAATAATGTTGTTAATGTATTAATACTATAAATTGATATAACTCCTGTCACCTTCTCAAATAAATTGTGCTCTATGCTTCAATACAGGCTTTAAAGAAATACACTCATTGAGCCCTGGAAACTTCGTGGCATTCAACCTTATCTGCCATTCCGTTTCACGTAGAGCTACATAGTTTTTAATGTCACAATTAACATTTGGTTTCACCCTATCAACTATAAAGAATAAAAACTTTTTAAATCCATGACAATTTTTAGAGTGTAAATATAAGGCATTGTGTTCGTCCTTCCTTCTTATGGAACTACAATGCTCCCTTATTCTTTCTTTTAGACTTCTTGTCGTCATGCCCACATAGAATGCCTCACAAGACATACACGATGCTATGTATACACAATTTCTAGTGGTGCAATTACAAACTCCAGGGCATGCAATGGTACGCTTATAGCCCACTACACTCAGGTAGGTCCCTTCAGCAATGTACCTACATGATTTACACCTACCACATTTGATCATCTTAGATCTTCCATATCCACTACTGTTCTTTTCTAATATGTCTTTCAAGTTGTTACCTCTAGCATATGTTATGGCAGGACTTGTACCCAAAATTGCTTTAATATCCTTATTCACAAAATAATCCCAAAGACTCCTAAAATTGGAGCTCAATTCACATGCCTTTTCGTTGTATTTAAGTATGAATCTTGGAGTATCTTCCCCACCACAGATGTCAATCTGTTTGTTCTCCGTGTTCAATACTTTTGTCGTTTCACCTTTGTTTCTCAAAATCAGTACGTATTTATTCCTTCTCCTCCTGTATACCTCCTTTTTACTCTTCGTCAACATTTCTATGGGGTAACCCCTTTCCAAAAACATACCTATAAGTGTATAAATCTCAGCTCTACCAATTTACAACAAAATATGACTGACAATGGTCAAGTGGAGGACGTTTTTTTAGATCCACCAGTACCATTTCGTCGGTCAGAAAGGATTCAGAGCAGGGAACCGCAGAGTGGAAGGTCATTACATCTAAGCCCCAGAAGGAGAGGCAGAAATCAACAAGAGGTGTTTTGAATGTGGACTTTATTGTTGATTTTACTTTATATGAAGACATTGAAACACTCTACCTTGACAGTTATAGTAATATTCATTGTAACCTTAGCAGTAATGCTGATATTACTATTAATAGTAATGAAAATGAAAATTTAACTGTGTATTGTTTAACTAACTCTACAACATTTAACGAAAGTGAGATATTTTTGGATAAGGATGTAGAAATGGTAAACAACTTGTTGACATTTTTGAATGATACAGTTGCACACAATAATGTACCTGAAAATGTGATTGTGGAAGAAATTAACATGGGGCTGGTTCCAGCCATGAACAGGGTTTATGTATCAGACAAGAATGGAACAAATTTGGATGGAATTTATGAACTGTTTAAAAGGGGCTGTGATGAGGGTGAAAACAGCAGTCTATGTAGTTGTGGAAACAATAGTGTATCAGACACATTGTTTAGCAACTTGGTTGAATCAGCATCTTGCATGAAACATGAAATCATTAAGGGAAAAGGATTCATTATTTATAACTATACTGACCTGGTGATCAACAAAGTCTATTTTGATTTATTTAGTAGGGGAAACAAATTTGTACCCAATTTTAATTTTGATGTTACACAGCTGCTTGTCAATTTGAAACTCTACATGAGAAAATTGAACTTACAAATTTACTTCAACACAAGACAGTTAAGGGATTTATCACAAGACAACAGACAGGTAGGTGGAACACTGAAAAGAAAAAGTACATTTATGCCACCTCCCAATATGGAGCTTAGTGCATTTGAGCATTTGGTGGAGTATGAATTTAGGAAAATTTGCTCTCAGAAAACTAAAAGTGATGATAATTTGACCAATGCTGAGAGAAGTTTGCTCAATGAATTGGTTACATCTAAACAATACAGATTCATGAGACCTGACAAAGGTGGGGGGATGGTTATAATGAGCAATGTGGACTACAGTTGTCAGATGATGAGAATCTTAAGTGAAGAAGAAACATATAGGAGAGTTACTACCAATGAGACTAATAGAGCATACTATAAAATCGACTTATACCTACATGATGCATTGTACCAAGAGACTATCAATGAGATAGAATTTGACTACCTTTTGGTCAAAAATCCTAAGACAGCAAGGATTTTTGGGATACCCAAGGTACATAAAGGAACGGAACACTTACAATTTCGACCTATAGTCTCAGCTAGAGGGTCTAAAACTGAACCACTGGCAGCATATGTAGACAAACAGTGTAAAACAGCATTAGTTGATGCAAGTCATATTCTTAAAGACTCTTGGCATTGCCTTGAAAGGTTAAGAGATGTAGAATTTGTGGACAAGAATAGTCTCAGTTTTTTGACAATTGATGTCATCAACCTATTTTCTGTGATTCCACACCAACAAGGACTTGTTTTATTTTACGACAGCTTGAGGACTAGCCCAAGTTTTGATGCAGGAAAACTAGAGTTATGCTATGACTTGATGGAGATAATATTAAAGAACAATTATATTTTATTTGAAGGAGAAACATACCAACAATCAACATGAGTGGCAATGGGGGCACGATGTGCCCCTGTTTTTGCCAATCTAGTCTTATTAGCATGGGAAAAAGAACACATTTTTGGATCCAGATACTATAGTAACATCATTTTATACAACAGATTTCTGGATGACCTGCTTATAGTTTGGAGAGGTGATGAACAAAGTGCTATTGACTTTGTTTCACACCTAAATGAGACATCTGATTTTCTCAAATTTACTTACAAGTGGGACCAAGATGTAGCTAGTTACTTGGACATCAAAATTACGAAAAATAGTACTGAGTTCATTAGTACTATTTATAGGAAACCGAGTTATGCTAACTCAATGTTGCATTTTTCAAGCTGTCACCCGTTGCACCAAAGGAGGGGGTTGGCCAAGGGCCAAATGGTTTGTTTATCTAGACTCATTAGTGATGAAGAAACTTTCAGGGCTGAGATTTATACACTTATAGGTATGTTTTTGGAAAGGGGTTACCCCATAGAAATGTTGACGAAGATTAAAAAGGAGGTATACAGGAGGAGAAGGAATAAATACGTACCGATTTTGAGAAACAAAGGTGAAACGACAAAAGTATTGAACATGGAGAACAAACAGATTGACATCTGTGGTGGGGAAGATACTCCAAGATTCATACTTAAATACAACGAAAAGGCATGTGAATTGAGCTCCAATTTTAGGAGTCTTTGGGATTATTTTGTGAATAAGGATATTAAAGCAATTTTGGGTACAAGTCCTGCCATAACATATGCTAGAGGTAACAACTTGAAAGACATATTAGAAAAGAACAGTAGTGGATATGGAAGATCTAAGATGATCAAATGTGGTAGGTGTAAATCATGTAGGTACATTGCTGAAGGGACCTACCTGAGTGTAGTGGGCTATAAGCGTACCATTGCATGCCCTGGAGTTTGTAATTGCACCACTAGAAATTGTGTATACATAGCATCGTGTATGTCTTGTGAGGCATTCTATGTGGGCATGACGACAAGAAGTCTAAAAGAAAGAATAAGGGAGCATTGTAGTTCCATAAGAAGGAAGGACGAACACAATGCCTTATATTTACACTCTAAAAATTGTCATGGATTTAAAAAGTTTTTATTCTTTATAGTTGATAGGGTGAAACCAAATGTTAATTGTGACATTAAAACTATGTAGCTCATGAAACGGAATGGCAGATAAGGTTGAATGCCATGAAGTTTCCAGGGCTCAATGAGTGTATTTCTTTAAAGCCTGTATTGAAGCATAGAGCACAATTTATTTGAGAAGGTGACAGGAGTTATATCAATTTATAGTATTAATACATTAACAACATTATTATGACCATTGGTATATATACATTAACAGGTTATATATTCATGTATAAAAAACACATATATACATTATTTGTTATTTGTTACAAATATTGTATACACAAAAATATTTAATATTAAAACAGGTTTAATTTTCAATTCAGTATTTAGAATTATGTAAAACAACAAGTTGTTTATTAATATTTATATTATAAAAAGATGTGTAGGCTTGGTTTTTTGCACAATATTTTATAAGTAGAGTATATTTTTTATGTAATTGTTTAGGTAATGTAATTTTATTATTTGTTTGTTATATTTTATTTAAGGAAAAGTTTATCATAAGTAAGTAACTTGTTCATCATTTGTTAGATGAATTGTCAATTGACAGATAACTTAATTGATTAATTGAGGTATAGTGTTATTTAAGTAAGATAACTGGGTGTGTTTTATCATTGACTCTGATGAAGCCAGTGTTACTGGAGAAAGCGCTCAGTCAGTGTGTTTTACTGGACTAAATCGTATTTTTTCTACTTCTGGTCTGTGCCTTATTGTCGGATTTGCCAGTCCTGTGGTTGATTTCAATTACATTACGTTTTCTTGTGGGTTCCTGGGTTGGAGCCTTTTGTTTCTTTGGAGGTCACTACCTGTTTATGACAAAAGATACTTATAGTGCTGTTTTCACATATAAAAATGAATGGACTGCATTGTGGTTCAAACCATAAATAACTGCATGCTGACTAAAAGCTCTAACCACAACACTATTTCACTTTGACTATTTTGGCTGTATATTTCTGTTTAGCTCTTTCAGATGTTTAAGCAATGCTATACACAGCTATGCGACACATACACCGGCTGAGCTATGCTTAAACTTTAGTGGGGATGGAAAACAAAATAATTAATTATTTGTTTAATTTTTATTAGTTTAGGAATGTGCACACAGCTAACAGTCATACCTCTCCACCTCTGACAGCTTACAATTTGGACGGAGCCTTACGTGATGGGAGGGCAAAGAGGACATATTTTAAATATTGCTCTGACAAACTTGGGAAGTTTATGACTAATAGGTTTTGCATTAGCATGACTTACTTGGAGGATGTGGGGTCTTACACTCATATCTTTGTCATTATTTAATGACTTTGAGCCTTAGCTCTTTGCCAGGACACAAATCTGGACATTCTACAGATATCTGTTCAGCTGGGGGTATGCTGACAGTGTCTACACACACTGTTTTTCTTTTCAAAGTGCTGTATAGCACTTCCTGAGTGCAGGGGGTGTGTTTACTATGTGAACAATGCTCAGACACACCCCCCGCACTCATACACGGATCGTGTCCATGTAAAGAATACAGCAGCATGCCTTCATGAATATGCAAGGCAAGCTTCTATTGTACACGGGCACGATCCACTCTGTGCAGGAATAGCATTATTCCTGCATGGAGTTTAATGAATCCCAGGGAATGTTTTAGCTAATATTCAAAAGCCTAGATGGGGGAGGTGTAGACCATCCCTGGCAAAGCAGAGTGGTCTGTTGACCATCTCCTTCCATGCTGACAAATATTGCATCCCCTTAGAATGACACCAACAACTAAGCCAATTATTAAAGTCAATCATATTTTGTTCATATTGTGGCATCATCCTTGGAGAAGGTAAAATGCTGCTCAATTCTAGGCTTATATCAGCCTGAGATATATCTTCAGAGAGCTCCATAATGTCTCTTTTCATATAGTCTAGAGTGGTACATCTCAGGTCATTTACTCTCACATGGACTATGACTTAGTCATATTGGTAACTGTGGTCCAATGACCTGAGTGCATGTGTAATGTGCTGGATCCTAGCCTCTGATAAGCAACTGACCATAACTTTCTCCTTACTCACCCTGGTGAGAGGGACATTAATGTGTCTCACGATGGAGTCTCCAATGACTAGAATGTTGGATTGTGTGGTGACTTGCTTTATGGGCTTAAAGGTAGAGGCTCAATGAAATGTAGCTGTATGTGTTTATGTGGTTGTTTTGAAAGAGTGCATTTGGGGCTGCTGAGGGTATTTGTTATGTGTACTTCATCTAGAAGGTTTTTGTGGTTTAAGAATGTTATGTGTAAGTGCCTCAGTATATGTAGGTCTATACATCTGCTTTGAATTGTGCGTGATGGGTGCAGTGTGTGTACTACTGGCAACCTTATTGACATTAAGAGTACTTTTATGTGAGAGCTTTGCCTCCAGTGGCGTTGTGTAAATACATCTCTCACATACCATATCAGTTTGACTGAGAACTAACTGGTTGTCAGTAAACATGAAGCAATTTCTACATAACTTCAGGATGCTGATATCCACCAAGCTGGTAATGGAGACAGTGGGAAAGTTCATTTCCATGGCTACTGACCCTTTTTTATTGATTAAGACAGTTGGAGTGAGAATATCAATCACTGTCAGGAATATCTGGTTTGCAACTATGTTGACAGTGCTTTTCACTGCAAACTAGTTGTCCTGTGTGCAACTATTTACTGGAGAAATTCCAATTGTGCTTTTACATGAAAAATGTAATTCAAGGTGTCTGAGTCTATACAGAACACTGCCAAACACTTGAGGGGAAACTAATATGTAAACCCTGAAAATTTAAGGATGAAGTGTTTAGGCAGATATTCTGAAGTTAGAAACAAATTAAGCAGTACTTACTGAAAACAAAGCATTAAAGAATTAGCTTGTCAAGAATGATAAAAAGAGGAGAGTCACATGAATGACTACTGCCAGGCTGCTACTAATGCAGGTCTCACCACAGCTTCACTCTGTCGGGATACAATGCTCTTTTGCTTCTTTTCTCACCAGAAGCAAAATGTTAGCCCCAATCCCAGGAAGAGAAGCAAGCCACAGCCTGTTTGGTGATCCATAGCCTTGTCCCAGATGATGCAAGGGTCTGTAGGCTTGTAGCCTTTTTCTGGTAGATGCCTCTTATAGCAACCAGACCAATCAGGTATGTTAAGTACAGACTCTCCAACCAGAAGCAGTCAGAAATCAATGCACTCTGCTCATTCTCTCACCAGGATCAGAATATAAGCACAGATTCCAAGCTGTCACCTATAAAACAGTTATTAGGCGTTTGGTGCTCAGCATTCTCCAGAAATTAATGTCCCTGTACTCTCTTCTCTCACCAGGAGAAAACAGAAGCACTAATCCCAAGATGACTACTGAGAGGCAGAATGTGGGCTTTCCAATAACTGGTTGTCTTGCAATAGATTCTTAAAGATAAGATGAAGAAAAAATGGTTTGCCCTAAACACTGCAGTGTACACCAAGCAGTTAGATATGAAAGTGAGTAACTTATATTTTAGCTGTTTAAAAAGTTAACTTTTAGTGGAGAGACACTATTTTTAAAAGAGCAAGATAGATTGAAAGGGGGTGCTTTTGTATTCTGGTACTATGGAATACAATAGGATGGCCAATAAGGTTAAATAGCTGAAGGGGAGTGATTTCACAAAATTATAATTTTGTGCTTACTCAGACCAGCCAGTGAAAGGAAAGATGGAATGAGATATATGGTCAAATTAACATAAGAGGCAGGCAACTAGAAAGGCAGTAGTGTTTAAAAACACAACTGTGACAGCGTGAGAAGATGGGAATTTTAAATTATCCTCTTAGAGAAATCAAGGTGCCACCTTGACCTTAGTCAAACCTTTGTTCAAATCAACCACTGGAGTGAAAAAAAAGTCTCCAAGACTTGGACCTTCTGTATGGAACCACCTACTTGCTGACTTAAGGAAACAAAAGACCACGGAGTAGCTTTAAGGTAAAACTGAAAAAAATGCTCTCTGTGAATCTGACTGCAAATGCTTCAGTGACACTGGTTAAAGTCACACGCAAATTCTTACTTCACATTTAGTGGCAGGCTTGGATAACCTCCGCTGGCTAAGAAAATACTAATTATCACAAAATGTTAATGCATGACTGTACTCTAATTACAGTTATAGTTTCTGTAAATTAATAACTGTATTCTTCTTGCTGCTGCAAGCCCAGGTCATGACAAGTCACTTGTCCAGCCTACCCACTCAGCCATCAAATAGCAATAAATAATATGCCTAGGTTTACTATCATATACCCGAAATGTACTCGGTCAACTGTTCACATGGTCGACCGAGATTGTGCAAAATTCACAATGTCGAACACCGGAATTGCCAAAATACATGTCAACTGCTACCTAGGGACGGGTTTTAACATGGGTTGAGATAGGGGCAGATGTGTATTTCGGCAATATCAGTGTTCGACATTGCCTACGGTCGACATTCCGATTTTCGAACAAAGTGGAGTCAACCAACTTCACTTCGAATAAATGATAGTACACCATATGCCTATAATGTCTGCATCCAAGAAAAGTGAAACATTTATTTTGGAGTCGTTGGATGGAGGAAATGTTATAAAAAATGTTCCCCTTCCCCAGCTTAAATATAGATTGCCTATTAGATCTGCAGTGCCTGAGAGAAACCTGTCTGCCTCAAATTATGTCTGACCACATCTGTAGGTTTCTAATTCACTCCTCAAAGAAGAAACACTACTTCCATACTCTCACTAAAGCCAGATGGTTATCAGCAAAAAAAAAAAAAAAAAAACACAATTTTTTGCTAGGTTGTCTTCTATTTAAACTACTTAAGTTAGAATCCTTTATCTTTTTTACAAGTCATTTTATTATTAGGACTTCTCACTACCATCTCAGATCACCTCACTCCAACTGGTACTGCCCTACAAACAGAGACAAATAAATTACACTTACCCAACCACAGCTTCTCACTCACTGTCCCAAACCTTTGGGAATCACTTCCTCCAGTGTTAAGAGAATTTCCCCATATCCCAAATTCTTTTTAGAAATGAGCAAAAAATATATTGAAGGAAAATAGACGGACTTACTTTTATAACATTTCCATTACAGAAATGATAAACTTTCTCTGTAACATTTTCTTTCTTCTCGAACACAAATAACGACCTTCATCTGGACTTCAGCTTTTCTAGTCTCCTTCTCCTGTTTTCTATCTGCTGTTACATTTATATACCAATTTACTGTGAATATTGTAAGCATTATAAATAAACTGATACAAACATACAACAGTAAGCCATGCAGTATGCAAACAGTGCTAGTCATTGTCAATATCATATCATTGTTCTGCAACTGCCAGGCATACGGAGTAAATGTCCATTCTTCTGTTGTTGTCTATTATGGCCACATATTGTTATTGGCTATATATCTAGTCTTGTAACCACACAACTGCTGAGCAGATATAACTTTTCCAGGTCACTGCCATGTTATTCCCACTTCCCATATTGCTTGAAACAACACTCTCTCTTGTTCTTCATTCCTGAAGTCAGTGCAAATCTTGATGAAATTAGAAGAGAAATGTCATAGAAAATAGAGGGTGGAGAAAGGGTACCTTACTGATGGCAGACCTTTTTACAGATCTCTAAGTACCATTAACTGTCTTATCTGATAAGAAGGGGTCCTTCTTTGATAACCTTTCTGACAGAGCCCCTATTTAACCATTGTGGGTGGCTTCTATGATCTGGACCTGGAAATATTTATCCAGTTTGTAATGTGTCATATATGCATTTTGGAAAGACAAGAAGGTTTCTGCTGCACATATATCATCTAAGAGAGTATTATGTAAACAGACCATGGAAGCAGCTATTGCTCTAATACAATGACCTCTTGCAGGTGAAGTTCTTCAATGTTTCTCAAAACAAAAATAACATGTTTGGCAACCTCATTACTCAGCTGGGTCTTGGCAAAGGGTACAAAAAGCTAATTAAGTTGATTATACTTCCTGACTGATTTGTTTTTTTCCATGTAAACTCTGAAAATCCATACAATGAAAAAGGTATATCTGAAATGGTCTAAAAAGAACACAAGTAAGTTATTAGACTGGTTCAAAGGTTCAAATTAGCATCTGTACAGTTTTCATTTTACTGTCTGAATCCAGTTTACTTTTTTTCTTGAGTTTTGCTTGAGTTTGCATTTGCTTGTATCTAATCTGGTCTTGGTTATCCTTTAGTGTTTAACTTCTTCTGGCATTGCTGTTCTTCAGAGAAAGACCAGAACAGAATTATCCACTTTAAAGTGCATTTTACCCATTCTGTGTGTATTTTTGATCTCGCAGTTAGTATATTTAATCAGTTGGAGGAGATCATGGGTGATTATCCCTTGCAGGAAACACTTTCATCTGAGATTCATTTTTACTTTAAAGTTATGCCTTTTTTCTGGTCTTGTTTTGAGTTGGGGGCTTAAGCATTTCTAATATTTACTGTGTACGCAGACTGTACAGTTAATGGAACTACTGACATGCATTTAAAATAGATATAGTTTAATTTTGACTTACCTACCATAGGTTCTGTTGCAACTATGAGAGTAAAATGACAGATTAGACCCAAGTGTTGTCCTTTCCTTATGGGTAAAACCAGTTATAAAGGCTTAACACAAAGATACTGAAGTTCAAAGGTGCTCTGAACAGATGTAACAGTTATTAAAAAGTAAATCTTCCAGCATAAGAATCCTAAGGTGGGTAAGGCTGCATACATAAAGGGTAGAACAGTCCATTTTTAAACATAAAACAAATATCTCATGGTAGAACACATTCCATCAGTGGGGATCTGAGCGGCAAGGTTCCTCACAAGAATGTCTAGCAAACCTATAAGATTACCAAGGAAAAGGAAAATTGACTGGAATGAAAGTTAGAAATAGTTACAAATCATACCTTGACAGATGAATATCTTTGGTGAAAATTAAATATTTCTAACAAAAATTTTAAAAAGAAATTGTAGAATTGTGACAGGAAAAGGGTATAATCCCTCTTCACCACCTGGGGTATACCACCTATCCATGACCTGTGGGTCTACTCCCTATCCATGACCAGGTAAAGGAATGAGTTCACTTTTGTCTGTAAGTTTTCTAAATAGGTTGCCATTGCACAGCGTTAATGATAGAAACTGCTTTATCTGAAAAAAAAAATTGTCAATCAGTTACCAGAAGAAGAGGTACAGCTAAGTGGTCAGTTTCAAAGCATTCAAGTCTGGATGAGGTTTGCATCCTGGAAGGAGAGAGCGTCAGGGATCTCTGGAGTACACGAGACAGAAGAAGAGAGAGCAAAGCAGGATCTAAGATGTGGTAAGGGTGTGGACTGAAAACCTTCTCATAATTATCTCCCTAACCTGTGAGTCCCTGGAGTCCTTTATCCATGCTGGGGCATGAAAGGAGAACCTGCCACAACTGCTTACTGTGGAAGACAATTGATCAAGTATTCAGGACTACTGCATTCCCCATGATGCTTTCTGTCACCTCCTGCAAGTCAGCTGGGACACCGACATATGTTCATATGACATTGATGGAGTGGTCTACAGTGACTCCTTACACTCATCATCCTCCTCATGCTGCTTCTGCTGTGGTTGTGAAGCCACTTCTGACACAGACTCATCCATGTTCTGGTGAATGAATGCCAAGAAGAGTAAACCTTCATGCCCATTGCTGTATGACTGTCAGTGTCTCACCTACCCTGTCTGGATAATACATTATGAGACATTCATGTAATTCTGGACCAAAAGACTACTTTTGTGTCCTCAGTATACTGGGTCAAAGGCATCCATGAATGCTGCTGATTGGCAGTACTGAATCCTGCTGCCCTAACAGGCTTTTCCATGGCCTTATAGGCCACATAGACCGCAAGGTTTATTAAGACTGCCACATAGACCACAAGGTTTCTTAGCCTGGAAGGAGAAGAAGGAGAAGGAGGAAGAGAAGAAGAATTCAGGGCCTTGTTTCTTTTTCTTTCATTTAACAAGATCTCAGGCAACTGTTCTGTAGCCCTCTGGAAATACAGTATGCACTTAAGGTAGTTCAGGGTCCAACAAGGATACAGAGGTAGACATAAAGAAGTTTCCCAAATCTGTCTTTTGCCTGGAACTCATTGTTTGAAAGATGAGCAACAAAGCTCTATGAAGGAGAAGAGCTTTACAGGGCTGACCCTGATTACAGTGATGTCTTGCCTAGGAGTCTCTGTTCATACTGTACATTCTCTCAGGGAATGGGCTACCCAGTCCACTTTGTGGCACAAGTGCCATTTGCTTTATGTTTTCACATGCTGTCCTTGTGAAACCTGTAGGATGCCAACAAGATGGAAAAACAACTAATGAGGACAGGCTTGAGGTGGTATGCCTTCTAGAGTCTTCTCGGAGGAAGATACTGGCATTAATGACAGTTCATTGCATTTAGAATAATCAGGGGACAAAAATGGCATTATCTCCTTTGCTATTACCAACAGCATCCTTTGATGGTGGATTTAATAAGAGTTTGTTTCAAATGCTTGTATTTAC
Organism: Protopterus annectens; assembly: GCF_019279795.1. NCBI lineage: Eukaryota > Metazoa > Chordata > Ceratodontiformes > Protopteridae > Protopterus > Protopterus annectens. The sequence goes on from NC_056748.1 coordinate 549,851,044, forward strand.
AGGTACATTTCTTGTCCCACTTTGAAAGTGCCCAAATTTATAGAACTCAAACGGCCTCATGGGGAGCAGTGCACATGGGTACACTTCAAAGAAAATGGAAGAATGATAGTAGGTAAGTTAAGGGGTGAAAGCACAGCAAGGCAAAGAGGTAGTTGAAAGGACTGACATCTGAAGAGGTATTCCTGCTATATGTTCTCACAAATGGCACTTTAAGTTGCCTTCATCCAAACTGTTGATGCCAAAAAAACAGTTTCAGAAGAGTCAGTGTGCTGAAAATGCCAGCAATGGAAATGCACATTGAAAATCTGTCACCAGAAAAGCATCAGACCCAACATAAGGATTGGTGTAAGAAATGACATCCAACCAAATGGTGCCACAGAATCCAGTTGTGGTTGCTCCAGCACTATAAAAGCTGGTATTGGAAACATCAAAATCAGATGAGGCAATATGTAAACTCCATGGTAATTGTCACAAAATTAAACACTGGAGCTAGCAGTGACATGACTGAGGCATAAATTAGTGGTGACTGGGAAAACAAGTCCCTGGAGGAAATAAATGTACAGATGCCTGGTACCCCAAAACTGTGGGAGCAGGACTGGTGGACATCCAATCTCTGGAGTTCAGTAGCCAGCAATTGACAGATAGGCTGTGGATTGCCAAAACCAAAAAGAAATAACAAAGGAAGAGAGGCCTGAAGCTCTGGGGAAGCAGATGTGACAGAGTTGGTTACAATACTAGCAGCGAGTTTAAGAGACTTTGGTGCTGGGCTGTCCAAGAGAAAAGTAATTGTTGGCCATTGCAGAGTTAATGGCTGAACAAGCTGATCTGGCTGACCACTGGGAGCTCTCATGTTTTCAGAATACAAATGTTGACTTTTAAAGCCTTTTCTTGGAAGAGATATGTTGTTCTTCAGTTACAAAAGTAAAGGCTTCTGCCTTCTGACTGGGAAGGAAATCACACTCTTTCTGAAGAACCGACAGTTTCTTGGAAATGAGAAAACTAGCTAGTACCTTCCTACGCTGACAACTTTTATTACAGATATTTGATGTGTCCATCAACAGGTGGAACAGACTTGCAGCAGACATGCTTGGAAAAGAATAAAGAAGGTGCCATGCGTTCAGAAAATAGTATGGACCATCGCCAAGGAAAACACAAAACTTTATTTTCTAATAAAGGATGGTAAAGGAGGAAATTCATGACTAGAAATAGAAAGATGAAGAAAAGAAAGAAAAAATCTATTTACAAAATGAGCCACTTTCAAAATCCACTCAAAGTAAAATAGCCTGAAGTCATTTCCTATCTGTAATAAAGGCTTAATATGGCAAGAAAGAACTGCAGAGATATGGGAAGAAGGAAGATGAGTCAGGAGCCTAGAAAGTTAGATATGCTGAGTGTTCCAAATGGTTATGTATTAGTCCTAATGATTACTGAAAATGGACAGATCTAACAGATTATGATATATTAGCCTACATAATGATAAAATGGCATTTCAGGGCTAGAATTTAAAACAAGAAGGCAAGTTCCATTGAAATCATGAGTAGTAGATTTATCATGCAAGTTGGTCAAAGGAATTATGTTCTGTTGGGGGATGGCTAAGTTGGTCAAGTGGTTTGTGCTGTGTCACAGCAGATTTGAGAAACTGAAATTCTTAGCTTTGATTCCTAAACAGGTCAGTAAAAATAAAATATAGTGATTGTAAATAAAGCTGATTCAAAACCTTTTAGACAATGTCTCAAATCACAAATCCACAACAAAAAAGGTCAAAACTGAAAGAAAAAGGTTTTCTTTAAAGTTTAATTTTATAAGACGCACATTATTTATTTATTTATTTATTTATTTTATTTTTTGCTGGCTGTCTTGAACTTGTATTAGAACATCCTACTGACATATCATTTTTTATTTTATGCAGGTTGCTAAAAATTCAAAAGGATATAACAATGAGTATATCTTGTGCAATTTCTGAACATTTCTATGTGTTCAGAACGCCTTTCTATAAATCCAAATGGACAGACAGCTTTGCTTTACTTATGAGGGTATTAAGTTGATGGATTGCAACGTGTTAATTTCTATTCCAGGATTTGGATCTTCTAGACCCCATTTCCCATAGGAGATCACTGCTTGCATGTTTGCCAGACGAGTTTTAAAGTATTTGGGATTTTCTTTTTTTTTTTTTTTTCTTCTTTGTTGTCTGACCATGGAGTTAGGATAAAAAAGTAAAGGGATGTGGGTGAAGTACCCCACATAAGGAGATCAATTAAGCTTGCCCTCCTTCAGAAAATGTTTTTGCTGTTACTTTTGTGGAGTTGAAGTTTGACCAGCTAGTTTTATCTGGCTGAAGCTTCAATGGGCCCAATTCCAAAAGATTTGTTTTCAGTGTAAGTGACCACTTACACTGAGAGTAGGTCTTCTGGAATCTGGCCCCTGGTGTAACCCTGGCCTTACATTAAAGTAAGTCACTTACACTGAGAGCAAGTCATTTGGAATCAGGGCAGACTTACATTGAGAGCAACTCTTTTGGAATCACAAGTTTTCTCTTGACAAAACATAGGAGAAATGCTATAGGCATATAGCTGTGGTGTAATCATGGGGAAAATAGCCATAGTCACGAAGATGAGAGAAAAGTAATAAAAGCACATGTTTTCTGTTGAGGCTTTACCAAACTGTCTGATAGCCTTGTAAAGTCCATAGTTTTCAAAAATAAAATGGATGAGAAGGTAATCCGAGGATATTATTTTAAACCTAGCATTTTTTCATGGGCATTGTGGAATGTATTGTCACTTTAAATATATGCATTGTCACTTTAAATTTTTCACACTGATACTTTGGAAACTTGTTAATTGATGTTTAATTATTTAATTAAGTATGGTATAAAACATGAGCCATATGGTGTATTAATTATTCCTTAAAGGCGTAAGCCGAGGTACCGGATGCACCAGTAAAGAGTAATTCTTACTTCTCTGCGCTTTTGTGTGTTTTTTTTTTATTTAGAGTGTAGTTCGTGGTTTTCATTTTATGATCAGAAGGCAGAGAAATTTGGTCTTCATGGCAGCTGAGGGTTCCCGTTTTTTCTGTTCCAGTATGTGGAAGAAGAGAGAGGAGAGGATTGCCGGCGATGATTCCTGGACATCAGGGGAGGTGAATGCTAGTGAGGTGGAATTTGTTAATCTAGAATGGCTGTTGATCAAGGAGGTAACTTTATTTTATGATATAAGACTCCTTGAAAAATATTTATCCCTGGATATTATTTCAAGGGGTTTAAGAATAAACCATATACCAGCGTATGAATTTTCTGATGAGGAAGCAGATTTGTTAGAGGAATGGAATGCCGACTTATTATTGTGCACTAAAACCTGGCTTAAAATCTTGATTAAACATAACACAAGGCAGCAGGAGAAAATACGAGTCAAGGTTTTGCATACTCAGACCCGTTTGACTGAAGTCATGGTGGAATCTTCACTTGATACGAACCTTAAAGACATAAAAGTGAGGGTGGACAAGGTCGAAGAAGTTGTTACTCTTCTTAAGAAGGGTAAATTGCAAAGGGACATTAACGATTACAAAAATGGTTTGATTTTTTTTTTCTTGGCAATGTAAAGACACAAGGGGGGGTGTCAGCATGCTGTACCAATGGCAGAGGTCATGATCAGCTGGACTCCTTCCAGTCTTCAGTAGAGGCAGCATCAAGCAGTAAAAAAAGTGTTTCCTTTGAGGATTTGAATGAAGAAGCAGCAGAATCCACAGTTCAGAGAGGGACTGCCGAGGGTTCCAAGGGTAGTGGTCACAAATGGCAGGGAAATTCGGACGTGGGCAACAAGAACAGGAAAATGAGGAATTAAACCTGATGAAAATGTTTCGATGGAAATGAATGCTTCATGTAATGTGGGACTGACATTCATTCCCACTTTTGAATGTTTTGTAAATGATCAGGATAGCAAAAATGATTCTGTAAGTTTGAAAATTGTTAATTTATCAGATTTAAACCTGAACAATGATATTGTATCTGTATTGGAGAAAGGGGTTAAATTTATCTCTACTCACTTTCCCAGCTTGGCTGACTTAATGCTCAAGGTTATTTGTTACTGTCGTAAATTGCCATTAAAAGTTTTTTTAATATTAGAAGAAACGAACTAACCCAGGAAAGCAATACAAATGTGAATGAAGATGTAAATATTAATCCTGATGATTCTTTGCTTAATTTGTCAATCTATGAAATTGAATTATTTGATTATATGGAACATAATGATGTCACAGAGGAAGTTGGGGATGGCATTGCATGCTTTTTAACTAGATATGGCAGATTACAAGTACTGCAAGTACCATACTATAGTATATTTTTACCTCCAAAAGTTTTTGCCAGCATTTGCATTTTTGAAAGTATTATTTGTAAGCAGTTGGAAGTAGAATTTCACAAATTTATAAGGGCCAAGAAGGAATATAATTTAAATAAAAGGCAATGGGAAGTTCTACAACAGTTAAGGCAAAGCAGTCAAAATAAGCATTCACTCAGGCAGATAAGGGAGGTAATTGGGTAATTTTAACCAGAGATCATTACAATAGAATGGCTAAGGATCTTCTTGAAAATGTTACGGTGTATAAAGTTCTGCCCAGCAATCCTGTTAGTGAGTTCAACTCAGTTATTGGAGATTTTAGATTGAGGGGGAAAGACTTGGTTTCCTTTCTGCATCTGATATTAAGAAGCCATATATCAGGAACCCCAAGGATGCTAAATTTCTAGTGATATCCAAAATCCATAAAAATATAGATAACCCGCCCAGTAGGCCAATAGTATCAGGTAGGGGAGTGTACTTACAAAATGTGGGTATGTTCTTGGATTTCCAACTTCAAGATAATCTGAGTAAGATCATGTCGCACATTAAGAATGGAAAAGCATGGAATGGCATAGTGATTATTACTGGGCTAGTGTGGATGTTAAGTCACTATATACTAGTATCAGGAATAGATGGGGTATAGAAGTGGTAAGGAAAATGTTGGGTGAAGGCCCACTTACAGATTTCTTGCTACATTTGGTGGAATTCTGTTTGGAACACAACTGCTTTAAGTTTGATAATTAGTATTATTTGCAAAAGGAAGGTATGTCAATGGGGGCATCATATGCCCCTGTTTATGCCATTTTATTTATGAATCAATTTGAGAGTTCATATATTTATAATACTGAATTTTATAGGCATAAGGCAGTTTTGTTCAAAAGATACACAGATGATTTGATCTTTGTATTAAGGGAGATATAGGGGAATTTAAGGACTTTACGCAATATTTGCAGTGTAATAATTTTGGTTTGGAGTTTACTTTTCACACTAGCAGGGAAGCAATGCAATATCTGGATTTGGAATTCTTTGTGGGTGATATTTATAAGGTTGAGTTCAAGCAGTTTGTTAAGGAAACTGCAGTTAATAACTTTCTTATGGCTGATAGCATGCATGCCCCTCATTTGGTGTCGTCGTTGCCATATGGGGAATATTTGCTTATAGCTAATAATACTTCAAATAAGTCCAAGCTGGGGGATGAGTTTGTTAAGATTAGGGCAAAATTGCTCAGTAGGGGTTATGATGGAAACATTTTAGATTCAGCTGAAAATAAAGTTAGAAGGGCTTTAGGGTTAGCCTACACTGAGAAAGTGGGTAATTGTGCAAGGAGAGATCATATAAATCAGGACAGTAGGAGAGGAGATAATGAGGGTAACATATTTTTCATGAACAGATTTTCACCTTTTTCTGACATCCTTAGGAAACTAGTAGGTAGGTTTTGGCCTATAATTAAGAATGATGTCAGTTTTTGGGGGTTGTTCCCTGAAAAGGTAGCTTTCTCATATAGCAGGTTTATGAATTTGAAAGAACTGCTTAACAGGGGTAAAGAGGAAGTGGAAAATGTTAGAAAAGGGAGATTCCCTTGTGGCAGGTGCAAAATGTGCCACAAGATGAGAAATCTGAATGGGATTAACATCAATTGTAGGTTATATAAGGCCCTGGATCAATATAATTGTGAATCTTGTGGCGTCTTTTACATTATCGGATGTGGTTATTCCCTCACAAGGTGGTATATAGGACAAACCAAAAGGTCAGTGAAAAAACGGATTATGGAACATTTGGGGGATATCAAGAGGGGTAGACTGGAAAGTCCTGTTGCAGAACATTTCAGAAAATTTCATGGGAATTCAGATTCCACTTTCTTCCTTAGTGTGTTGGCTAAGCCCAGAATTTGTCAGGGTAAAGAATGTTTAAGTAGCTTAATGTTATTAGAGACAAAATGCATTATTAACTTCGGTACTTTACATCCTGGAGGATTAAATTTGGACATTAATATGAATGTGGGGTAAGATGTATATTATTTCTAGTAAATTGTAATATTTTAAACCTAGTATTTTTTCATGGGCATTGTGGAATGTATTATCACTTTAAATATATGCATTGTCACTTTAAATTTTTTGCACCGATGCTTTGGGAACTTGTTAATTGATGTTTAATTATTTAATTAAGTATAGTATAAAACATGAGCCATATGGTGTATTAATTATTCCTTGAAGATATAACCGAGGTACTGAATGCACCAGTAAAGAGTAATTCTTACTTCTCTGCACTTTTGTGTGTTTTTTTAAGTTAATCTGAGGAATCATCTGTCTGAGTTGGTTGTAGCTGAGGTGAATGTAAAACATCCCATGACACCTATTGAAAAGAGTAGAGAAGTTCTCTGGTGTCCCAGCCAAATTTCCCTAGTAGTAAAAATACTACCTCAGGTCTCACCTGAAATGAGGCCATTGGCCTAATGGGAGACTAACTTGATCAAAAACACACACAAACACACACACACACACACACACACACACACACACACACACACACACACACACATATATATCTACATATATTATATATTTGTACACACACACACACACACACACACACACACACACACACACACATATATACTCAGCTAGTTGTGGGAACCATTTTTACAGTACTTTAGAATGGTCACACTCTTCTGGTTTGGTAGATATTAACACATCTGTACTACACAGAGAATTTAGTTTCAGATTGAACCAGTTTGCAGTGTGCTATTAAACAGGCACAGTGGAGTCACTCTCTCGTTTCCCATAAGTATGACATCTGGAAAAGGTAAATAAATGCATTTTTATTAAACTGATCATCTAGCCTGCAATATTGAAGATTTTGTCCTTTCAATGGCAATCTTATATAAGATAGGGAAATAAAGGGAATACATGGGATTGATATTCTTTCTGTAAGAAATTCTAGTTAGTCATAGGGAATGTTTTATCTTTTTCTATTTTCTGGATCAAATAGGAATTTGTTCAGTAATACAGCATGCTTCTGGAATAGTAATTTACTAAGAAAAACATTTTTCACTCATAAAATAAGTACAAAACCTTATTTTTTTTTATTATGGCATGCAGTGAAATCAAGTGATAACTGTTCTGGTTACTCATTCTTATTGCACAGTAATGGCTCCTCTACATATGATCAAGGTAAACTTCATCAAGTGTCAGGAGCAGATCCAGATCATGATCAAATGGGGCCCTAGGCAGGGTAAAGGACACTATCTCAGCAGTCATACCAGTATCCTATTGTTTGGCTGTCTCTTTCCAGTTACCAGAAAACACTGCTCAAATCCATCAATGTACGTATTATTTTCTTTTTACTTTTACAGTGATCCCACAGATTTGGATTTAGTTGAAAGCGTGTAAAAAAACATTAACAGCAAAAACACAATAGCCATTTGATGAACAAAACAAAACATGCCTCCTCTGAAAACAGGCATAGCTTAAACAACAATAAACTTCTATTTATTTGAAACTCACATCTGACAATTCATTAAATTACAAGAGATGTTCTAGGATTTATAGTCAAATAGCATATAATGAAGAGCTAATCTGCAGCAATCTGAAGGGTGTAGGAATTCAAATCAGATATGTAATGCATTTGGTAATAGCTTGAGACAGTCAGCTGGACACAAGTGTCCATTTTTAGGGGCAGCCCAGGAGTATTTTCTGGTGAAGTGACTTGTATAGACTGATGCTAGACAAATAAAGCTGAAGGAATCCTGTCTTGCATTGCAGGAAGTGGCCTTAGTCATCTGCATTAACTACTAGACAGACTGTTGTAGCCCAACACAATGCATCCACACCCATATGCCTTTAAAAATAAAAGAAAACAAGTAAAATGAAAACCGCATTCATAGGTTCATAGGTTCATACTAGGCTATCTGCCCAAGGGCATTTATAAGCCTAGCCCATAGTTATGTGGCTTTCGCCACCCCTTTAGTTTGAATAAAACTATGCCTATTATTTTGCTGTGCCTCTGTCAAGCAGTAACACTGAAGTAATCCCTGGGGTATATCTGCGATCTCCCATCCATTGGTCAAGATTCCTCTTGAACAAGGCCAGCGAGGTGCTCTGCCTCACATGTACCGGGATTTTGTTCCACAGCATAGGGAGTCTCTGGGTGATGAATCTGTCCCTCCAGCACGTTCTATTAATAACCGTGTCAAGGTTTAAGTCTCCCGCCCTTGTGGTTCTGAGGGATCTAGATTTTTTGAGGTGAAGCATATTCATCAAATCTGGGTTTGACATGGCCTTATATGTCAGGCACAGGTCACCTCTGAGCAAGCGGTATGAGACTGAATAGAGCTGGAGTTCTTTCAGTCGGGCAGCATAAGACATATTTTTGAGACCCTTTATCCTTTTGGTGAGGAACTTTTGGGGCCTTTCCAGCTGCTGTAGGTGTCGGGTCAGATACATTCCGAATGGGGCATTGTACTCAATCATAACTTGTAAACCTCATACTGTCTAGCTTATACACAGCCAAACAATAAACACACACTGTCAACAGTCAAAAAAAACAAAGAAACTAAAGTTCTGACCCAAAGAACAAGGTTCATGAGACAATGCTCCTTTTACCTGAATCAATTTCTTCCTTTACGCCACAGCTACTCTGGAGCTAAGTGTTGATATACACACACACATATATGGCCATCAGTTACAGCCCTTTGTACGAATGTATACATTCAGATGCTTGCTTAAGATAAAAAAAAAAGAGAAATGCATAAATAATAACAGAGACGTGTATTTTAACTCACTTCTCTGACAATACAATGTGACCCACTGCACCCCATGCCCACCCGACTGCTAATGTAAAGAATCTGAGACAAAGACTCAGAAATAAGGAACTGATTTTAAATATTTCTCTTATATACCTAGAATAACACACTTTGCATTAGCAACCATTTACAGAGAACATAGTCTGAAACTCAAATGCTTATCATTTATAGACGGCATTTCATAGCAATATGCCAGAAAGCCACACATTTTACAAAGTGCAGACTAACATAATTCTCAACTCTTTTGCCCAAGAATTCTGGATAGTGTGCCTATGTCTTAAGTAGTAATTTAATAAAGGTGTTTAAAAAAAGAGTACTGATCTGCTGTATTTTTTTGTTTCCTCTTGTTGAAGATGTCTGCCTAAAGAAGACAGAGTAAGACAAATCAAAAATGTATTTGGAAATTTTAGTAAAAAAAAAAATAAATAAAATAATAATAATAAACATACCAAAGCAATACCTTACATTTTGTTTAAAACTTCTGCAGGCTCCTCAGCATTCATTACTTAATTCTCATTGGTGGAGTCTCAACCCAATAAACATTTTCACAAATCAGTTGCAGAAGGGAAGGAAGTATGAGGTCATGATTTCGAAGGAGTCCTCATGTATGAGGTCATGATTTCAAAGGAATCCTCATTAGTGTTAAAAGCATGCTGAAAAAAACTGGGAAGTTTGGTGCTACAAATCCAGCCTAGTCAGTGCTAAGACCAGAGAACTAGAAAAAGTGATATCATTTCTAGATGATCCAGGAAAAAACTGGACAAATGGCAACACTAATACATACACACATATATATTCAAAATCCATATAATTGGATGTGTACAATTTAAAGTTAGTGCACAATCCAAATCTCTTTGTTCACTTTGAAGCTTGTGTGAAATCAAAGTCTGAGAATTGCACTTTGAAGCTAATGGAATTTACACTTGCCTAAAGCTCACTGAAGCAAAATAACAAGAATACATAGTATTGCATACTTGTTATAGCCAAGATATTGAAAATTGTTTTAAAACAAACCTTGCAATTGTCCAAAACTTGAAAGTCTCTCACAAAAAAGCTAGGATAAATATGTCTCAGAAGCCAGGATAAATACCATGCACTTTGACTCTTGCATTGACTGTATGGCTGTACATGTGTGTCGATGCGATACATTTCCTGGGGCTTCACATGTCAAAAACAGACCACCTGACTAGCCAGACAGAGATGATGGTAAGTAAGGTGGAAATAGTGAAAGTGAATTATTTTCGTTTGTCTGGTAATGTTTATGGGAGCTCCAAGCCAGCATGGAGCCGTAGGCAGCTCCATAGGTTGCCTCATGCTGGATCCAGCCCTGCTCAGGATACCAAAGAAAAACAGTGAGGAATGTAAATTCAGTTTCTGTTTCCCACAGGAAATCATTGCTGGTGCAATTTCTAAATGTGCACCAGCAATGACTCCCTTCTTTTGGGAGATTTCTGCTATCTTCAAATGGATGTGACCATGGAGTTGGTATTTCTAAGTTCACGGGGTTGGGTGCAAGCCCCTCATACTGAGGGTTCATGTAGAGGGGTTTGATTTTCCTCTAAAAACACAACGTTATTTTTTTACCTTTCTGTGTTTATGGCATTATATATTTTTTTGCCATTTACGATACTCATGATTGTGAAAATTGATGTTTCATAATAGAATCCACAGTAATGCATAGTTTAATATTGCTGTCTCAGAGCTTGTAGTTCTCTGGATTGGTTCTTAAGTGGGATGCCTTCTTTGTGGTGTTTGCATTTTTTCTTTGTATCCATATGTATTTTAGGAGAGTCAGTGCTTTCCTTGCACTTACCACAAAGATGTAGCAGGTGGATTTGTAAATTTCTAAACTTTCTTAGGTCAGCAGACTTTTATGTATGTTTGTCTTATGATAGTGTGGCTTCCCATCCAAAGAATAACTTTGTGCCTTAAGCACATTGCTACTGAAATAGGCTCTGGTTCCCATGCCACTGAAATGAATATAGAGGTAAGGAAAATAAATGAATAATGAATGAATGAATGAATGAATGAAAGAATGTTTCTTGTTCACATGAAGACATGCTTTAACCATAGCATGGTAAGTCTATGTTTCAAGCCCCCCCCCCCCCCAGCCCAGTATAACTGATAGATTGTAATAGAGATTGATGGGCTTGTGTTTAATTCACATTTGAATTTCATGAGACCAATGTGCTTTCTTCAGTATTATTTGTATTAAGTACATCATACACAATAAAATAATACATTTCTTTTGATTTAGATTTTTGCACATACCTGTAATATCAGCTTGATATGAGGAAAACCAATTAAAATAGTCTAATAATGAATGGCAGAGACAATATTCTCTTTGACACTGCTACAAGTGCTTTTCTCTTTTTTTCAGTAAACTCAAGACATGCTATAACTGCTGGAGACTTTTTTCTAAACTCTGTTCCTATGACTCTACGTTCTTTCATTTCTGCCTTCCTTCATTTGGAATATTTCTCTCTGATGTGTCTGTTAATGAATAACTCATGAATAATGTTATTCCAAGATACTTGTAGTTTTATGAGTATATATCATTGTGAATACTGCGACATTTACTCCCATGTTCAGGTTTATCAGTTGAACTCAATGTGACTAGATGTTTAATAATCTTGCAACAGCAGCTAAATCCAAAAGAAATAAAAAAAATAATGTATCATAAAATTGCAATCTCTAGTGCCTCAGCAAACACCTTTGAGGCAATAATATACACAAACAATTAGCAGGTTTATAAGATGAAAAAGCAACCTCAATTAAAACCCAACAATAAAAACAATGTAATTATCTAATTATAGAAGCTACTTAAAACAAGCTGTTATACGAGCGTTCATTTTTCCATTTTGCAGAAGTACCAAACTTCAGTATAAATATATAACAAATATTTTCTGATATGAAAACCCTTCTTTTCTGTAACCTGGCTTTCACTGGGAAAAAAAAGAGAAGGAAATGTAAAACCAGGCAATAATGACATCTGAAAACATAGATAAAATGTTAGCATTTTACAGTTAATATAGACAGATTGTTAGAGGAGCCACAAGGGAAAGTCTGCCAATAGTTAGCAGATAAATATTCAATGGTCTGATAGTGTTATTTGTAGTGGTTGTGTCTATAGTCCCTAATATCCCCAATATGCATATATGAGACATCAACTGTAGTTGGCAACACAATGCTACGGTTAATACAATTCTGGAAAAATCTCCTTCTTTCAATAGCTGTAGCTGTTTGATCAGATAACTCATTATGTTCTGTGACAAAGAATAGTTTTCAGCCTGCTATCTTCTAAATCTGAAACACTGTTTTTCATAATGTGAAATAAACTGGAAAAATTTGGAACTCATTAATAACATCTGTTAGGGCACTCACAGCTTGGTTATAATGTGTTACCTTATACGTACAGAAAGTTCTTTTGATTAATTAATATAATTTAATATTATTTATCATTGATATTTGTTAAAAAAAAATTCAGCAGTCAGCATGTCATAGGCCCTTTGAATGTAGTACAGCATGAAATGTGGAATTTTCAAGACTCAAAATGAGGAGCATTCTTCATAACGAGGTACAGTTGAGAGGTATGTATAACAAGCGTGAACATGGCATCTGCTTTCTATGCAATTAATATGATATTCCAACTCAAGGAACATCCTTCTCTGAAAGGGTGGAACTATGCCATGTGTTAGAGCCTTTTAAAAGCAAACCTTTCCTACTGCATGTAAGACAAAGGACTATTGACAAGAAATAAAATATAGCACAGATACACAACAGAAAAATATAGCCCAATACTTATGTTGGCAAAACACTACTTAATGCAGCTAAGCTGCAAAACATAAAATGACAACACTTTATCTACCCACTTCAACTACCAAACGATCCTAATTATTTTAATGTGTTTCTCTCCTAGTGTGCTGAGCACATAGTTGACCTGAATATTTCTGCTGCAAAATTATTACAGCAAAAGGACAATACATTCAGCTATAACTAATACAAAGCAAGTACCCAAGTTTCAAATGAAACTTGCGAAATATTATTAGAGCTGTAGATATTTGTTTCCCTCACTTTTACATTACAGTGGTTTGTACTGCATTGTGAGACTAATGGAAGGCCTCCCCCACCCCTCAGACCTTATATTGTTCTACATTTAGCGAAGTTAATACCTAACATACTCTATTTTCACACAGCAAAGCTTACCTAATGAAAGCAATTGCCTCAGCCATTAACATCTCCTGAGACTCGTCCGGCCTGTAAAAAAAATAGCAGTGACTGACCTCAAACAAAGGGAACTTATTATTAGGACAACAGGCTTCTGGGAAACTTACTAGGCCTCAGATAAATGCTGATCCCATAAAAATAAAATTAAATGTTGTGACCCAACTCAAACAGTCAAAGTAAGTAGAACAAATCTTTCAATCCCTACATATTCTGCCTCATTGATTGCTATTGGTGGAAAACCATCTGAGGGGGGGAGAAACTGCATCCCATTATATTACTTGATTGCCTCTCCCCTCAGCTGTGTTGGTTTCTAGCTAGTATAATTGTTGCAACTCCAATTTTAAAATCATGTTGGCACTCCAAGATACAAGTGCCACTCCTTACATTTTCCCAAATCTGAAATCATTATTTTAAAAAAATACTGCAGCTCTAGTGATACAAATTGCATCCACAATAAACTTTAAATACTAAAGTTTCTATTAATTATATTTATTAAAATGGGTTCATAGGTTCATAGATTCATAGGTAAGTACTAGGCTGTCGGCCCTAGGGCCTATACAAGCCTAGCCAAATGAGGTTCCCTGGCTTTCGCCACCCAAGAAAATTATTTTCCTGTGCCCCTGTTGAGCAAAGTCACAACAGTGATCCCTGGGGTGAATTTCCTGTTTCCCATCCAATTGTCAAGATTTCTCTTTAAGAGGGCTAATGAGGAGCTTTGCTTGACATGAATGGGCAGCCTATTCCAGAGCAAGAGAAGTCTCTGGGACAGAAATCTATCCCTCCAGCATGTTCTGTTTATTGTGGTGACAAGGTTTAGGTCCCTGGAGCATGTGGCTTGGAGAGATTGGGATTTCTTTAAGTGTAGCATCTCCATCAGGTCTGGATTACACATGGCTTTGTACATTAGGCAGAGGTCACCTTGAAATAGGTGATATGAGATGGAGTAGAGCTGGAATTTTTTGAGACGGTCAGTGTATGGCATCTGTTTGAGGCTGGTAATCCTCTTAGTGAGGTATTTCTGTGGTCTTTCCAGCTGTTGCAGATGTCTTGCGAGGTACATGCCAAATGGGGCATTGTACTCTATGATGGGTGTAATAAGGGATGAGTAGAGAGGAACGATGACCTCTTTTTTTCTGGAGGAGAACCCCTTTGTGATGAGGTGTGTCACGCAGAAGGATTTCCTGACTACTGTGGCAAAGTGATTATCAAAGGAGAGACTGCAATTCACCTATGTCCCCAAGGTCTCTTATCACACTTTCAGTGTTTAGTAGGCTAGTGCCTATGTGGTGGTTCACGGGTATTGTATTTTTCCCAAAGGGGATGACAATGCACTTCTTAGCATTGAGTTTTAGGCCATGACGTTGACACCAAGCATCAGTCTCAGTGAGGCCTCTTTGTAGAATGTCCACATCTTTAGGTGAATTGATTATGGCTCCTAGTTTGCAGTCATCTGTGAATATTGTTAGCCAGAAACCACCTGTATTAGCCTGGACTTCAGAGACGTAGATACCAAACAGGGGAGGACCCAGGACCAAACCCTGTGGTACTCTGCTTCTTACTGGTCTGAAGTTGGATTTGGAGTTGGCTACTTTCACTGTGTGGGTTCTGTCAGTGAGCCAGTTAGCCACCCATCTTGTGACATAGGGATTTATGCCTAGTCCAGTGAGTTTATCTATAATGCCAGAGTGGGGAATGGTGTCGAAAGCCTTGGCAAGGTCAAGATAGGCTGTGTGCACCACCTTACCCTCATCTATGGCTCTGGTGACTGCTTCAACGAAGTCAGTCAGGTTTAGGAGGCATAATCTACCTTTTACAAACCCAAACTGAGTGGGGTCCAGAGTTTGGAGGTTACCCATGTCTTTGTTTATAAGCTCTAGGATGATGTGTTCCATGGCCTTGCAGAACAGGCACAAAGCCTGAAATGAGGCTATGGTTGAACATGGTACTTAGGTGGGGTGCCAGTTCATTCTGTAGTTAGTGCAGAATGCAGCCTAGGGTGTTGTCTGGTCCCATGGATGCTGTTTTCTTGGCTTTGGACAGTGCGGTCTTTACCTGTACGGCCGTGATTTACAATCATCTGGTATAAGGATGGGTCCTTTGGGGGGTGAGGGGGGTGAAGTTAGCACTGAACATGTCTGCCAGGATGTTGGCAATATCAGTTGGTTCTGTAAATGTAGTGCCATTGTGCTGTAGTTTGTAGCAGATCTGAGTGTTGCCATTAAGATTCTTGAAATAGCTGTAGAAAGCTTTGTGGTTGTCTTTAGAATCCATGACGATTTTATTTTTGTAACTAGCTTTGGAGGATTGTATGAGGGATCTCAGCTTCTTGCTGATGCTGATCAGGTAGTTCCTGCAGCCCTGGGATTTCACTCTTTTTTAAAACAGTTTCTTCCTTCTATTGTAGAGCTTGTTTATGGCAGGGGACCACCAGATTGGCTTCCTTTTTCTGGAGGATAGCGTCTTGGTTCTGTTGGGGATGGCACGGTCCATGCACTCGTGTATGTGTTTATACAGTGCATTTGTATATGATTCAGCAGTCGTGCCACTATTTTCCATCTGTGTGGGTGTAATGAAGTTTGCCCGTTCTGACTTAAGAAACATGAAGTTGGCTTTGGGGAAGTTTTTTATGGAGGTTTCCTTAATGTGGAGGAGGGGGCGGGATATGGATCTAGCGTGATTAGCTTATGGTCGGACCTGACCAGCGAGCAGTTGACCACTGGCGGTGAGCATCTGTTACTATTGGTAATTACCAGGTCCAGGATGTTGCTGCCCCTGGTAGGGGTATGGACAAGCTGGTCCAGGGCATTGGAATTGATGAATTCCAGAAAACGTTGGGCAAATATGTTAGTATATGAGTAGTTTTCCCAGTTGATGGCAAGGTAGTTGAAATCTTCCAAAATTAGGGTATTGGGCTGTACCTTGATATTATCCAGTATATTAAGAAACATAGAGTCGGCATCCTGGGGCATGGTGGGGGACCTGTAACATGCTACAACCTGAATTGCAGTCTCGCCCAGTGTTAATTGTACTTGGATAATTTCAGAGGCATTATGTTGAGCAACTAGCCTGGAGGTGTGGACATCCTTTATGAATATGGACATGCCTCCTCCTTTAGTATTCTGGTCCAGGTTAGGTGGCCAAAAGGTGTGGTAAGAATTGTAGCTTGATAATGCAGGGGTGCTGTCTGGAGCCTTAATCCAGGTCTCTGTCACTGCACAGATGTTGATGTTCTCCATCTTAAGGAGAGCCTCAAGTGTTTGCATTTTGAGATTTAAAGTTCTAGCATTGACTAGCATTACCCTTAGATTTCACTTGTTTATGTCTACTATGGGGGTGTGTTTGACATTTGAGCATTGCCTAAAAAAGGCACTATGGGGTCGGCAAGACCCTTATCCAGTATCCAGAATCCCAGCAGAGACAGGTGCAGGCCATCTCTGGCAAAGCATTGTGGCCTGTCAATCATGTCGTCCCAGGCAGACAGATACTGGATCCCCTTTGAATGACACCGGAAACTTAGCCAACTGTTGAAGTCAATCATTTTTGTCCTTGTACTGTGGTATCATTCTGGGCAATGGCAGGATGCACCTCAGGGCTAGTGTCACACCTGCCTGGGTCACATGGTCAGAGATCTCCAACATGTCTCTTTTCATGTAGTCCAGGGAGGTACATCTCAGGTCATTCACTCCAACATGGACAATGACAGAGTCATATTTGTAAAGAACAGCAACCTTATGAAGCACCACGGGATCTCTAAAGCAAAACTTTATTTAAATCATTCTGCTTATAAATGGTGGCTGTCACCTTCAACCCAATATTTAGAGATATATATCTCTTCTCTGAACAGTTAATCAGTATGAGGTTCTGCAACACTGCAATTCTTGGAAAAAAAAATAGGTCAGATGGATTTGCTGAAAATGTAGAGCTGCAGTCAGAAATCTTAAAAATACTATGTAAATCTGACACAGAATGTGTATGCCTGGTACACAGTGAGTAAAGGTGGTATTCAGATAGGACGTAAGCAATGTATAAGTTTGGTGTACAGTGTGTGAATTATACCAGTGTCATGTTGACACATTAGATGGATTCAGAGATTGACTACCTGGTGTGCATTATATAATTGAGCTATACCAGTATAATGTCAATATGTAACAGTTATTCAGAGGCAAGTAACTTGGTCCACAGTGCACATGATAATTATAAAGTCATAACACTGAAATTCAAGATGTTGTCTGAGACGGGACATTTGGTAGACACTATGTGAATTATGATGATACATAAGAGGGAATCAAAGATAGTAGTTATACAATGTGTAAATGAGATGCATTAGCATAATACTAAGACATAAAATAGATTCAGAGATGGGCTACTGTACTGGAATGCTGACACATAAGGTGAATTCAGAGAAAGCACTCAGAACATATACAGAGTGTGAATTACACAGGCATAATGCTGATTATGTAAAACTGATTCAAAGAAAGGTGTATTTTGTACCCAGTATGTAAGTGAGTTAAATCAGTGCAATAATGGTACAAAGAAGATGGATTCGGAGACAAGGTACTTGATGACCAGTGTGTACATAAGCTTCCCAGGTGTAATACGGATAGATAATAGGGATTCAGAGACAAGGTACTTGATAACCAGTGTGTACATAAGTTACACAGGTGTAATGCAGATAGATAAAAGGGATTCAGAGACAAGGTACTTGATAACCAGTGTGTACATAAGTTACACAAGTGTAATGCGGATAGATAAAAGGGATTCAGAGACAAGGTACTTGATAACCAGTGTATACTGCAGATAGATAAAAGGGATTCAGAGGCAAGGTACTGGATAACCAGTGTGTACATAAGTTACACGGTTGTAATGCGGATAGATAAAAGGGATTCAGAGACAAGGTACTTGATAACCAGTGTGTACATAAGTTACACAGGTGTAATGCGGATAGATAAAAGGGATTCAGAGACAAGGTACTTGATAACCAGTGTGTACATACGTTACACAGGTGTAATGCTGATAGATAAAAGGGATTCAGAGACAAGGTACTTGATAACCAGTGTGTACATAAGTTACACAGGTGTAATGCGGATAGATAAAAGGGATTCAGAGACATGGTACTTGATAACCAGTGTGTACATAAGTTACACAGGTGTAATGCAGATAGATAGGGATTCAAAGACAAGGTATGTGGTGAAAACTATTTAAGTGCAGTACCCCAGTGTAATGCCAACATGCTTTGATGAATAACAACCATCTAGCCATTAACCCCAGCAAAACTAACCTGCTTCTAAAAAAAAAAAAAAATCAACAACCCCCAAATAGAGCAGATTTTAATATCTATTCACAAAACAAAACCTACAGTAGTGCAGTATCACAAGCTAAACTTCTAGAAGTTATAATAGACAAACACTTAACCTTCGATCTACACATCCAAAACTGCATTAAAAAAAACATCAGAAACTAGGCAACCTCTATAAGCATAAATCGTACCTCACACCCACCGCTAGACAAACCCTTGCACTATCTTATTTGCTTTCTTCACTTTTATACAGTGCCCATTTGTTCACTAACATTCAAAGCTCCTTAAAATCCAAGACCAAGTCCTGTTATAACAAGGTTGCCAGGTCTGCTGCCAACTAAACTTACTCCTCCCATCACTGCATCTCCCTATGCAAACTAAAATGGCTCGGACTTCCCCATGACCTAACCTACTTGCAGTTAACCACAGCTCACAATATCACTACCAAACCTTTCAAATGCCCATCCCTCACCTCCCCGTTTAATCTCTATAAGCCATCCCGACAACTCAGATCTGAAAATCAATTCTTTCTAAAAGTGCAAATACCCAGTCTAGCAGTTGGTCAATCTCGCTACTCATGTATCATTGCTAAAACTTGGAATTCCTTACCCAGCTCTATCAGAACTATTTCTAATCACATATCCTTCAAAAGGTCTCTAAACAGCATCTCTTAGCCTTATGACAATGTACATGTAGCTACAACTACAGGGCATCTTCCCCCCGCCTGATCTCACTAACTTTTTTCTCTCCTCTGCTTAACAGTTATGCAGCTATCTCTTGCTATCTTCGCTCTACAGTATCCAAAACAGATGATATATTGTACTTTGTATATAATGTATACTGCCTTTTTTATTCTAGCTAGAAATTTATAAGATTGCATGTCTGTTTTCTTAAGTTGTAATCTCTCTATGTAAGTAGAAAATGTGATTGTATTTAAATTTCTTTGGTATGTGGAGCTTTTCTCCCTGGGCCTCCATCGAAAATGGGTGCTTTTTAGCACAGTGGACTATCCCGGTAAACAAATGCAAATAAATAATAAATAAATAAATGTAATAGGATTCAGAGAAAGGATACTTTGTATATACTGCATATGTTACACAGATGTAATGCTAATATACAACATGGATTCATAAACAGGGAATTAGGTACATAATGAGTGAGTTACACAGATGTAACACTAATATGCAAGATAGAGTCAGAGAAAGACTACTTCAAATACAATGTGTGAATTATGTAAGTGTAATGTTGTACTTCAAATACAATGTGTGAATTATGTAAGTGTAATGTTGTACTTCAAATACAATGTGTGAATTACATAAGTGTAATGTTGTACTTCAAATACAATGTGTGAATTATGTAAGTGTAATGTTGTACTTCAAATACAATGTGTGAATTATATAAGTGTAATGTTGTACTTCAAATACAATGTGTGAATTATATAAGTGTAATGTTGTACTTCAAATACAATGTGTGAATTATATAAGTGTAATGTTGTACTTCAAATACAATGTGTGAATTATATAAGTGTAATGTTGTACTTCAAATACAATGTGTGAATTATGTAAGTGTAATGTTGTACTTCAAATACAATGTGTGAATTATATAAGTGTAATGTTGTACTTCAAATACAAAGTGTGAATTATATAAGTGTAATGTTGTACTTCAAATACAATGTGTGAATTATGTAAGTGTAATGTTGTACTTCAAATACAATGTGTGAATTATATAAGTGTAATGTTGTACTTCAAATACAATGTGTGAATTATATAAGTGTAATGTTGTACTTCAAATACAATGTGTGAATTATATAAGTGTAATGTTGTACTTCAAATACAATGTGTGAATTATGTAAGTGTAATGTTGTACTTCAAATACAATGTGTGAATTATGTAAGTGTAATGTTGTACTTCAAATACAATGTGTGAATTATGTAAGTGTAATGTTGTACTTCAAATACAATGTGTGAATTATATAAGTGTAATGTTGTACTTCAAATACAATGTGTGAATTATATAAGTGTAATGTTGTACTTCAAATACAATGTGTGAATTATATAAGTGTAATGTTGTACTTCAAATACAATGTGTGAATTATATAAGTGTAATGTTGTACTTCAAATACAATGTGTGAATTATATAAGTGTAATGTTGTACTTCAAATACAATGTGTGAATTATATAAGTGTAATGTTGTACTTCAAATACAATGTGTGAATTATATAAGTGTAATGTTGTACTTCAAATACAATGTGTGAATTATATAAGTGTAATGTTGTACTTCAAATACAATGTGTGAATTATATAAGTGTAATGTTGTACTTCAAATACAATGTGTGAATTATGTAAGTGTAATGTTGTACTTCAAATACAATGTGTGAATTATATAAGTGTAATGTTGTACTTCAAATACAATGTGTGAATTATATAAGTGTAATGTTGTACTTCAAATACAATGTGTGAATTACATAAGTGTAATGTTGTACTTCAAATACAATGTGTGAATTATATAAGTGTAATGTTGTACTTCAAATACAATGTGTGAATTATATAAGTGTAATGTTGTACTTCAAATACAATGTGTGAATTATATAAGTGTAATGTTGTACTTCAAATACAATGTGTGAATTATATAAGTGTAATGTTGTACTTCAAATACAATGTGTGAATTATATAAGTGTAATGTTGTACTTCAAATACAATGTGTGAATTATATAAGTGTAATGTTGTACTTCAAATACAATGTGTGAATTATATAAGTGTAATGTTGTACTTCAAATACAATGTGTGAATTATATAAGTGTAATGTTGTACTTCAAATACAATGTGTGAATTATATAAGTGTAATGTTGTACTTCAAATACAATGTGTGAATTATATAAGTGTAATGTTGTACTTCAAATACAATGTGTGAATTATATAAGTGTAATGTTGTACTTCAAATACAATGTGTGAATTATATAAGTGTAATGTTGTACTTCAAATACAATGTGTGAATTATATAAGTGTAATGTTGTACTTCAAATACAATGTGTGAATTATATAAGTGTAATGTTGTACTTCAAATACAATGTGTGAATTATATAAGTGTAATGTTGTACTTCAAATACAATGTGTGAATTATATAAGTGTAATGTTGTACTTCAAATACAATGTGTGAATTATATAAGTGTAATGTTGTACTTCAAATACAATGTGTGAATTATATAAGTGTAATGTTGTACTTCAAATACAATGTGTGAATTATATAAGTGTAATGTTGTACTTCAAATACAATGTGTGAATTATATAAGTGTAATGTTGTACTTCAAATACAATGTGTGAATTATATAAGTGTAATGTTGTACTTCAAATACAATGTGTGAATTATATAAGTGTAATGTTGTACTTCAAATACAATGTGTGAATTATATAAGTGTAATGTTGTACTTCAAATACAATGTGTGAATTATATAAGTGTAATGTTGTACTTCAAATACAATGTGTGAATTATATAAGTGTAATGTTGTACTTCAAATACAATGTGTGAATTATATAAGTGTAATGTTGTACTTCAAATACAATGTGTGAATTATATAAGTGTAATGTTGTACTTCAAATACAATGTGTGAATTATATAAGTGTAATGTTGTACTTCAAATACAATGTGTGAATTATGTAAGTGTAATGTTGTACTTCAAATACAATGTGTGAATTATATAAGTGTAATGTTGTACTTCAAATACAATGTGTGAATTATATAAGTGTAATGTTGTACTTCAAATACAATGTGTGAATTATATAAGTGTAATGTTGTACTTCAAATACAATGTGTGAATTATATAAGTGTAATGTTGTACTTCAAATACAATGTGTGAATTATATAAGTGTAATGTTGTACTTCAAATACAATGTGTGAATTATATAAGTGTAATGTTGTACTTCAAATACAATGTGTGAATTATATAAGTGTAATGTTGTACTTCAAATACAATGTGTGAATTATATAAGTGTAATGTTGTACTTCAAATACAATGTGTGAATTATATAAGTGTAATGTTGTACTTCAAATACAATGTGTGAATTATATAAGTGTAATGTTGTACTTCAAATACAATGTGTGAATTATATAAGTGTAATGTTGTACTTCAAATACAATGTGTGAATTATATAAGTGTAATGTTGTACTTCAAATACAATGTGTGAATTATATAAGTGTAATGTTGTACTTCAAATACAATGTGTGAATTATATAAGTGTAATGTTGTACTTCAAATACAATGTGTGAATTATATAAGTGTAATGTTGTACTTCAAATACAATGTGTGAATTATATAAGTGTAATGTTGTACTTCAAATACAATGTGTGAATTATATAAGTGTAATGTTGTACTTCAAATACAATGTGTGAATTATATAAGTGTAATGTTGTACTTCAAATACAATGTGTGAATTATATAAGTGTAATGTTGTACTTCAAATACAATGTGTGAATTATATAAGTGTAATGTTGTACTTCAAATACAATGTGTGAATTATATAAGTGTAATGTTGTACTTCAAATACAATGTGTGAATTATATAAGTGTAATGTTGTACTTCAAATACAATGTGTGAATTATATAAGTGTAATGTTGTACTTCAAATACAATGTGTGAATTATGTAAGTGTAATGTTGTACTTCAAATACAATGTGTGAATTATATAAGTGTAATGTTGTACTTCAAATACAATGTGTGAATTATATAAGTGTAATGTTGTACTTCAAATACAATGTGTGAATTATATAAGTGTAATGTTGTACTTCAAATACAATGTGTGAATTATATAAGTGTAATGTTGTACTTCAAATACAATGTGTGAATTATATAAGTGTAATGTTGTACTTCAAATACAATGTGTGAATTATATAAGTGTAATGTTGTACTTCAAATACAATGTGTGAATTATATAAGTGTAATGTTGTACTTCAAATACAATGTGTGAATTATATAAGTGTAATGTTGTACTTCAAATACAATGTGTGAATTATATAAGTGTAATGTTGTACTTCAAATACAATGTGTGAATTATATAAGTGTAATGTTGTACTTCAAATACAATGTGTGAATTATATAAGTGTAATGTTGTACTTCAAATACAATGTGTGAATTATATAAGTGTAATGTTGTACTTCAAATACAATGTGTGAATTATATAAGTGTAATGTTGTACTTCAAATACAATGTGTGAATTATATAAGTGTAATGTTGTACTTCAAATACAATGTGTGAATTATATAAGTGTAATGTTGTACTTCAAATACAATGTGTGAATTATATAAGTGTAATGTTGTACTTCAAATACAATGTGTGAATTATATAAGTGTAATGTTGTACTTCAAATACAATGTGTGAATTATATAAGTGTAATGTTGTACTTCAAATACAATGTGTGAATTATATAAGTGTAATGTTGTACTTCAAATACAATGTGTGAATTATATAAGTGTAATGTTGTACTTCAAATACAATGTGTGAATTATATAAGTGTAATGTTGTACTTCAAATACAATGTGTGAATTATATAAGTATAATGTTGATATGTAACAGATTCAGAGAGATGGGGTACTTGGCACATACTGTGCGAGTTACACAAGTGTAATGCTGATATATAAAATGGATTCAAAGACAGGGTACTTGGTACACACTGTGTGTGATGCGATATATAAGATGGATTCAGAGATAGGCTACTTAGTATACCCTTGAGTTGCACAGGTGTAAAGATGATATGTATGATGGCTTCATAAACAGGGTGCTTGGTACACACTGTGAGAATTGCAGAAGTGTAATGCTGATATGTAAGATGGATTCGGAGACATTCTACTTGGCAGACACTGCGTGAGTTACACAGGTTTAATGTTGAAATATTTTTTTATTTCTTATTTTATTTTACATTTGTTGACTGGGAAAGCCCGACTGGATTCATGCCCATTTTCAGTGGAGCCCCAGAGAGAGAAATTCCACAGTTAAATTTTAAGGAAAATATAAGGTGTATACAGAAGCATTCAAATTTACACAGTACCAAACTTAACATCATGGGTGCCTGAGCCATAGAGCGAGGGGGGAGGGGTGCCGTCCCACTTCTGGATCCTAAGCAGCTCATCTTATTTAAAAAAAAAGCCATGGCTCAAAAGACAAATGCAGCTGAAGATGTTTTTTTATTTTTTTACAGCCAGGCAGCCATGAACAGCGATGCGAGATGGCAAGCAAGCAACTAAATACCTTCTGTTCCATATTCATGGTTGCATAGTTGCTTTTTTGCCCTCTTGCATTGCCATTCATGGTTCCTGGTTCTAAAAAAAAAAGGAGACTTCCAGACTTCCGCTGAACTTCTGCTGAATCGACTGGGTTTTTGTAGATCTCTAATCACATTACCCATCAGAAAGGTAAAGTTATACCCTGCTAATATTTTGAAACATTTTGATATTGAGATTCAGTTTATGAAGATACTTTAGTTACACTGGCAGAAATTTCGAAGGCTGAAACTTTTTACTGATATTTTTTTTTTGTAATAACCGTGAGAGTGTTACTTGAAAGAGGGCTCTGCCATAAATGTGGTTGGAAACTCACAGTTGTAGAGTATTTTGGTAGAATATTGCTGAATTAACCCTGGATAGTAGCACACAGAATAACTTTTTAGTTAAATGAGTTGCAAAATGTTATTTTCTTATAAAACATATCGTGCAGGTATGCTTCTGTGACCCTTATGAGATATTTCTTGTGTCTTTAAGTTGCGGCATATGGACGGAGAGGCGTCAATTTATTAGTGTAATAGCATCCATGCTTTCTTTTATCATCTTATGCAAATGCCTAAGGCTGCTCTATTTCTGAATCAGGATTCTTCTCACACTACATTTTGATTGTACTGTGTGCTAAATATTTTAAATGGTCTGCAGACAACTCTTTACAACTGAGAGAGTTGAATTTGACACCATAATGCAATACAGCGTGTAAATATTTAATTATTTTAGGCCAGCTTTCAAATGGTTTTTTGAATAGTCTAGCAAAAAGGCAGGGTTGACAAAGGTACTAATCTTAAATACTATAGTTGTAAGGTACTGATAACACAATGTACATCTACAAGGCTTGCATCTTGTTTAGAAGAAAAACTGCCCTTTGTTCCACTTCAGAAAACGTGAGAGACAATCAGCAGATGAAACTAATGTTCTCTTTGAGGATTAGATGATTTTTTTTTTTATTATTTATATGATGTTAGGGGTGTGCAAGCAGTCTCAGGAGTGACAATGCCAGCAAGTGAAATACATGATTAAATCATCATGTAGAAGAAATACAACCCATATGCACCTCAGACCCCACCCCACATCTCCCACTTATTTTCATCTTCTGTGGGTGAGATGGTATTATTTTAATATTATAAGGAAATGCTACATTTTTGGATAAACAGCAATACTAAAATATAGTATATGGCTACTACTAACTAAGCAGTTTTTTGTAGCTACTTGGAAGCTGAACATCTAGGTGGATATCTGCTTTTGTTTAAAAAAATAGTCAATTTACTTAATATATGGAAACTGAAATGTTCGTGTTTTTGCACATTTGCAGGATCTTTGTGTAAAATACCACTAATTTTGTGGACAACTGAATGCTGAACAATGTGTGTATTTGTAGAATACTACAATCTCATTTTGACCTAGTTATTTCATGTTAGTTTGTTGTAGGCCATGGTGGTGCAGCGGTTGGCATTGTCACCTCAGAGCAAGAGGTTCTCCCGTTTGATTCTTGGATGGAGCGCCTTCTGTGTGGAGTCCGCATGTCCTCCCTACGGTTGAGTGACATTTAAAGACATGCAGGTAGGTGCATGCATGAATAGATGCACCTTCTTTGAAGGATGGGCATCGGGCTGGCAACTCAGCATTGCAAAAAACCCACTGCTAATCATTAACAGACCGGAGTTCCACTGTGGCGACCCCTAACTGGGAAAAGCCAAAAGACATTACTATTTCATGTTAGTTTGTTAAATAGTGTGAAAAAGTAACGTCTGTATGTCACCTTTTTGCTTATTAATAAAAAGGTAGGGAGATTATTTGCTTCTACGTGTCCCTTTATAAATATGTTAACGTTTTAAGAACTGTTTCCATGCACAAGATCTGTTCTTTCACTAAATACATCAAAATTGCACTCTTGTACTTTATAAAGAAAGTTTATATCCCCTTAACCCACCTTAATTTTAAAATTAAATTGATGTAGGCAGGGTTAATGTGTGTGCTTTTCCTAAGACAGGGATTTTTAATTTTCTGGGAAAAATACATTTCTGGAATTTGGGCTGTTATAAATGCTGCAAAAACATGACACTTCATGGAATATGGCATATGAAGTCAAAACACTCCATCATCATGACTAGTATTTCTTCTTGAGACCTCTTTAAAGTGTAAGGGCTTTAAGTGCCATAATCAAAACTGTGGGACCACAAGGGCAGATGAAGGAGATATGTAGTAAGTCTGATGCTGTGGCATCCCAGAGTAGTCCAATTTGCCTGAGACACAGAGAAGTTGGAATGAGTATATACAAGTAGCAAGATTACAGGTTACAGGGGTTGAAGCCCCCTTGCAAAAATTCTTAAAAGGGGTCTATGGTGATATGTCTGCATTGTTTTTACTAAAATTTCCTAGGGTGGCAGCAGAGTTTAAGAAAGGGGTGTACAGAACTAAATAATCTGCATAGCATGGCATATTATATATGTACCATTCCTAATAAAATATACACATATCACCATTACATAAATCCATGTATTGACCACAGAATGCACATGCGTATTGTGCATGTATTTATGAGCCATCAAAACATTTTGTTCATGATATGTGTATGATGAAGCAGCTCACTAATAGCTCAGAGCTGTAGTCCTCTGCACTACCTGCACTAATTGCCAGATATTTGGGCTCACAAGTACAACGAGTACTATGGAAAGTGTATATCGATGTACTAGAGAAAGCTGTCTATTTTGTCTTTTGAGAAACAGCATTTGACAGTATACTGTTCTCAGTTCATTTGAGAGCTGTATTAATGGACATCCAACAAGCTCACTAATTGATCATACCTAAGCTGTTTTTGTGGTCAGTCATTTTGCATAATGCCCACTTTGACATGTATCTGTCCAGCCTCATGCAACAATTGGAAAACCCACAGAGATACCTTACTAAAAGGATACAAGTCCTAAACAATAGGTCTTGCATGGAACACCTCAAAGATTTATCACTATACTTAGTATCCTACAGTGTACTTAGAGGTGACATGTCTGGCATTCAAGGCATCTTCTGAACTATTATAGGTGGACCTACTGAAAATCAGCAAGTCAAATGGCATCAGAAATACTTAGTCCAGGTATCTAAACTGACTGCTGTGGAGAGATGGATATATATCACAGAGACTACCACTGTTCCAGTACAGAGTATTCATTCAAGTAAAACAAAGCTCATCCATGTCCATATTCAAATGCAACTTGGATCCAAGGATGAGTACTAGAAAATGTACTCCAGGATTGCACCTTGTGCCACTAATGGATAGAGGCAGCTCCTAAATGCTGCATCCCTTAAATGGGTCCCCTCAAATTATCTACAGTATGATCACAGTTATTCTCATTACAGCTAATATAAAACTTAGACCAATCAGGACAAGTTAATTCAAGCACCAAAAGGGAAATTGGCTAAGCCTAAAATGTCTTCCAAATGAACCTATGTTGTGGTCATAAATCGTTTTTAAAAATTGCCCTTTTTAGATCACTAAGTACCCCTCTCACCCTCTGCCCCCCAGTCTTCAACAGCTTCCAGTGCCTATGCTTAACACTGACTAGTAACATAGCATTGAAGCTTAAGATTTAACATATTTACATAGACTGAACACATCTTTTACAGCTTTAAATTGAGGCATTACATAATGGTGAACATTGTTAGTAGGGGTTGCAATTTTTGCTTTATACAGTTGACTTGTGAGCAAGTTAGCCACAACAGGCAATATAGCAACAAAGAGAGCAAAGATTAGACATAGTAGAGAGTATAGCAACAGGAGAAGAGACAGCGATGGGAAATTGGATAACAGGTTAAAAAGGA
This sequence comes from Protopterus annectens, assembly GCF_019279795.1. NCBI lineage: Eukaryota > Metazoa > Chordata > Ceratodontiformes > Protopteridae > Protopterus > Protopterus annectens. The sequence continues at coordinate 549,879,774 of NC_056748.1, forward strand.
AAAGCAGGAGGAGTAAGTAGCTTAAGTATAGAGTAAGAGCAGAAGTGTAAAGAGAAAAGTGTAGTGGATAGATAACAGAGTGTCCTAGCAGTGACATATGGGTATTGACTAAGGGGTATGAATTAGAGGTGGAACTGGAAGGAAACTAGAGAAGTTGCATTTTCTGATGATGAAACTGAACTCAGAGGGCAAGTAAGAGTAAGGGGAGAGGGTAGGTCAGCCAGGTGGAGAACATGTGCATATCCATGTGTGCTTTAGGTGTTCTTTCAGGAGTCTTTTAAATGTAATCTTTGAGACTGCTGAGGTAATAGCAGTAAGTAGGGTGTTCCAAATTTTGCCTATGTAGTTAGGAAAGAGGGAGTCCTCTGCTGTGTTGTTGGTCTTGGTGACCTTGATTAATTTTTTGTCGCTAGAACAAAGTTGTCTAGTTTTAGCTTGTAGTTCTAGTAGATTGGCCAGAGCTGGAGTTTTGTCTGGGAGTAGTAGGAGATTATGGGCAAAGGAAAGTTGATGATAATTTAGGAAATTAGGGAATTCAAGCCAGCCGAGTTGTTTTAGGGAATGGCAGTGGAGGGCTTGGTAGGGGGCACTGGTAGCAAATTTGATTGTGACAGGTGTTGAGTTTGACAATTTCGGTTTTGGGTAAATTGGTGAGAATGGGTGGGGCATAAAATAGTGTAGAGAGGAGGCCAGTTTGAGCAATTGTTATCCTAGCAGATTGTGTTAGAAATGGTTTATTTTTATATAGACTGCCCAATTTTTGTGGATATTTTTAGTGGTTTGATTTATATGCTGATCAGATCTGAGGTTGACAATGTTCACTCATAGCAATTGAGTGTGAGTGTCAGGGGAGATGACAGTCCCATCCCTGGACACAGTATTAAATGGGCTGGGTATTGTGGTAGATTTGTTAGGTGTAAATAGCAACAGTTTGTTTTTTGGGATTTGGTATTAGGTTTTGTTAAGAAACCAGTTTTCAGTGGTATGGAAGGCTTTTTGGGTTATAGAGAGAAGTTTCTGAGGATCACTAGCTGAAAAGACAAGTGTTGAGTCATGCATAACTGTTGCATCTTGACAGATGCTGTGGAGGTTATTGGTGAAAATGGAGAATAGGATAGGACCTAAAATGGAACCTTGTGGGACTCCTGTGGTGATGGGTAACAATGTGGATACATTATATATAGGTTATATAAGATGGATTCAGACAGAGGAAACTTTGTGCATACTATGCATAATCCTGATACGCAAGAGAGTTTGAGAGTCAGGTTACTTGGTACATACTATATGAATTGCACAGGTGTAATGCTGATATCTATAAGATGGATTCAGAGACAGGGTACTTGGTACATACTGTGTGAGTTGCACAACTGTAATGCTAATATATAAGATGGATTCAGAGCCAGGATACTTAGTACACACTGCATAAGTGAGTCACACTTTTATAATGCAGATACATTTGAAGTGCTCTGGGAGAGGGATACCTTCTCCAAAGTGTTTTGATCTACCCAGCAGAATAGCACTTTGTTGTGCTTGCATTTTTAACCTTAAAATGAAGACAAGACACTTCTTCCTCTCTTTCAGTAGTATTTATTACACACGTGTGGGAGCCTAATGGAAAGTACCAGGGAGACTCCCCGAACAAAGGAATGCATAAGCTTATATGCTGGTGGTATTGCTGACAGTACAAAAATATAAACTAGATCAATTAAATTAGTACAAAAGACAATTAACCAATCAATGGTTTACCCGTAGGCTTGAAGCAGTTCACATTACTACATCTCTAGGCAGAGAAAGAAAATCGGATAGACTTCCATATAAGGCACATTTCCTGCCATCAGACAGGCTCATGTTCTTCAGTACTTTTCCACTATTCACAGTTTACTTAATAATTCACAGTTCAAATCAACACATATAGGTTCTTCACATACTCAATCTCCTTTGAACACATGCTTTGACCATTCATATTCTACAATCCCCCATTTGATGCTGTGTAAGCATCACCATTTAATCTATCATACATTCGCCCTAGGTCTAACATAACCATGTGGCTAGCTCCTTCAACATTGTCACATATTTTAACTTCATCATCCATTACTGTAGACATATAAAACTTTGGCTTCTTCTTAGTAGTCTTGAAAGACATTAATTTCAAAATCAATGCTTTGATTAAAAACATTACAAGAAAAGCAACAAGAGCAAATACTGCAATTAATAGGATTAACTTTAAACGTCCACCTCCCCAACCTGAAAAGAGGTTAGTTAACCATGCCCACTTTGAGTTATCAGCCTCTTTGGCCTTAGAGAGTTTGGAGACTCTCTGAATGAGTTCGAGATGACTTTCAATTTCATGCTGATTGTCAGGAATAAACATACAGCACTCCTCCTGGATTAAAGCACAAGTTCTGCCTTTCGCCGCTAGGGTGAAATTGAGAGCCATACGATTTTGGAGGATTACAGCTCTCTTGGCAGTCAGTTCATCAGTCACTAGTTCTAAAGCAGAAAATGTGGCATTGCTTAATACCTCAAGAAATTTAGACAGTTTTCTCAGTTCCCAGATTGATTTCGCTGCTCTGTATGCTGGGATTATACCAGCCCATGATATGACGTCATCACCCAAATCCATATGAGACAGTCCTTTAGTGCCAGCATGAGCTAAGTCATGATGATAAATCCATGATGCATCGATTTGGCCTAACAAATTGGTAGGTTTTTTAACCTCTCGCACATTCCGGATTTTCCCTTGGGGTAAGGCAGATGTATGTTGGATGGCTGGAACTAGATAACCTAAGAAGCAGCTACCAGACCAGTTCTCTGGTAGCCATTTATAGGCTGTTCTTCCGCATATAAAATAACAGTCTTGTACCAAGGTGGTAACATTTGAAGAGTGGTCACTGCCCGTGTTATGCCATGGAATATAGCAAGAAATACGATTTTACGAAAACCAAATAATGAAGCATTTGTCAATATTGGCTGAATGGCATCAAATGAAGCTCAACAGCCCGAAGCTAAGCATTTTCTTTCTGTATAATTGCACTTGTATTCGATTGTCATATTGAAGATACTTTGTCCCATTTTTCGAGTCCAGTGATGTTGACTTGAGTAATTCCGTCGAAAACACAGAGTGCTATTGCGACAGAGAGAAAGTTGTAATGCAATAGTTTTAATGAAAGTAATGTTAGCAGTGTTGTCAAGTAGACTAGTCCATGTATCAATCCCCCATGCATGGAGGGAATAGAAGTGCAGATCCAGCAGTTAGAGACGTTGAATGTAGAAGCATAAACATATATGACGGCTTGATAGGTGTTGAAAGGTGGGTGCCAAATAGCTCATTTGGTGTGATGCGTCAATGGAGCAGGAAAAAAAAATGGCCACAGCAAAAATAACAATACAACAAGAATGACCACCAAAATGATTGTCCAGTATTTGAGTGGAAATGGTGGTTGAGTATGTGTAGTGTCAGAAGTTTGGAGTTTTCCAAAAGGGTAAATATTAGGCATTGTCAGGTACTGGAACAGTTCTACTTTGAGTACGTGTAGCAATAGGAAGAGAATCTGGAGTTGAGAAAGGTAAAGGTTGTTGATCTTCAGACGGCACAACTTTTTGACATGTGAAATGTGGATACAAGTTGGAGATCCCTGCAGTTGCACAGCAGATGACGTAGTTAGAAGAACCAGGAAGGGCCCTTTCCAGTGTGGCTGGAGCACTGTTTTTCTAGAAAAAGATTTAATGTAGACCCAATCCCCTGGTTGCAAAGTGGATGCTAGAAAAGGATCAGGAAGTTGTTGAGCAACTGCTACTTGGTGGTGAAACTGTAAGAAAGAAACAAGAGATTTGCAATACAAAAGAACATCATTATCAAATGCATCATATTCACAAAAAGATGGTGGAGGTGTCATGGGCATATGCTAAGTGCGACCCATGAATATTTCATGTGGAGAAAGACCCTTAGTAGGATGCGGTTGTAACTGCATAGAAATTAAAGCTAGTGTAAGGCCTGTACCCAAGTTAGGCCTGTTTCTGAAGTGACTTTTGCAAGTCTGGTTTTCAAAGTCTGGTTCATACGTTCAGTTATACCTGATGCCTGTGGTCTGTATGGACAATGACATTTCATAGTAATGCTTAACATTGTACATAATGAATCAACTAACTTAGCAGTAAAATGTGTCCCTCGGTCAGAATATATTTGACAAGGAACACCAAAACGAGGTATCAATTCATAACACAACTTTTTTGCAACTGAAATAGCATTATTCTTAGCACATGGGTAGGCTTTTAACCATTCTGAAAAAATATCAGCAATAGTCAAAACATATTTAAAATGAGCACAAGGTGGAAGTTCAATAAAGTCCCATTGTAAGGCACAAAACGATCCCATTAGTTTTGGCACAGGTTGAGAGTCAGCCAGAGTACCCTTTGAAATGTTATGCTGTAAACAAATGGAGCACATTCTCAAAAAATGTTGCACAGAAGCAGAAAGTCCTGGGGCAAACCAATCCTTCTGGATTTGTTAATCAATGCTTGTACCCCGACATGAGCTGGCAAATGGTATGCTTTTATAAGAGAATTTAACATAGATATGGGGCAAATTAATCTGCCATCTGGGTGCTGCCAAATTGAATCGGAGCATTGAAAACAGTTATGGGTGAGCCATGTTTTTCTTTCTGATTCCGATGCTTCAGTTTGTAAAGCTTTCAATACAGTAGTGTCAAAAATAAGTGTTTGTAAAAATAGGCTGCAAAAATTGTCCCTGAACAGTATTAGAAAGTGTAGCTTGCTTGGCAGCCCAGTCAGCTAAATTATTTCCCTTAGCTACTAGGGAGCCATTAGACTGGTGAGCTGCACACTTGACAACAGCAATTTTGGAAGGTAATAATAAGTCCTGCAAGAGGTGATAGATATACAGGTAATTTTGTATTGGTGCCCCAGAAGATGTCAAAAACCCCCTTTCCTTCCATAGAGTACCAAAATCATGAACAACACCATGGGCATAACGTGAGTCAGTATAAATAGTAACAGATTTGTCTTTGGCCATTTTACATGCATGCGAAAGTGCCACTAATTCCACGGCTTGTGTGGAAGTACCAGGCGGTAATTGTCCAGTTTGCAAAGCCTGAGATGGCGAGCAGACTGACCATGCAGCCTGAAGTTCGCCAAAAGTATTTTGTAAACAGGATTCATCCACCAAAAGAACAAAATCAGGATTAAGCAAAGGAACATCTTGTAAATCTAATCTAGGAGACAAAACAGTGTTAACTACAAGTACGCAGTCATGTGGTTCACCCTCGTCACTAGTTGGAATTAATGAAGCAGGGTTTAGTGGTGGGCAATGTGTAATTTGAATAGCAGGATTACTTAATAAACTTAACTCATATTTAGTGAGGCATGCATTAGAAAGATATTGAGTCTTTGTTTTTAAAAGTAATGCTTGTACCGCATGAGGTACCACTAATACAGTGTCATGCCCTAATGTCAATGGTGCTGCCATATCTATCAAAACAGCAGCGGCTGCTACTGCACATAAACAGGATGGGTAACCAGAAGCAACAGGGTTTAACTGAGTACTGCAATATGCTATAATACTGTAATTAATGCTGTAATAGCTTCCTGTGCGTGCTTGCGCCAGTAGGCCCAAGGCAGTTTTATTTCTTTCACAACAAAAGAAAACAAAAGGTTTAGAGTAATCTGGGAGCAGGTGGGTTAATCAATGCCATTTTAATAGCCTGAAAGGTGGTTTCATGTTCAGGGGGCCAAGGCAGAGGGTCTGTGACCTCCTTTTTTAAGAGCTGTAACAGAGGAGCTGAAATTTCTGAAAAATTGGGCACCCACTGTCTACAATAACCTGCTAGGCTGAGGAATCCCCTGAGTTGTCTCTGAGTTACAGGGCGGGGAGCAGTTTGAATAGAGGTGATTCTGCTTTGAAGGATTTGACGTGAACCTGTAGAAATGATATGTCCCAGGCATTGTACGTTTTCTTGCACAAACTGCAATTTGGATTTATTTACCTTAAAACCTCGTTCAGCTAAAAATCTTAGAACTAGAAGCGAGTCTTCTATACAAGACTGGGTATCTTGTGAAGCAAGAAGAATATCATCTACATACTGAACTAATACTGACCGTGGCTGTAATTGTAAACCCTGCAGTTGTCTATGCATCTCTCTGGAAAACAAGTTTGGAGATTCTACATACCCTTGAGGCAGTTGGGTCCAAGTGTACTGTTGACCCTTATAAGTGAATGCAAACAAATACTGACTATCTTCATGTACTGGGATAGAAAAGAAAGCTGATGAAATATCTATAACTGTAAAACAATAAAACAATGTGCTGTAGGTGGGATACAGCTGAAAATCGTGGCTGGGTTTGGTACAATTGGGAAAACAGGCAAGACAGCTTTATTGACTTCCCGCAAGTCTTACACAAATCTGTAAGCTTGTTTACCAGGTTTCTTTACTGGTAGAATTGGGGTATTACATGGACATGTGGCCTCAACTGTCAAAGGGTACTGTGGTACCTGAGGTAACTTTGCTCCAGGCTTTAAGGTTATTTTAACAGGAGTGGCTGAAATTAGAAATCCAACATCATTATCATGAGTGGTCCATAGATGAGAGGGTAATGAGGTTAAATGCTTATTCTTGTCGAGGTCAGACTGCATACACATAGTTTGCAGAGTGACGTTTTCATCTAAAGTAGCCAAAATACTATCCTGTTTGTCTGAAGTTACTTGTAAATATACTCCTTCAGTGGTGCAGAAGATAGTTGCTCCCATCTTACAGAGAAAATCTCTTCCCAATTAATTTAATGGTGCTGAGGGTCCTACTAAAAATGCATGATTGTCTTGCAAAGGTCCCAAAGTCACTGGGACTGGGATGGTTTCAGAATATTTAATGGGAATGCCAGAGACACCTACCCCTCTGGTTACGTTATTGGAGAGGGGGACATTTATTGCTGCTTCACCAGCTAACATGGATTTGGATGCTCTAGTATCAATCAAGAAGGGGTACAGTTTGTTTTTGACAAGTAACATAACATGTGGTCCATCTTGATCCACAGGTATGAAAGGGCACAACTGCTGTTGTCCTTGCTCAGGGAACCTTCATTGTGATAACTGCCGATTGGATGGAGTCCAGTTAGAATTCCACTGAGGTGATGTATCAGTGGGTGGGGCAGGTTGCTCAGCCAGATACGGACATTCATTTCGCCAGTGGCCTACTTGGCCGAAATTGAAACACTCCATTTGATTTTGGGGTGTGGCTGATCGATCTTCCTGCCAGTTTTGTCTGTTATGGTTAGCCCCTTGGTGTCCCCCTCTCCCTCTTCCCCATCCATGTCCTCCCCGTCCATGCTGCCCGAAGGCAATGCACATCTGAATTTGCACTTTAACCAAGTTCTCTTGTAAATCCCTTTTTCCCTGTGCTAAGTGGTCGGAGAGGTATTGCACTTGTGTAACTAATTTGTGCAATCCAAGACTAGGCCAGTTTAAACACACTTCTTTTAACTTATCTCGTACTTGTGGGCATAACCCATCTGGGAAAGCAGCTGACAGTCCACTTTGTGCCGGCCCTTCGGTGGGTTTGGGATACCCAGAATAAGCCTCAAAGGCTTCAGTTAGATGATTTAAATACTCGTCCACAGGTTTGTCTTCTTTTTGAAGTATTGACTTGATCTTGGACCAGTTGGGTGTGGGTGGAACTATTACTGTGATAGCATCTACTAAACGCTGCCTAACCATTTTGAACCCATTATCTCCATGTGAGTCATGTTTCAGAATCGGAGTAGGGACAGTGGCATGGTCCCAAATCCGTTTCATCAGAACAGCCGGTATGGCATACTGAAGAACTGCCTTAACTTATTCTATCGTAGGATTTTGTAAACAAATATGTCCTGCCAGCACACGCTGGAATTTAGCTGGATTACTACGAATGGGCGGTAATGATTTAGTAATGGCTTGAAAGTCAACCGCCGACCACGCCCTAGGTACTACAAAGGTCGGTGGTTCCTGTGCTCTTCTAGCATGAGCCGGGTTAGGTACCTCCCTCAAAGGTCTGATGACTCAGACCCTGAATCTGGATTAAATTTATCTGGTCCAAAATATCCGTCCCCACTGTCCATTATAGCAGGGAACTGACCAAAAAGCCTTCATCGGTGTAAATGTCATTTTCCTTTACCTTTATAATAGGGTTTAGCTTAAAATACATTACAGTTTTTGCTTCTTTATGAGTCTTACTATGAGTTGTTGGTCCCTTTTTTCTATCGCTTGTGTCTGGATCTGAGTCACTGGAGTGACTCTCCACTGCTCGTTCTCTTTCTCTAGGGGTGGGGTCTTTAGTGGTGGAATCTGGCTGCTGTGCTTCTGCTCCTTGTTGAGCGAGGGGGGGGCTGAAACTGCAGGGGTGCAACTGGTGGTGCAGTTGGTTGTGGGGGGAGCCAAGCATTATCGTCTTCCGATGTTTCAATTATCTGTAATTTAGCTAACTCCTTCACAGGATAAAGCCCCTTAAAGGGTGGGTCCTTCAAACATTTACCGTTCACTATATCTAGATTACTAGCAGTTTGTTGTAATTCTTTCAGTTACTCTTTTAATTTCTGCTGATTATCCTTTAAACTACTAATAACCGAATCCTTTTCTCTTTCTTTCGCCTCTGTCATCCACTCATTAAATGCTGCCCAGCACAACCCTGGTATTCTTCTCCCTTTTCTCTTTAATTTCCCTTGGGGATTAAACAAAATATTTTTATTAAAACTGCCATTCTCTGTAAAGGCGAGTTTACCATCGTCCTCAGTGAGGGCGACCCACTGACTTATACACATAAAACTGTCCCGGGACATACGAAAAAACATATAACCAGCTGGTGTACCTCTTTCTGGCTCTTTTATGGTTCCCACACTCGCTCCCATTTTCACAGAATAAGCTATTCTGTAGTTTACAGAGGTAGCTATGACATTTTGTAAACGTCGTTTTCCCCACTCTCGTATCTCCTTTCACTCGTATGTCGCCAGTGTTTCGTTTTATCCCACTCTCATACTGCACAATCAATAGCAGAGAAAAAAAACATGCCACTTATCTCAAACAACTGAATGAGAGGAATTATTACATTGCTATAAAATTATTAATACCAAATTTGTGTAGCAGATAAGTACAGGAAATGAAAGAAACATTGCCAGAACAGAAAATTCTGTCATGGGCCCTTTTACTAGCAGCACTTCATTCAATCCCCATCTACCGCAGCCGTTGTCAATTCAGATCCGAGTAAATGGCACCAATTGTTGTGTTTGCATTTTACCTTAAAATAAAGACAAGACACTTCTTCTTCTCTTTCAGTGATATTTATTACACACGTGTGGGAGCCTACTGGAAAGTACCAGGGAGACTCCCAGAACAAAGGAATGCATAAGCTTATATGCTGGTGGTATTGCTGACAGTACAAAAATATAAACTAGACCAATTAAATTAGTACAAAAGACAATTAACCAATCAATGGTTTACCCATAGGCTTGAAGCAGTTCACATTACTACATCTCTAGGCAGAGAAAGAAAATCGGATAGACTTCCATATAAGGCACATTTCCTGCCATCAGACAGGCTCATGTTCTTCAGTACTTTTCCGCTATTCACAGTTTATTTAATAGTTCACAGTTCAAATCAGCACATACAGGTTCTTCACATACTCAATCTCCTTTGAACACATGCTTTGACCATTCATATTCTACAACTTCATAAAACTTGCAGACACAGGTGTAATATGTCACATAGGTGTAATAACATAGTTTATGTAGATATACATCTTTATGAGTGAAATACATAAAAGCACAGGGTAAAGTGTGTTATGCAATGAAAAAAAATTAGTTACACAGAGTAACTGATCAAAAATGTAGGGTAACAGCTCCTTCAGGTTTTTACATAGGAGAAAAGAAAGGGTAAGGTGTAAATAAAGGAAATAACTATGCAAATGATAGCAGACATTGATATGTCCCAATATATACCTTACTTTCTTAACTAGGCCAGTTTAAAACTAGGCTCAAATACCACCTGGGAACAAACTGGCTATGACACTGTATCAAGCCTGGTTAACTTTTCTCTGGAATGTGTAAATCTGCTATGCAGCCTACTATGTAATTTAATCCAGTTTTCACTCGTTGAATAACTTTACCTGAGGAACTGTTATAATGTTTGCTCTTCTAATCACTGTAAATATTCTATATGTACTTTGTATTGTCTGCCCATCTAATCCCTGTAAATAATCTATTTGTAATTTGTAATATGTGACATGTTATGTTTGATTTGTTATTCCTTGGTGCTTTTCTCCCTGGGCCTCCACTGAAAATGGATATGTATCCAGTCAGACTATCCTGGTCAACAAATGTAAAATAAATAACTAAATAAATAAAAATAAAATACTGGTAACTTAATATTAAGGTGGGCATATAGGCCAAGTTGACTGGACTGAAGAAGAAGGAAGTAAATTGAACAGTTAGAATTAAATTTTTGAGTGCATGGCCTAGCTAAGCAATAGCAAGTCCTGTTCAACTTTTCATTCAGCTGAGTGGCACAGGAGACCTGCTTGGAATGTGAGAATGAGCTGGTGAGGTGATTTGACTTCACATTAATACACTGAATTGTGCAGTATTTATGCAACATGGCTGCTTTAGGCATAGCGTTAACACTATATTGTCTCACACTATGATGAATTTCAGTAACCATCCATCTTCTGACTTATAGCTATTATTCCTTCTTTGCTTTCTTGTAACAGATTTCCAGTTAAATCTTTTCTGCTTTGCATGATCCAAGTCTTTCTGGTCACCTTGGCCTCATTTTGTTTTAAAGTGACTATAAAGCCAGCATGCTATATTTTTCTCTAATGTTCTCTGTCAAGCTTAGACCAGCTCAGTGCTGCTGCATTCTTGCTCCTGCAGCTCAAAAGGCAGAGAGTAGAACTATAACAGTTCTTGTTTTAAGGACTACATAGTGATTCAGTTATTTTATGCAACGCTGTAGAAATACATAGGCACTAGTCATCGCTGCAATCATTTAGGATGCATTTATGCTACTGAATGACTAACAAATTTTAAAATTCTCTCTCTTAATAATACAACAATTGAGGTCACTACTTATACAGAATTATTAGCGATGATGGTGAATACTAATTTTAATTCAACCTGTTCTGGCATATACAAAATTGCATAAAAAAATCACCAAAAACTAAGGATGTTTTACAGAGCCAAAATCTTTCACACCAACGTAACTAAAAACTGCACTTGCCACTGCTTACCTTCTGCACTCAGTACTTTATGGTGCTCACATTATTACAAACCTCCAGACTTCACAAAAATCAAAACGAATGAAATGCTATACAGTAGAACGTCGATTATCTGAACATTGATTATCAGAACCATCAATTATCAGAACCAGCCTTCCAAAGTTTGCGGGTAGGAAAAATCATAAAGTTGATGTAAGAAAGTAGCTAAATTTGCAGCAAATATCCCTTTTACAGCCCACCACTGTAAAGCACTAAAATGCCAAAACTGGTTACAACTACCCTATCAGCTTACACTTATATAACTTCTTACCACCTATAAAGTTATCCAGCATCCATCTGGTTATCCAGCACTAACTACCATTCTACACAATTATGTTCCCAATCAGTCACTACGATACAATGGCCAAAAACTCCTCTCTCTCCAAAACCTATCAAATCTGCTGGGCATGGTCTGTACTCACAGCATGTTGCTAATTCCTGGAACTCCTGACCTTTATCGATCAGGTCAATAACCTCCCTACATTCCTTTAAAAACATAATCTATATTCCTAAATATGAACAAGTTATTCATACCTCATGCTTCCTGATCCCCCTTCTTCTCTCACTTCCTTACTTCAATCATTTTCTCTCCCCGAATCTGTATCTAAATATGCCACAATTCTGTTTTTCCCCATTTCATATTACAATTCCTGTTTGTGTTATACTAGCTTACCTTTAGTTTCTCTAAACTGGACAAAATCTCTATAAATAGTAAGTCATTGTCATATAAGTCATATCTATTGTTAACCAACCTTTTTACATTCTGTCTAATTTGGTATAATTATTTCAACTGTAGATGTTTTTGTATTATTTTTGAAGACTGTAAAATTATAGTTCTTAAAATGTTTTTGTAATACTTTGGAGCTGTTTTTCCTGAGCCTCCACTGAAAATGGTCACCTACCCAGTCAGATGTTTCTGGTAATCAAAAGTCAATAAGTAAATTAATAAAATACTGACAAATGTTTTGCAGAAACTCAGACTGTGACACTGCCTGCACTGACTTTGATAATGTGTGTTAATGATGGGATATTTACCTAGCTATCATGAAGAAGTATCAGGTTATAAATGGCTTTTTATTAAATCTGTGATTCCTTGTAGCAGAGTTGGTTATTATTCATAATATTAAGCAGTGAGGTGTAGCAGTGAATATTTACTTAAGTTACAATGTGCTATGCTTATACGGCCTTTGCTTTTTGTCTGTTTACACAGCTGCCTTCCTAACATCTTGCTATTCACAGCTTATGTCTGTGGTTCAACATTATCTTTCAAACAAAAGATTTATCTTGCTTCTATTTATATACTACTTGTGACAATGAAAAGCTTCACAACAATTATTCTCTACAGAAGTACTGTGTTGCATTTTATTTCCTATGATGAAAAAGGTTTATAATATGTACAGATCCAAAGGATTGCTTGGGATTCTTTCTATCATGAGAGCTGTACATGCACTCAGGGTATCGAATGAGAGATAAATCATATAGGAAAATTAAATTGGACTGATTTAATGACACATACAATACTAAAATGCATGTACCCAAATATTTTGAGGCTAGTATTCAATATTTACTTCAAATAATTGTTGGAGCAGTATTTTCTTGATAAGATAAGTATATAAAATACTACTACTGTTAATAGTAATAATAATTAATAATCTCAGCCAATGGTTGTGGTCATAGCTCACTGAGATCACTATGGTGCATAGAGGAAGATGTATTCAGAGACACGGCACTTATTGCCATTAGTAAAGGTGGTGTACCATTTCCCATAGTAGTAGAATGGGTGATAACATGACATTGTATCACACAACAGCTATATGTATCATCAATGTATCTCACAAGTCCCATAACTAAATATGCATGGTAATAATTGTATAATAACCTGATCTGTCAGTAGCAGAAAGCTCTCTTACACTTGTTTTTTTCCCCTAGTATAATAATGGAATGATTGCTGTGGCAAACATATGCCAGTTTTCCTGAATTATGTGCATGTATTCTCCTTTTTAGTATATGCATCTGATACTTACTAATGAATCTGCTGCAATGTACTTTATTTTTATATAACTACTGAGATGAAAATAATATAGTCTGGCAGTAATCCAAAGTGGAAGTCTGTGTACTTTAATTAAAACTCCAGTTTTATTTGCATTATAATGTACAAAGCTTTTTATAGCTTCATAACTTTATTCACCAATTACGTAGTAGACGCAGTTCAGAAAGGTTAACATGAAGTGTGCACAAGTAGACAAGCATTGCGTTCACGAAGTAGGACCACCGAAAAGTTGATTTAACGCACTTTATTCAAAACAAGTAAAAGCGTTTTCGCTTCTGCCCCTGCAGAAGCTTCATCAGAATACAAGGAAAAAGCACCAACTTTTCAAATTTAAAACACCATAGTGACATAGCGTGATGTCACTTCCTCTAATTTACTAAAATTACAATAATTAACCCTTTATGGGAAGTATTGCATATAAAATATATCTGTCAAAAACAGTATATACAAACATATTAACAACCAGTCAATATTTCCTAAAGCACATACAAGTCTAACCATCAATAGAAATACAAAAACAGCAAGAAAACCTGCTGTTGTTGAAGAATAAAAATATAAAATTATAACATGATAAAATAGAAAGGGATGAAAATGCTTCCCTAAAAATATTAAATCTATGTTATTCAATAAAACTAATATGTTAGAGATGGGTTAAGGAGTCAATAAGATATTTTATCTTAAATAGCTCCTATATTTCAACACGGAAGAAATATTACAGCTCTCATTGAGGCCAGGGGCTGTGAAGGCATCAAGTGAAATTTGCCATTCAAGTTCTCTTGTTTCTAAAATCAAAGAATAGGGTCCTCCTCTAATGCCTACTGGTATGTGGTCAATGGCCATGAAGTGAAAACTGTGTCCTGTATGGCTCATTATATGTTTTGATAGGGCATTTTCGCTTTTTTTGTTTTTTATAGCGTAAATATGTTGGTAAATACGGTCCTGTAACCTACGGTCCGTTTTCCCTATATAAAATGCAGGACAACAGTCACAGAAGGCCACATAGACAATAGATTTTGAGTTACAGTTTACCCTATGGTTGATAAAATATTTCTTATTTCTAATAATAAACGAGTTCCCTGTTCTAAGGAATTTGCACCAGTTACAAAAACCACAGGTGACTGTACCTTTTTGTCTAATATAGGAGTCAACGTCCCTATTCTTTTGCAGGAGCTCCTTCAAGTTACTACCCCTCTTATATACAATGGAGGGGTGTGTACCTAATGTGTTTAGTAGAGATGGACTATTCTGGATAAAATACCAATTTTTATGAATAATAGAACAAAGGTTCTGAGAAGACTTATTATAGGTTGTAACCAAACTTATCCTGTAGTTGGTCTCCCTTGTAGCCACACCAATATGAGTTTCAACCAGAGGTAGAGTGTTATCAGGTGAAACTACCATGTCATTAATTGGTTGAAGCATATCCCGTTCATTATAGGAGAGCAATGGTTGATAAGTTCCATTGCTTCTCTTGAAAGAAACCTCATCTATCAAACTATCAATCAAGTCTTCGGGATACCCCCGGTTCGTGAACATTTCTTTCAAGTTTGAACATTCCTGATCAAATGCTTGGGCTGTGCTGCACATTAGGACAGCCCGAACCAGTTGTCCCTTCACTATTGACCGTTTTTGTTTCCATGGGTGGTTACTAGAAAAATGTAAAAAGGAATTGCAGTAAGTTGGTTTCCTAAAGATCGATGACTGAAACCTATTGTTACACTTATCTTTTACTAGTTTCACATCCAGGTAGTCAATTTCACTTGTAGAAAAGTGATACGTGAATTTCAAAAATTCAGTCGTCCCGTTCATATAGGTAATGAGGTCATTTACCACCTCTTCTCCACCTTGAATTAAAATAAACACATCGTCTAAGAAACGGGTGTAAAATTTTATAAATTCCTTAAAACATGGATTATTTAACAGAAATGTTTTCTCCCAATAAGCGACAAACAGGTTCGCTACACTCCCCCCACAAGGTGAGCCCATGGCAATCCCTTGCTTCTGGAGGTAGTAGCGATTGTCAAAAATGAAAAAGTTGGAAGACAAAACAATGTCCAATAGTTGTGTGACAACTGCAATGTCATCCTTTGGTGCATTAAAGCCCCTCAACATCAACTCAACCCACTCGACGGCTTCCTGGTGTGGTATGGAAGTATAAAGATCCACCACGTCGATGGTAAGGAAGTTGAGAGATGTATCGAATTGTATTTCGTTAATCGATTTCAAAAAGGACCAAGAGTCCTTACAAATTTCTGGGATTAACTCCAAATATTTTGAAATAATATTGTCAATGAGGCGGGAACATGAGTGGGTGATGGAACATCTCCCATCCACTAAGGCACGCATTGGCAGATTTGCTAAATCCTTGTGGATTTTAGGGATCCCAAACATAACTGGAACCTTTGGGAAAGAGATGTCAATGAAGTTGTAGGTATCAATGTCAATTTTCCCTTCTAGGAACAGGTCCCTAAAGTAAACTTTAATTCTGTTGTAGGATCCTGTCATTTCATTCAAGGAAGAGCTTTCATAGGCAGGTGAGTTCAGAACAGTCAACATTCTATTATTATAGTCTAATTTATCAAAAATCACCAACCCACCACCTTTGTCGGGCTTAATAACCCTGACTGCCATCCCGCATTAGTTGTTCAAAGCCGTAACCTGGTCAATTGAAATGTTGCTTTGGTTATCTAACATGAAAAAGGTTTATAATATGTACAGATCCAAAGGATTGCTTGGGATTCTTTCTATCATGAGAGCTGTACATGCACTCAGAGTATCGAATGAGAGATAAATCATATAGGAAAATTAAACTGGACTGATTTAATGACACATACAATACTAAAATGCATGTACCCAATTAATTTGATGCTAGTATTCAATATTTACTTCAAATAATTGTTGGAGCAGTATTTTCTTGATAAGATAAGTATATAAAATACTACTACTGTTAATAGTAATAATAATTAATAATGTCAGCCAATGGTTGTGGTCATAGCTCACTGAGATCACTATGGTGCATAGAGGAAGATGTATTCAGAGACACGGCACTTATTGCCATTAGTAAAGGTGGTGTACCATTTCCCATAGTAGTAGAATGGGTGATAACATGACATTGTATCACACAACAGCTATATGTATCATCAATGTATCTCACAAGTCCCATAACTAAATATGCATGGTAATAATTGTATAATAACCTGATCTGTCAGTAGCAGAAAGCTCTCTTACACTTGTTTTTTTCCCCTAGTATAATAATGGAATGATTGCTGTGGCAAACATATGCCAGTTTTCCTGAATTATGTGCATGTATTCTCCTTTTTAGTATATGCATCTGATACTTACTAATGAATCTGCTGCAATGTACTTTATTTTTATATAACTACTGAGATGAAAATAATATAGTCTGGCAGTAATCCAAAGTGGAAGTCTGTGTACTTTAATTAAAACTCCAGTTTTATTTGCATTATAATGTACAAAGCTTTTTATAGCTTCATAACTTTATTCACCAATTACGTAGTAGACGCAGTTCAGAAAAGTTAACATGAAGTGTGCACAAGGTATATACCTTGCATTAACCACATCTGATTCAGAGAAAAGCCCTTCCATGATGTTGCAACATGAAGGGGTGCAGCACTGCGATAGGCTGTCTCTGCAGTCATGCTAAATGCTACTGATGCATTTCAGGTGATGGGGCATATGCACTGCTGCTAATACCCACCCATGATGATGAAGGTGGCCAAAATCTTGTCTTTGATCATTAAAGTAGTGATAAGTTCCAGGGAGTTTAACAGACAGGGAGAGCTGTTGGTGTGTGTGTGTGTGTGTGTGTGTGTGTGTGTGTGTGTGTGTGTGTGTGTGTGTGTGTGTGTGTGTGTGTGTGTGTGTGTGTGTGTGTGTGTGTGTGTGTGTGTGTGTATTTCTGCCTGGAAGGTGAAAGTAGGTAGATTACTGACGGACTAGGTTAGATGTGCATGTGTTTACATGGGTGTGTGTGGGGGGGTTGTTTATATGGATGAATGTGTAAGTGTGCCCTTGAGAACTGTTAGTTGGGGGGGGGGCTGTATGTGTGTGTGTGTGTGTGTGTGTGTGTGTGTGTGTGTGTGTGTGTGTGTGTGTGTGTGTGTATATATATATATATATATATATATATATATATATATATATATATATATATATATATATATATATATATATATATATATATATATATATATATATATATATATATATATATATATATATACATATATATATATATATATATATATATATATATATATATATATAGATATATACTGGTCTACTTTGAAACATCTAAAACACATAACCTCTAATTTTATAACATTGAGACCAGAACATCTAAAACCCAAAACATCTAAAATCCATAACATCGAATTTCATAACATCTAACACTAGAAATCACAAGAAAATAACATCCCCTCCACATATAATGACACCAAACTACCAAACATATTTTTTACTACATTTCTTTAGGGGGACGAGCCCCCCTGCACCCCCTACACCCCCTGTAAATTAAATAAACCAACTCCAAGATCGCACTACAGTGGAAAAAAGTTAATTTCCTAACCCCACTGTATCAAGCCCCCGTGCAGAAACATAGTAAAAAGTGTGTTTGGTAGTTTGGTGTCATTATATGTGGAGCGGATGTTATTTTCATGTGATTTGTACTGTTAGATGTTATGAAATTCAATATTATGGGTTTTAGATGTTTTCAGTTTTAGATGTTCTGGTCTCAATGTTATGAAATTAGATGTTATGGGTTTTGCAACATTGGATCAGACAGAACACTAGTCATCAGGGATAACCTTATATCATCTTATGTGTTAATGGTTATTATACATAACATGGGTCAAGGGGAATAATAGATATCAGGGATATCGGGAGTAAAGTTAGATTATCATAGGTTCATAGGTTCATAGGTTCATACCAGGCTATCTGCCCTAGGGCATTTATAAGCCTAGCCAGAATGTGTTTGGCTTTCGCCACCCATTTTAAATTCATTTTGCTATGCCCTTTCCTGAGGTTAGTATACTGTGTCTCTGTCTAACAGTGACACAGAAGTGATACCCAGGGTAAACCTATGATCTCCCATCCACTCATCAAGATTTCTCTTGAAGAGAGTCAATGAGGGACTCCGCCTAACCTGGACTGGGATTTTATTCCAGAGTGAAGGGAGCCTCTGGGTTATGAATCTGTCCCTCCAGCATGTCCTATTTATTTCAGTGCTGAGGTTCAAGTCTCTCGAGCGTGTAGCTTGATAGGATTTGGATTTTCTGAGGTGCAGCATGTCCATTAATTTCGGGTTGGACATGGCTTTATACGTCAGGCACAGATCGCCTCTGAACAGGCGGTATGCCACTGAGTAGAGCTGGAGTTTCTTTAACCGGGCAACGTATGGCATCTGTTTGAGCCCTTTGATCCTCTTGGTGAGGTACTTTTGGGGTCTTTCCAGTTGCTGCAGGTGTCTGGTAAGGTACATCCCAAAAGGGGCATTGTACTCAATTATGAGCCTGATGAGGGATGAGTAAAGAGGCACGATGACCTCCCCTGATCTAGATGTGAATCCCTTCATGATTAGGTGGGCTATATAAAATGTTTTTCTAACCACTTTGGCCACATGGTTGTCAAATGAGAGATTGCTATCAACTTGGGTCCCCAGGTCCCTAATTACTTCTTCTGTACTTAATGGATTACCACCTATGTGGTAATTTGTGGGCACTTTGTTTTTGCCAAGGGAGATGACTATACACTTTTTGGCGTTTAGCTTGAGGCCATGGCTCTGGCACAAGTTGTCTGTTTCTATGAGGTCCTTTTGAAGGATGCTTGTTTCAGCTGGAGAGTCGATTATGGCACCCAGTTTGCAGTCATCTGCGAATTTGGTCAGCCACAGTCCTTCCGTGTTGGCCTGTACCTCCGAGAAATATATACCGAACAAGAGAGGTCCTAGGACTGAGCCTTGTGGGACACCACTTGTAACTGATTTGGAGTCTGACATGGCTCCAGCAATTCTAACCATGTGGGTTCTGTCCTTGAGCCAGTTTGCAACCCATCTAGTGACATAGGGGTTTATATTTAAGCTGGTGAGCTTATCTGTAATGCCCGAGTGGGGTATTGTATCGAAGGCTTTTGCGAGGTCCAGGTAGGCTGTGTGGACCACCTTCCCCTCGTCAATGGCCTTGGTGACTATTTCAAAGAAATCAACCAGGTTTAAGAGGCAGGATCTGCCCTTAACAAAGCCAAACTGGGTAGGATCCAGTGTCTGTAAGTCCCCAATATCTTTATTTATGAGGTCCATGATGATCCTTTCCATAGCTTTGCAGAACAAGCTAGTCAGGCTTATGGGGCAATAGTTTCCAGGATCCGTTGAGGCACCACCTTTGTGGAGAGGGACCACAGTTGCTGTACGCCACTCTTTGGGTACATATCCTGTAGTAAGGCTGAGAGTGAACAGTAGTTTTATGTTTGGGTTTAGCTCTTCTTGGAGTTCATGTAGGACGCAGCCCAGGACACCGTCTGGTCCCATTGATGCTGTGCTTTTTGCTTTGGAGAGGGCTGCTCTTACCTGAGCATCAATGTCAGGGGGGCAGCACTCTGCTGGGATAGATATTTGCCCTTTTGGTGGGGAGGGGGGGGAGTTTGCGCTGAACCTGTCAGCTAGGATGTTGGCAATGTCTGTGGGCTTGGTGTATTTTTTGCCATTTTGGACTAATTCTGAGCATATCTGGGAAATACCACCCAGGTTCCTAACATAACTAAAGAAAGCCTTGTGATTATCCTTAGTGTCCTGTGCAATTTTTCTCTCGAAGCTGGCCTTAGACGATTTTATGAGTGCCCATAGTTTTTTGCTAATACTGATCAGAGATGCCTTCCCTTTTTGGAAATTTGCTCTATCATTTAGTAGCTTCGTCCTTCTATTGTATAGTTTGTTTATGGCTGGGGTCCACCAGACAGGACGTCTGCCTTTGGAGGATTGGGTCTTGGTTTTATTTGGGATCGCATGATTCATGCATTCCTAAAGGTGTTCATAGAATGCGTTTATAAAGGATTCTGCGGTCTGGGCCGTATTTTCCACAGGCTCTGGGGCTTTGAAGGATTCCAACTCGGTTTTGAGGAGTGTGAAATTTGCTTTAGAGAAGTTTTTCACTGTGGTTTTCTGGGCAGGGGGTGGTGTCGGGATGTGAATATCCAGTGAGATTAGTTTATGGTCTGATCTTACCAGTGAGGGATACACTTCTGGTCTGGAGCATAGAGTCCCCATGTTGGTGATGATCAGGTCCAGTATGTTTTCCCCCTTGTGGGAGTGGTAACAAGTTGTTCCATAGCATTTGAATTTATAAATTCTAGGAACCTTTGGGTTAGGGTGTTGGAGCTAGAGTAATGCTCCCAGTCTATGTTTGGGTAGTTGAAGTCATCCAATATAATGGTGTTTGAAGAGACCTTCATATTTTCCAGTGTTCTCAGGAAGGCCGAGTGGGGTTTCTGGGTTAGGGAGGGTGGTCTGTAGCAGGCTATAAACTGGAAGGCAGTTTTACCCACTGTTAGTTGCACATGGATAGTCTCTGATGCTTCGTGCTGTGCCACCAACCTGGAGGTGTGGGTATCTTTGATGAATATTGATACTCCCACTCCTTTTGTGGGTCGGTCCAAGTTTTGGGGCCAAAAAGCATGGTATGAGGTATAACCTGGTAGTGCTGGGGTGCTCTCAGGAGCCTTGAACCAGGTTTCTGTTACTGCACAGATATCGATGTTCTCCATGCTAAGGAGAGTTTTGAGTGCGTGCATCTTGAGGTTTAGACTTCTGGCGTTGAGTAGCATTACTCTTAGTTTCTTATCCCTTGTGATACCTATGGAGGTGGGTTTATCTTTTGAGCCTTGCCTAAAAAAGGCACTATGGGGGTAGCAAAAGCCTTTGCCAATATCCGAAAGCCCAGGGGTGACAGGTGCAAGCCGTCCCTAGTGAAACATTGTGGCTTGTTGAGCATGTCATCCCAGGCTGACAGGCATTGGATCCCCTTTGAATGACACCAATACTTAAGCCAATTGTTGAAATTGATCATCTTGTCTTCATATTGTGGCATCATTCTTGGTGAGGGTAAGATGCTACTCAAGGTCAGGGTCATACCGGCCTGGGCCACATGCTCAGAGAGCTCCTCTATGTCTCTTTTCATGTAGTCCAGGGAGGTACATCTCAGGTCATTCACACCAGCATGGACAATGACTGAGTCATATTTGTACTTGCCTTGGAGTGACCTGAGTGCTTGTGTTATGTGGCGGATCCTAGCGCCCGACAGGCAGCTCACCGTGACCTTCTCCTTGTTCAGCCTGGTGAGCGGGACGTCAGTGTGCCTGACGATAGAGTCACCTATTACAAGTGTATCAGGTGTGTTGTTTAGCCTTAAGGGCTGTGACTGTTCAGCACACTGGCTTTGTGAGCTATGTGTTGCACGTGTTTTGTTTTGGGGTAGCAGTTGCTTGGGTGTCTGCTTTGGAGGTCTCTGCTGCTTAGGCAGATTTTTATTTAGAGCCTCCAGTATGTTTTTGTGTGTTTATGTGTTTGGTTTGCTGTCGTGGTAGGTCTATGTGAGACTGGAATTGTACTGAGTGTGGTTTCCTTCTCCTCCTGACTGGTTATGCCAGTACTGAGTTGAGAGAGCTTAGCCTCCAGTTTGGCTATATGGATGCATCTCTCACATGTGTTGGAATTTGTTGGGAGGAGGAGAGGGTTGTCTGTGTACATGAGGCAGTTGTAACATTGCCTCAAGTTTCCCAGATTCACCAGCTGGACCGGAGAGAAGATTGACAACTGACCTTTGGACATGCTAGAATAGTATTGGGAATTCCTTTATAATTGAAAAAAAAAGGGCCAATGAGGAACAAGGTACTCAAGAGGACTTTGTGAGAGTGTAGTGGGATAATCTTATACCATCTCGTGCCTTAAGAGCAATTACACATAATGTGGATTGGGAGAAGCACTAAGCACCAGGAGTAACATTAGATCAATTAGCATTAATGTGGATTGGGGGAACTGTAGACACTAAGGATAACATAAGGTCATTCAGGTTTTACTGATACTTACATTTAATGTGGTTAGGATGAACATTAGAAAATAGGATAATGTTAGATCATCACGCCGTATTGTATATATTTTATTTATTTACAATTTGTTCACCAGGTAAGTGGACTGGTCTATTAACCCTTTTCAGCCATGACCCAAGCTAAAAGAGCAGAAAATACATCACAGTGTTTCGATCAACAATGTTGTAAATAAAATGAGTGCATTGCCAAATTAAGAACATAACAGTAAGGCTGAATGCAGATAGGAAATGATTAAAAGATCCCATGAGAGTACACGGAGAAAAGAACAAAATATATACCAAACACAGGCTAAGATATGCATAAAATACATGCACACATGCATACAGTTCCTAAACTCCTACAGGCATGTGAAACATATGCATATAAGATGACACATTAAGAGATAGAGAAAAGAGTCTTTTGTCATGGTAGCAATTGCAGGTAGATACCGTAAAAAGGTGCTCATTAACTGCACCTTTTAAGTTTTTGATGTTTTCTAGATAGTTGTTGTCTGTAGACAGGTGGATCCAGGTAGCAGGTCCCAGTCTAAAGAAGGCTGCTTCAGCTGGTGGGTATACTAGAGATAAACTGTTATCATATGCACATCTGAGTGCATAAAGGTTGTCTTGTAAAAATGCCTTAACAGCTCTTAGGAGCAGGGAAACCACTAGACTCCAGTGATAGATTATATAACCTCCCTGAAAGACACTTAATAAAATAATAAACACAATGTGGACTGGTGGAGACCCTAAACTCCAAGGATACTATAAATAGTGTGCCTTAAAGATAAATGAGCGGTGGTGGTACTGCGGTAGCATTGTCGCCTCAGAGTAAGATGGTGTCCAGTTCGATTCTCAGCTAGAGCATCTTCTGCATGGAGACATGCATGAATGGGCGTACCTTTCTTGAAGGTTGTGCATCAGGCCTGGCAAGCCGGTATGTAAAAATCAACTGCCAATCATTAGCGGACCAGAGTTCCGCTGTGGCGACCCCTAACCTGGAAAAGCCGAAAGACACAAACAAAGGTACTAAAGGGGTTCAAGCTCTGCATCCTCTCACAGAAGATATTAGTCCTCTTTGAATGAAAATATCATCTAAAAACCTCAAATAAAGCTTACATTGTGAATAAAACTAAGACTACATAACAAGATTAGCATAGCACGGGGCACAAGATGCACCCATAGCTACCCCCTGAATCTGCTTACAAGTCTCCCTCTCAAAAAATATTATTAGATAGCACTAAATCCATCAAGTTGATTACCAAGGAAATCTGTCGACTATCTAAAAAGGGAACACTAATCAAAGCATTGTTGAACAAGGCCAAACCCTCCCCCTTGGGAATGCATGTAAACAGATCCACAACATCAATAGTAAGAAGATATCATTGGTCATTGCACAGGTCAGATGTAGGGCATCTTTGAAAATATTAGTAACCTGCTGTAAATAAGGTATCAGTAGTCTATCTATGTACACCCTCAAAGGGTTAGCTTTTGAACATGGTGCAGATATTATCGGTTTCAAAAGAGGGATTTTAAATATATAGATGGTATGAAAGGGGATTTATTGCAAAGGAAATCAAACAGGGAATTAGAAAATAATGCCTTGTAAATAGCTATCTTCTAGAAATAAATCAGTCTTTCTATAGGAAATGTTGATTTCATTCTGTGATACTATGTTATAGGTATTACTATTTTGTAAGATATCAAACATATGTCTTATATAGTCCATAGTATCAAATATAACAGCACCCCATCCCTTATCAGATTTCATAGTTCTAGTGTCCCTGTTAGTCATAAGGTATCTAAGAGAATGTTCCTTCATTATCTAGATTGTGAATTCCCCTAGTATAACATATTGAGAAACATTTGTGTATATCTACCTCACATGCGTTTTCAAAAGCTTAAACAAGGGAGTGGGCTGAGTGAGTTTAAATGCTTTTCTTCTTGAACTTATTATTGGCAACCACAGGTTTACCATCAAAATTAATTTATAGGTTCAACTTTCTAGTAAAGATCTTCAATTCTGTTGAAATGTCAACTGCATTCATATGTTTACTGGGAATGGAAGTGAATCCCTTCTTAAAAAAATTAAATGACGTGTGTCAATTTGTAAAGAGCTGTAATTAAAAAATCATAAAATCATCAAATGTTAATAAAATCCCTCCAAACTCAGACACTATAACATCCTTATGGGAACAAACTAAGTCCTTAGTTTCTCCTGACTCCCCTTCCTTTTGCACCAGTTGTTGCAGTAGGATTTTGGAAAACTGCCTTGATCCTGAATATCTGGGGCTTGTTGCCACTAGCTGCTTCTCTGCTGATTGATCTTCCCTGCTAATCTTTCTAACCATTCAAAAAGGTCTCCTGTATAATTTGTCTGGTAATTATCAGATCATACAACATTCTCACCAGTAGAAAAATCATTGTAGTCCTGAGGTTGTTGGGAGTACTTCAAATCAAAAGTTGGGATATTTCTATAGCCCTTATAAGTTGGTTCCCTAGACTCCTCATAATTAAAAATTATGGGGTCGATAAGATGTATGATCCTGATATTCCTTTTCTTCCCTCTTCAATTTCTTTCTCTTTTATTCTTTAATTACTTTGACTTTCCTGTCAGTATATTACAAAAATTACCTTTATATTTCAATTAGTGCATCGAAAACAACAAATCCTGTTGTATAAAACTGTTTAAATCATTTACTTCATCAATTAAACTGGAAATAACAAATTCATTGTGCTTAGTCATTGCTTCATAGGTTCATAAGCATTTACTAGGCTAACAACCACAAGGGCCTTTTAAAGCTTAGCCATACATTACAAATCTCTGACAAGTTCTTGCAGTAATTCAAGTCCTTGTTTGTTGCGTAAAGTGGCAAATTCCTTAAAAATGTCAGTATCTTGCTCAATCCCATTTGGGAACTTAGTGAATCTAAACCACCTGGTCACTCTATTGTTGCTCACACATTACACAGAAAATAACAGTTGTTGAGTTGTAAACTATTCACTCTCAACAATTTTCTTTCAAGGAGTTCTAAACTGGCTTCAACTGCTTGGCTGTTAACAAAGTTAGTAGATGGCATAGTTCTAGACAGTGAACATAATTTATAGACCCATTCATTACAATTAAATAACTCAGTATGGGGTTCACATGATGATTAGAAAACAAACCTCTATCAACATTCAAAACCTGGGCATGGTTGCCTACTCCAGTGGGTGAGGGGCAAACCCAACCTAGTCATACAGTCAAAAATTTGATCTGTCTTACCATTTAAGATATGCTCCAAAGACTTATCCTGTGCACTGGATATATGCAAAGTTCCTCCGGGCTGTATGCAAAGGTGCTGAATTAATGGAGTGAGTGGTTATAAAATTTGAATAAATTTGCCTACTCCATTGGAACAACTGCACTGCATTTGAGCTGAAAATCTACCACTTAATGGTAGTTCTATTGACCCAGAAGCAGTTTCCTGTAATTCCTGTAAATCCATAGTGCTAGAGTGTATCCAGCCAGAGTTTCCCTTTGGAGGTTTGTGGCTTTTTTTTTTTTTTTTTGGATTTCCTTTACGCCATTTTTTTCAATTTAATGGGAATAAGCAATAACACTAGAAAAAATTATAAGGCGTATGAAAGGTTTCAAACCCTGCTACCTTGCCACAGGAAACATCAGCATTAACCCCTGTAACAAGCATTTTTACCATATAATGAGGGTCTCAGGCATTATTCAATGCCTTCAACAGTTCATGAGTGAGGAAGAGAGACAGGGCATATATAAGCTTACCTCTCAATGTCATAGCACAAGAAATCTTGACAAAGCCAAAACTAATGGGGGACAAAGAAAGACGATCAGATTGGAGTTTTATTACTCCCCTATAAACTTAGAAAGCCATGAGATAAACAGCTGTAGTGTTAGCATGCTTTATTTAATTATATTAAGTCTGAAAGTCTGATACCTGGCATTAATGATTAACTGTAGTCATCTATGATTTACAACAGCAGGAAAACAGGAGACTGTAGATGTTCTGACAATTCATAGACAGGTATGGAGTACATTGTATCTGTGTGTATGTGTTTTATTATGTGTAGAAGACTGAATAGTGGGTGCCTATGATGACACAATGCATGGGTTGATAGTTTTAACTACCACAGGAAAGTGCTGATCTTCCAGGTCATGGTGATTCAGAGACATGCAAATTAGCCGATAATGAGGTCTTTTCTCAGTGTGGCTAATGTGTCTGTAAATCACAAATCTGTGCATTGAGGAAACAGGGCCTTCTTACCAAACCCCATACTGTGAGTGTTGTAGTTCTTTCTGAATTCCCAAGAATGTATGTATATTATCATGTAATTTATGCTACCATGTAGTTTACCTGATATGTAATTACTGTTAAAATGTAATAGTAATATCAAAAACATCTACCATCAAATTCTGTGGCACTGAAAATGTACAAGTATTACAAACTGTGTCACAAAAATAGAATATATCTGAAAAGTAACTGTACCATATTTCATCAAAAAGCAGACATAAAAAGATTTGCCCATATCAGTGGAGCTTTGCCCACCACCCCACTCACATGTTAAACAAGAAAACATGGTCCAAGACTGCTTATGACCACCAGAGAGACATATTTCCTTTCCAAAAAATATGTTTTAATCATATTTTTGTAAAAAAAAAAAAATGAATGAACTAGTTCCACCATTATATAGTTGTTCAAACTGAACTTGATGTTTACCCAACATATGCCTATAAAATATTCCACAAATAAGGATACTTTAAAAAATGCCAGTCAAAAAACAAGTTGTGCATATTAATATCAACAGGTTTTACTCCTTCCCACTGAGAAATGCCCTGTACACATTGGTTGCATACATGAAACACAGCTTAGAGAGAGGGTCAAAATGCTGGTACAGGACAGACGAGCTTCTTTTCTGTTCTCTGTGTGAGTAAAGAGAGTAGATCATCTCTGTACGTATTTGACGGATAGTAAAACTGTATACTATTCATATCCTTCATAAAGCACAGTTTGGTTTACAGAATCATCTATTTTAGCTTCATTTCCATGTGATCGTTGCCAGCTGTCTGCCCTTTTCTTTCTGGGTGTCCTGACACATCTTAATGCAGCATGAAATTCTTATTAAGTTACTTGAGTCATAGCTAGCTCCCTTTTAAAGGTATGTGAATGCAGACACAGGGGCACTTAATGCCTCATTTTGGTGGACATAACAGACTACATTGCATATCATCTAACAGGATAGTGACAAGATTTTCCATCTCAATATGATGATTCCTGAATTATTCTTGCCCCCTTTCTACTCTGCTTCCTTTCTTACATTTACTTTACTTGTTAGGAAGTGTGCTGACATTAAAATAAATATCATAAGCACTACAATTCAGCCATATACTTCTGAACTACAGCACGCCATTCATTACAATAAAAGTGTAAGGCAAGAAATAAGTGTAACATGCAGTTGTGTACTGTTAAGTAACTTGCCCTCCTTACATGGAGCAAAAAACTGTTGATACTAAAAATATTCAGCTGTTTTCCATGCTGATGTATTATTTTTATGGAAAACTACATTTTATTTGCATTTGTTGGTTTAATGCCAACACATGTAACTGACCTTGAGATGAAGATGGAACAATCCAATTCAGTATGATTATGACTGTGTGCATGAAACCAAAGCTGTGACCTTACAAGGACTGCATTAAATGGTAGTGGTAAGTGCAAACTCGATCTAAAGAAGGGCCCGATTGTGGTGTAAAGCTGAGACAAAATAAAATGTAATATATCTAAGAATTATATAGAACACTGAGCAACAGGAAACACTCACATATAAATTGTCACTGTAGACAGGACACACAATTTAGGCAGCTTGAAACTGTAAAAAACCAAAGGCTTTTATTCTGTAGTATAAGCATTTCACAAACTCTAAAGAAGGCATTTTCAATTCATACAGTTTCAACAATTCTTTGCGGTTGATGGCAGTGTCAGTCTGTAATAACAGAACTTCAGAAGACTGAAGGATAAATTTTTTCTTAACGTTTACATAAAGCATTGGTATATTATTAGTAGCCATGTTGCCTTCCCTTAGGCTTGCATAGACGGTCAGAAAAGATTACCCATTCAAGAAGTGCTGTAACACAGGCATTAGCAACAATGAAAAGAAGAAGGGACTGGAAACCACTGAGTTGTTAGTCTTTCAGTTATTAGCATTATTTACTTTTGACTAGGTATGTCCAATTAGGCCTGTGGTCTATGTTTAGAGCAGACTCATGGTGGCATTTATGCTTGATATGGTAGTTTAGTCAGTACACTAGAAAAATTCTCAACTTTTTTCAACAAGGGAGACAGATGTCATTTCTTGTTCTAGAAGAACTAGCTACGTTTAAAGTACACTATACTTTATACATGATTCTTATAATTATTGTAGATGTCATTTATTGTTCTAGAAGGACTGGCTATATTTAAGGTACACTACTTTATAAATAATTGTTATAATTACTGCAGATGTTACTTCTTGTTCTAGAAGACCTGGCTATACTTAAGGTACACTGTACTTTATACATACATTTTATAATTACTGCAGATGTCATTTCTTCTTCTAGAATGACTGGCTATATTTAAGGTGCACTGTACTTGATACATAGTTGTTATAATGATTACTAGTGAAAGGACTATTGGTTGAAGGTTTCTTACGGCTTATCAGATGAAGTATTACCACAGAAGAGATGGAGAGAATGTGTGTCTGAATCATCCTCTCAGGTCTCATGCAGAGTGTGGCTGTTGAACTCAAGTATGTTTCCTGTGGCTCAGGATCAGATGAGGAGGATGCACACAGAGCAGGAAGTAACATGGCTGCCAGACAGTATCTGATGGCAACGATGTGGATGAATCAGGTGCATTCATTTGGGAAGATGGGCCATCTGAAGATATTTTCTGTAACAAGACTGTATTTTGCTTGCATTATACTCTTTCTTTCTGTCTCTGAATTATGACAGCATTGGAGCTCAAAATAGTAGAAGCAAGAGATGTGTGTGTATATGTGTGTGTGTGTGTGTGTGTGTGTGTGTGTGTGTGTGTGTGTGTGTGTGTGTGTGTGTGTGTGTGTGTGTGTTCACGTGTGTGTATGTGTGTGTCTGTGTGTGTGTGTGTGTGTGTGTGTGTGTGTGTGCACACACATGTGCGCATATGTGTGTGTGTGTGTGTGTGTGTGTGTGTTTGTGTGTGTGTGTGTGTGTGTGTGTGTGTTTATGGATGCATGAGCATGGAGGGTGGACACTGCTCCCCCAATCCTGCATTAAACGTAATTGGTGTTTTTCTTTTATATTGTATTCCTTGAAGAGAATGTAAATAGGAGTCAGTGCATCATGACCTGTGCTCTGATCATTGTATTGCTCTATATTTGATGAAACCATTCCCATTTCTAGCTTCTTGTGGAGATATTCACTTGGCCAAGGTACTGTTATCCTCCAGACTCAGTTACGTAGTTATATAGTTCCTAAGGTTTTCGTCAAAGACCTATTGGTACCTGATTACTGCACTCAGAGTATTTACCAAATGTCTGAATCCTGCTTTTTTGACTGCCTAGGACTTTAATGGGTGCATATTTACCCTTATACAAATGATAGTCTGGTTTGAGTCCAGTATCTGAAGACTTAAAACTGGTCTTTTAGAAAACTCTTGCATGCTTTTACAACTTGGGGATTTTTCCAAATCATCAGAAATCAACAACATCAGAAATCAGATTTACTCCCTTTCCAGACAAAGAGATTGGTGGATATCATACTGAACATAGAAACATGTATTCTTTTCCACCCTGTAAGCAGGATGGAACTGATGACAGATTTTTTTCATGCATATCTCATCAAAACAAGTTCATCCATCCATCCATCCTCAACCCCTTTTCCCATTTTTGCACATGGGGTTAAAAATCTTGGGGGACATATCTTTATCTGTCCTTCTTTTGCACAGTGCAAGACTTCACCACAGAAAATGGTAATAGTATCTGCATAGTCTTTGGAGACAGAGTCCTCAGATCCTGCTATGATTGTCTGGAATCATGCTGCACAGATAGGTTTTACTCTTCAGGTGATTCACAATCCAATCAAAGAGAAGACCGTGGCATACAAACAGGTCTTAAAATCTCAGGACTGACACCATCATATTATTCTTCCTCTCCCTCTGTTTTATTAAAGACGTTCTCAAGCACAAGCAATGGTGATCGACACCTTCTCAGACATTTGAATTTGAGGCCTAATGAAACAGTTTCCACTAACCATCTAATCCAAAGTGTGCTTTTAAGCATAATAAAATAACTTTTATTATGTATTATGCATTTATAAATGTAAGTATATGTATGTATGTACATATACATGTACGTCTATCTAGCTATCTATATATAGATAGCTAGAGAGATAAATATAAATACACACACACACACATACACACACACACGCGCATGTTGCAGTCACCTCTAACAGACTTAATTTTCAGCCTTTCAGCTGCTTTCCATGCGTGATTGCCGAAAGGTGGAGTGTTTGAATTTGCCCTTACCCCACCATTTTGCAGTCTTGGAGTTAGTATATATAATAAGCAGCAAGTGTAGTGGGGTGCAACAGGGCTTGCCTCCTGCATAAAATACAGTTTTTATCTTTTTTTTTGATCTTTTAGATTTGATCTAAAATATCGCTATTTTTGTACTCGCTCAAGTGACAGGTTGTTTAATGATGAGGTAATCGTGTGTGTGTGTGTGTGTGTGTGTGTGTGTGTGTGTGTGTGTGTGTGTGTGTGTGTGTGTAAATATATGTAATACAAACATGTCTGAGGAAGCAATGGGATACACTGTGAAATCATTTACATTTTTCTTGTGTTTTATTCAGTACTTTTTCGAATAAAAGGACTTCTTATTCAAACAGTTTTTGCAGTGCCACACCTCTCTGTTGGATTTTATATATATATATATATATATATATATAGATATATATATATCTATATATATATATATATATATATATATATATATATATATCTATATATATATATATATATATATATATATATATATATATATATATATATATATATACCTATCTATATATATATTGTTTACTATCATTATTTCGAACAGCAAAATAATTGCAGTTCAAAATAACGAAAAGTTAAACCGAAATGAAACATTTCAAGCGTACACAATGTCACCCCAATGATCAACACATTTGAGTCGACATTGTCACCGAAAATGTGACGTGACAGCCGTATAGGAGCTGATGTAAATCAAACTCCTATATGACATATCATGTTTTTGCAGGGGAGCAAGCCCCACTGCAACCCCCACAGCCCCTGCTAATTATGAATTCCATCTCTGAGATCGCACTACAATGGGAATATGGATGAATTTCCAGTCCCAACTGTACCGCAATCTCATACATATAGTCCAACAGACTTATGTAAATGCACTACGGCATTTGCATAAGTGTGTTCAACTATCCAACTCACTTTTCATTTTGAGAACAGCATTCTGATTTTCAGCAGCATAAATGTCGACAGCATGTTGTTCGCAAAATTGATAGTAAACCATATATATATATATATATATATATATATATATATATATATATATATATAAATATATATGGGTCTACTTTCTTTCATCAAAAGCACACATTAACAAAATTAACACTGCACCTGTTGTTGAATATGAGGCTGGAAGTGGTGAGCGCTGTTCTTAGAAGTGTGCTTCGGTAGACTGATGTTTCGTTCAACTGAAGGTTTGGTGTCCGCGATTTGAGTTTCAGTTATGTGCGCTTTTAATGAAGAAAAGTAAACCCATAGATATACATACATATATATATATATATATATATATATATATATATATATATATATATACATATATATACAAACATATATAAATGTATATTTATATTTATATATATATATATATATATATATATATCTAGGACTAATTATGATGACATGTTTCAATGAAACTAAAACATTCAAGCACACTAATGCAAAAGTGCTTTTTCACCGGAAAAGCACTTTCATGAAAGTCTGCAAAAAAACAATACAAAACATAACATTTAAAAAAAAAAAAGATAACAGCAAACATGCTTATGCAGGGGGGGGGGGGCAAGCCCCCCTGCACCCTCCATAATCTCCCGCCTACTTTTATAATCTCACTCCGAGATGGCACTACAGTGGGGAAAATGGAATATTCCCTTATCCCCACTGTACCACGATGTCAGCAACAGCCATTCTGTCATTTTTTTTTTTGAGCTCACTTTCGCGAAAGTGTGCTCACCTCTTTTGGTTTCGGTGAAACGGGCTTTTGCTCAACAGTCCTAGACCCATATATATATATATATATATATATGTGGGTCTATGTGAAAATATTGAAATCCCAGAAGATCGAAGGTGACATTGTCGAAACGAAATCAGGGAAAACTCATTTCCGCAATAGACCCGATCGGTGAATGTATTCCCAGGGTATGTTATTGCCTAACAAGGTTAACTTTCCCCTTTTCCCAAATGTAGTGTGATCTTAGGGGTGGTATATTTAGTTATGGGGGCTGTGGGGGTCATCGCCCCCCACCTGGGGGGTTGGGGATGGTGCGGTTTTGTTTCTGTTACATTTGGTGTTAGTGGTTACTTGCCCTGGGAAGATATCCATTGATCTGGTCTTTCACTGAAGTGGGTTTTCACTGATTTCATCTCAATGATCTTCTTGTTCTTTCTGCTGCTCCTGTTAGGGGTCGCCACAGTGGATCATCTGTTTCCATTTCTTCCTGTCCTCTGCATCTTGCCCTGTCACACCAACTGCCTGCATGTCCTCTCTCACCACATCCATAAACCTTATCTTAGGCCTTTTTCTTTTCTGTTACCTGGTAGCTTCATCCTTAGCATCTTTTTCCCAATATACTCAGCATCCCTCCTCAGCACATGTCCAAACCAATGTAATCTTGCCTCTCTGGCTTTGTCTCCAAACCTTCCAGCCTGAGCTGACCCTCTAATATACTTATCCTTAATCCTGTCCACCCTCATCTTCTGGGATTTTTGTGTTATGAAGTTGACTCATATATATACACACACACACATATATATATATATGTATAGATATACACATATATAGATATAAATATAGAGGTCTACCACTGTAGATCGAAATTACATTATTTCAAAATATGATAGTAGTGTCCCACTAATGCGAAAGTGCACTTTAACAAAAGTGCACTTTCGCAAAAGTCACTAAGTCGAACGGGACATTTCCTGCACTGTGGTGCGGTAGTGACGGACCTTAGGGTTAGGGCTTGGGTTAAGGATAGTGGATAGCTAGTAGGGCTATCCACTATCCTTAACCCAAGCCCTAACCCTAAGGTCTGTGACTACAGCACCACAGTACAGGAAATAGGTTGATAACTACTGCTCAGTTGAGGAAATACAACTTCCTGCATGGTGGTGTGGTAGTCATGGACCTTAGGGTTAGGGCTTGGGTTAAGCATAGTGGATAGCCCTACTAGCTATCCACTATCCATAACCCAAGCCCTAACCCTTTTTTCATTCTAGTGACTGTCGTGAAAGTGCACTTTCGTTGAAGTGCTCTTTCGCATTAGTGGGATGCTACTATCGTATTCCAAAATAGTGCAATTTCGATCTACGTAGTAGACCCAAATATAGATGTATGCTTTTTTATCTAAAGCTCAACATATCTAAAATAACTTATCTAAAATCTTTTCATTCAAACCAGGAAAAATCTGCTACACCTTGGTTATATGTGCTAAGCCTAACCCTGCCCCTAACCCTAATGTGCATCTTAAATTAAAAATAAATACCTTCCTATAACACTGTTATTATGCAACACATATATACAAATTGGTTCAAACAGCCTTGGTTTTTGCATTCTAACTTAAATATTTGTGGCTCCTCCAGTAATACTGTCCCCTGGAGAACAGAGTCTTGTCCCAACAAGACACAGCTCTACATTAAGATCTGAAGTCCCTGAAGCAAATAATATGGAGGGTCATAGGCAAATTCTAAATAAACAACATTCTTCTGCAGAGTAGAACATTCTTCTGCGGAGTTTTGGTCTACTCTGAATAAATCTAAGAGAGCAAATATGACAGGACACTAAATACTAAATAAAAAAAATACACCTCTCCAAAGTGACACATTTCTCACTGGTGTGAAAACAAAGGCATGGACCCTGTATCATACTCCTTTCCTGAGGTCCTAGAATAACTACCTCTTTATTTAAATGAATCTGACCTACTGATCCGTGAAGGTGCCCCTATCCGCTATTGTGCATGCCCATCAATAGCATCTCTTCCTAAAGTAAAGCAGTACCTGAGCAGGGATTTTCACCTCAGGGCTTTTAAGGCATTCAATAGCACCTACTTGGAAATTTTTGTAAAATAAAAAAATAAGGATTTTTCCCTGTCAGTCTATACATAATTCAAATCCCAGATACCATTTCTGGAAATCTCCCTTAACAGCAAAAATGTCAGCCAGGAAGATTCCTGATCTGCAAGCACTGTTTTTTTTTTTTTTTTTTGGTTAGACCAGTAGTAGCCACTTTTCTCTCCTTGCTCCATTATTGGAAACAATTGCCTGAGAATGGAAGAGCATTTTTTTCTTCTCTAAGCCATACATTGAAGTCATGGCCATCAAAGGAGATATGCATGAAAATATGGCATTGATATTGGTGCACACTCATCCAGCCAATGGGAAATTAATACGACAATTAAATGTGAAATGTTCCAAAAGACTAATGTCAAATATGGTGATTTACTTTGTACTTTTCTGTTATTGATGTATGTTGCATTTGTAGAGCCAGTTAATTATTATTGTTCTAAGCATGTAGTTTTCACATTGTATGAAATAAAAATGGTATTGATTAGAAAAATAAAAGATGTTTCCAAAACCACATGGGAGAACCTGGACATGATTGCTCCCTTACCATGGATGGATGACCTTGTCTTCTGGTTCCCAAAACAATGTTCTGTTTGGACAGGAATTCCAAAATCAAGCACAACAGTCTCTCACTTGTATCACTGACATACAGGGATAAAGTTCTGTCCAGGGATTCCATAATCGAAACCATGGTTTCTGACCTGTATCACTGACATAGACGTCTTGTCCAGGGATTCCATAATCAAACACCATGGTCTCTGACTTGTATTACTGACATAGATGGACAAAGTCCAGTCCAAGGGATTCCATAATCAAACACCATGGTCTCTGACTTGTATCACTGACATAGATGGACAAAGTCTGGTCCAGGGATTCCATAATCAAACACCATGGTCTCTGACCTTTATCACTAACAAACTCCTGTCAGTATACCTCTCAACTGTACAGATTTCTGCAGAATGTCCAAAATTTTGCCTCATATTTTTGGTCTGTTCCTCATAAAAATTGTGTTTTTTGACAAATTCCTGGGATGATCTAAAGATTAAAGTCACTAAATAATGACATGATTTGAGTTTCAGACTTCATATCCTTCAGAAAAATGCATGCTAACATGCATCCTGTTTTTCTAACAACTTTCTATGTTTATAAGTGCAATATTTAAAATGTCCATATTTTTGTCCCCCCATTATGTCAGGCTTTGTCCAGATTTCCTATGCTAAGAGGTGAGAGGTATGCCTGTCTACAGCCTAAGCAATCCAAGTCCAACTAGTGGTTTGAGCACTTGATGGCACAAGCAGTAAAGATGGGTGTAGCCATCCTGTTGAGGGGGAGAAGGGTGGAGATTCTTGCCCCATGTGTGGTGGTACTGGGGTAATAGGATCTTAGCTGAAAATTGGAAGCCTGTGATGATGTGGGGTGTCATGCTGAGAATATGTGGGCAGGGACACCCAAGCTAGTGACAGTAGCCCTTGTCAGTGCATATGGGGGAGTATGCATGCATACACTATGGGGGCATAGGTCAGTGCCAGAGAGAGCACAAAACACCATCATGGCTAACAGGATGATGCTTTCCCAGTCTGATCGAGAGGACACAGAATGGTCAGCAGATTTGGGGACAAAATGACTGAAGCAGAATACAACAGTCTATACAGAAGCATTAAGTAAGTGTCCTCCACTCCTTACAGTCCAGGTGTTCATTCATCAAAGTGGACATTTAGAGCAGTGGTTATACCTGAAAAGCATGTGTTTACATCTGCCACTCCACTACAGATGTTCTCATATCTGGACAGCTGTTTTCTTTCTCCTCCATCTCAGCTGGATTGGGTACACAGAATGGAATCTCTGCTCAAGCTGTTCAATTCTTCTGTAATAACACAGACCCCCTACTTTAATATTCTCACTCCGAGATTGCACTACAGTGGGGAAAAGGGAATATTCCCTTATCCCCGCTGTACCATGATCTAAGCAACAGTTTGCTTAGTTGTACAATCAACAGCACATGTTGATGCACAACTAAATCTACACGCAAACAACTGTTTACTTAGTTACCGTTCAGTGAAAGTGCATTTTTGACAAAATGCACTTTCACGAAAGTGAGTTTAATCATGTACCTTTCGATAAAACATACTTTCGATAATAAGACCAGGACCCATATATATTTATATATATATATATATATATATATATATATATATATATAGATATATATATATATATATATATATATATGTATATATATACATACAAATTAAAACCATGAAGACAGTTATTATCTCTTTACCTGCACTATACAGAGGTCAAATATTAATGCAGTTGAATTTGCCATTGTGTAAGCTTTAATATGAAATTTTTAAAACCTTGTACATAGCATGGTTTTGGAATTACTGAATCAAATATGAACAAGTAATATTTGATGCCTATTAAGTTAATACAATTTCATAACATTCAGTGCAAATGGAGCTCAGAATAATGTAAAGTGTATCTGGCAATACCAATAGGTGTGTGCTGAATGAAGTATCATGATATGGAAATACACTTAGGTTCATAGGTTCATAGGCTGGAACTAGGCTATCGGCCCTAGGGCCTATACAAGCCTAGCCAAACAATTCTCCGGATATTTCTTCCCACAATATTTACTTTCCTGCACCCCTGTCTAGCAGGGCGACTGATGTGATCCCCAGGGTGAATTTTCTATCTCCCATCCAGTCATCAAGGTTCCTTTTGAAGAGGGCCAAGTAGGCGGTCTGCTTGACATGTATGGGCAATCTATTCCAGAGTATGGGGAGTCTCTGGGTCAGGAACCTATCCTTCCAGCATGTTTTGTTCATTGTGATGACAAGGTTTAGATCCCTGGAGCGTGTGTCTATGAGGGATTGGGATTTCTTTAAGTGGAGCATGTCCAACAGCTCAGGGTTTGGCATGGCCTTGTATGTTAAGCAGAGATCGCCTCTGAGTAGAAGATATGCCACAGAGTATAGCTGGAGTTTTTTTAGATGGTCAGCATAGGGCATCTGCTTTAGGCCTGTGATTCTTTTAGTGAGGTATTTCTGCGGCCTTTCCAGTTGTTGCAGATGTCTTTTGACTTACATACCAAACGGGGCATTGTACTCTATAATGGGTCTAATGAGGGATGAGTACAGTGGGACAATGACCTCCTTTTTTCTGGATGAAAAGCCCTTAGTGATGAGGTGTGCCACAAAGAAGGATTTCCTGATTGTTGTGGTGATCTGGTTATTGAAGGTGAGACCACTGCCCACCTGTGTCCCTAAGTCTCTCATCACACTTTCGGTGTTTAGTGTATTGCCGCCTATGTCGTAATTCATGGGTACAAGGCTTTTCCCAAGGGGGATAACTATACATTTCTTGGCATTGAGCTTGAGCCCATGGCTCTGGCACCAAACATCTGTTTCTGTAAGGCCCTTTTGTAGAATATCCACATCATTTGGGAATTTAATAATGGCTCCCAGTTTGCAGTCATCTGTGAACTTTGTTAGCCAGAGTCCCTTAGCGTTGGCCTGTACTTCAGAGAAATAGATGCCAAACAAGAGTGGTCCCAGGACTGAACCCTGAGGTACTCCACTTGTCACTTGTCTGGAGCTGGATTTGGAGTTGGCTACTTTTACAGTCTGGGTTCTGTCAGTAAGCTAGTTGGCAACCCATTGAGTGATGTAGGGATTTATGTCCAGCTTAGTAAATTTATCTATGATTCCAGAGTTTGGGATGGTGTTGAAGGCCTTAGTGAGGTCCAGATAAGCTGTGTGGACTGCTTTACCCTCATCCACAGCTCTGGAGGCTGATTCGAAGAGGTCAATCAGGTTTAGGAGACAAGATTGGCCCTTCATGAACCCAAACTGGGTGGGGACCAGTGTCTGAAGGTTGCCAATGTCTTTGTTTATAAGTTCCATGATAATGTGTTCCATGCCCTTGCAGATCAGGCTCAGACAGATGAGATGGTAGTTCCCGGGATCCAAGGTGAATCCCCCCTTCTGGAGTGGAATAACTGTAGCTGTGCGCCACTCAGTGGGCATGAAGCCTGAGGTGAGGCTATGATTAAACATGACACTTAGGTGAGGTGCCAGTTCATTTTGGAGTTCATGTATTATACAGCCCAGGATGTCATCTGGTCCCATGGATGCTGCATTCTTAGCTTTGGTGAGAGTGGGTTCTACCTCTGTGGCCATGATTACTGGAGTTTGGCAATCTTTTGGTATTGAGATGGGCCCTTTAGAGGGTGAGAGTGGGTGAAGTTGTCACTAAATCGATCTGCCAGGATATTGGCAATATCCTTGGGATCAGTATATTTAATGCCATTCTTTTGTAGCTCAGAGCACATCTGAGAATTGCCATTTAGATTCTTGACATAACTATAGAATGCCTTGTGGTTGTCTTTGGAATCTTTGGCAATTTTATTTTCGTAACTAGCTTTGGAGGATTTTATGAGGGATCTCAGCTTCTTACTGAGGCTGGTAAGGGAGTTTCTTGCATCCTGGGATTTTCCTTTTTTCTGCAATAGCTTCTTCCTTCTATTGCATAGTTTGTTTATGGCAAGGGACCACCAGACTGGCTTCCTTTTCTTGGAGTAGAGCATCTTGATTCTGTTTTGAATGGCACGATTCATACACAAGTGGATGTGCTCGCACAGTGCCTTAGTGTAGGATTCAGCAGTTGAACCTTCAGCTCCCGTCTGCATGGGTGCTATGAAGTTTGTCACTTCTGACTTAAGTAGCATGAAGTTGGCTTTGGAGAAGTTTTTTATGGAGGTTTCCTTGCTGGAGGGTGGGGGTGGGATGTGGATGTCAAGAGTGATTTGCTTATGGTCTGACCTGACCAATGAGGGGGTGACCACTGGTGTGGAGCATCCTTCTCCCATGTTGGTAATGACCAGGTCTAGAATATTGGAGCCTCTGGTGGGACAATGGATTAGTTGATCCAGGACATTGGAATTTATATAGTTTTCCCAGTTAATGGCAAGGTAGTTGAAATCACCCAGTATTAGGGTGTTTGGTTGTATCTTAATATTTTCCGGTATGTTTAGAAAGGTATAGTGAGAATCTTGGGGCATGGTGGGGGATCTGTAGCAAGCTACAATTTGGATTGCAGTCTTACCTAGTGTTAGTTGCACCTGGAGAATTCCAGATGCATTGTGTTGGGCAACTATCCTGGAGATGTGAATATCCTTGGTGAATATGGACACTCATCCACCTTTAGTTTGTTAAAAGTTGTAGTCTGGTATTGCAGGGGTGCTCTCTGGAGTCCTGAACCAGGTCTCAGTTACTGCACAGATATTGATATTCTCCATTTTTTGGAGTGCCTCGAGACAGTGCATTTTGAGGTTTACACTTCTAGCATTGAATAGCATTACCTTCAGATTTTGCATGCTTGTATCTGTTACGGTGGTGGTTTTGTCCTTTGAACCTTGCCTAAAAAAGGCACTATAGGGGTGGCAAGAGCTTTAGCCAGTAACCTGAATCTCAGGGCTGACAGGTGCAGACCATCTCTGGCAAAGCAATTCAAAGAGTGGAAATTCTGACTAATAAGTACTACACTCGTATAGGATTCTGTATTTCATCACCATTTATAGATATACACAGTTGCCTACAATAGGGGTAAATTAACTATTAGCAGTGTAGTAGTGTGTTTTCCTGATGTAAAGTTACATGCTGCAGTTGTTTGTACTAATTAAGCACTCAACAACTAGATGTGCTTGTGATATATTCATTAACAAATATGTGTTTTAGAGGGTCTACCTTCTTTGAACGAAATAAAATTTAACCAAAGTTTACTTACCCGACTCCACTTCTTCGAAGCTGCATTCCTACCTGGATGATGTTTCCATGACAGCTGTCTGGTATCATATGCAGTGAACCTAAGTCACATACAGCCAGAACCTGTTCTCTACCCAGTCAACACCTATCAGTAGCCACCTGGCTAGAGAGCTGGTCCTACTGGAGCTGTTGGTGAACCCTAGCTGTCTGCTTTCTCATTGCAGGGTGCACATCAGCTGGAGTCACCTCCTCAACAATAAACACATTCAGCAGAGATAAGAACAACCAAGATTCTCAGGTCCAGTAGGTCATAGGCTTGACAACAAAACCTATGACTGTATGATCACAATGTTAAGCAGTGACTACAAACCACATGTAATGACAAATAAGCTGGATTGTATGGAGCTGCATGTAGAATAGCTTTCTCAGAAGACTGTTGATACTTTCTTATGTAAAAAGAAAAAAAAAAGAGACACTCTGATGTCCTTACAGCTGCCCTGTGTGGCACTTGTAGTCCAAGACGTCATGGTGAAGCGTGCCACTTCTCTACCTGCCTTACTAGTTCATTTTATGTAATTCAACTACTTACCACAAGGTGGAACTGTTTGTAAAGGCTGAACAGCAAAATCACTCTGCAGTGAAGGAATCAGACAATTCAAGCTAACACAGAGTTTAGCAGGTATATATGTTTGATTTTCTGGCCAAGTCTTTAGAACAATAACTTAAGCATGTTATAATTGCTAGTAACACTGAGGTCACTGAGCAGTACTGCTTCATCCTGCAAATGGAATGAACGATTGCTCATGAAAGGAATAGATTATTCCAGTCCTTAAAATATGCATGTATAGCTAATGCACTAATTCTAACAGAAACTGAGCAACAAGTGGAACCACGTGCACTCTATGCTGAGGGCCGATTGCAGTAACTCAAAACAATATTAGTTAAAGTGATCATATACATTTCCAGCTGTTGATGTTCATGAGAGGAAAGTAGAAAATCTCCATATACAGTTTTCAAATGACTTTCTAAGGAAAAGCGTGAGAATCACAAGCTAATGGTAGCAATATTTTGCAGATGAATGAAGATGAGAATCAACAAGCAGGAAAATTAAGTAAAAACAGCAGCCATAAAACGTCGCCTCTGCAAAACGCCAATAGCTCAATGAGACTATACGGTAAAAAAAACATGACGAGAGAACAGCAGAACTTAATGACAAATGAAAGAAAAAGAGTTACACTCAAGCTAAGCAGAAAGGCAAAGCACTCAAAATGCCTCTGTCCCCTCATAATTTTAGGCTTTGTCCAGATTTCTTGCACTACGAGGTTGAGAGGTATTTGACCAGTTGCCATCCCCTCTGCCTGTGTGTGCCTATACACTCTCTACTCCATATTGTTTAAATATAATTTATTGAAAACTTTTATGATTAAGCAAATAATTATAAACATGAGCATGTAAAAGAAAAACTGAAAATACATCTGATTTTCTATGTTGCGCAACTTATAAATAAAGGTATGCCAAGTCCAAGGATGTCATTGTTTCACTGTATTCGGCATTCATCAGACTTATTATTGAGTACAATGCCCCCTTTAACCAGGCATATCCAACAACTGAAATGTCCACAGAGGTTCCTCACTAAAAGAATACAGGGCATAAGTAATATGTCCTATGCAGACCACCTCAAGGCCCTATCCCTGTATTCTGTCTCCTACAGGCTTTTGAGGTGAGATCTATGCCTGGCATACAGGGCATTGTCAGACCCCACTCTGATGGACCTCCTGCATATCCAGAAAACAAACAGTGCCAGAATTACCCGTTCTAAAGATTTAAATCTCGCCTGTGATATAAATAGGACCTGCTGGAGAGGTAGGTATGTATCCCAGAGACTACCCTGTCTATGGAAAAGGCTCCCCATCCATGTGAAGCAGAGTTCCTCCCTAATCCAATTCAACTGCAACTTGGACAATTGGATGGGAAACCAAAAATTCATCCCTGGTTTGGCATCTATGTCTCTGATGGAAACAGGTAACCTGTAAATGTTCATCTCCCAGGCTCATGCTTACATTTATCAAGGGTATCAGAACTTGTCAGAGATTTGGGATGCATGGCTAGACTTAAAAAGCCCTTGTGGTCGTTAGCCTAGTAAACACCTATAAACCTATGATAAACTATTCAGTAGATATTACAAGATGTGAAATAAAAAGGGTTCAATAGCAAACCTTAAAAAGCTGTTCATCAAAAATTGCAATAAGAATCCACCTTTGTGTAAGCTCATAAAATGAATTACACAAATCAGATGGAAGTCTTAT
This sequence comes from Protopterus annectens, assembly GCF_019279795.1. Lineage (NCBI taxonomy): Eukaryota > Metazoa > Chordata > Ceratodontiformes > Protopteridae > Protopterus > Protopterus annectens. The sequence continues at coordinate 549,922,688 of NC_056748.1, forward strand.
GATCAACCTGTGGAAAAGGACTTTATATCTACTGACAATCTTACAATTAAGGTAGTGGTGCTGGTGCTCAGAAGGATAAAATTAAAACAATGAAGCAAAAAATATACACAATTGACTCAATTTGTGCTTCTAATTTAGTGTGATAATCCTTCAATTCATTAGTATGTATGTGAAAAATAAAATAATATATAGATTTTAATGTAGTTAAAATAAGTGATTCAGAGCAGTAAACTGAAAAATGGGAAATTATTCCATCAGATTATAATGTTCAAGAACTATTTTCAAAAGTCTTGTGTTATGCTGTTTTGTTGAGTTAACACAATTCATTATTATAAATACTTAGATATACATAATAGCATTTGTTTTAATTTTTTTCCAAAATACTGAGGACATGTCTGTTCAGTTTTGAGTTAAGTAGTGTTTCATTAATATAAACAGTATAATGATGACTCTTAAAGTGTGTAGGTTTAAGATGTAAGGGATAATGTGTAACAAAGTTAGTTGCCAGCTCCATGGGATATTTGTTTATGCCTGATGAGGTAAGTTTGGCGTGTGAGAGATTCCCTAGGTTTTTAACAGGTAGACAAAAGAACATTCTGCTCCATCGTTTGAATCTACACATCTTTATCTGCCTGTGCCTGTATTCTATTTTTGTCTTTCTGCAACTGCTACCTGCCTTTCTCCCTCTCTTCTACCTGAAGACATTCCTCATTACCTTTCCCATTTACTCCTTTCTTTTAATAATGGAAAGGGTGATCTGTCTTCACTAAAATTCTGGTCTTTCTCCCACACACTTGTTCCACACTTCTTACCTTCATGTTTTTTCTATCGCTTGCTGTAGTGTCCTTTTCTAAATTCCTGTCTAGTCTCTTTCCTCTAATTTTATATGATGAGCAGGTTGACCATTTTGGTAGCTACACCTGCATTTCCGTTCCTGCTGGGCACTGAGGTGTGCTTTGCTGGCATTGTGAGGAGCTACTTGTACTGTTTCTGGTACATTGGAGTGGCCTTGTTATGGTGTTATGCATGCTTTCTGTGTGCTATAAGAGTGCAGCACCTTTGGTAAGCTGCTGCTGTGGGGCTTCGCTGTCTATTAGTGCTGCATCTATACTTGATTATGTGGCCTTTTACTCAGTATGTCAGCACAATCCCTTGACTGCTGCATCCCTAATTAGATGATTTGTGCAGTGAAACCCACTGATATTACCAATGTGCACTTCTGTGAATCCAGTCCATATCTTAAAGTTTTAAGTCCAAGATAAAGCAGGATGTAAGGAAACAGATGAACCAATGAGCAGTTGCAATGGCAGGGGGTGATGTGGGATCCTGTGCTTAGAAACTGCATATAAAATGAATTTTTAAGTACAGGAATGCAACTGAGAAGTATATTGCAGCTGGTCTAATGCTACTAGATAGTAAAGGAAAACAATACAGGGCTTTAGGAAGTACACTGAAAAGGATTTGAATACTGTAACATAAAACCATGTAATATAAAATAATGATATGGAATTAAGACATGAAAATGCATCCTTTAACAGAAATGAAGTTAAAAGTATATAATTAGAACAATTTCTTTGAGCACCCTTTTTAGAGAAAAACAGAAGAGAAAGTTGCCATGTAATTAAGAGTGTCTAATAAAGAGTCAACACAGAAGCTTTCAGTCGAATAAACTTCCTTCTGGACTTGCTGGAAACTCCAGCAACGGCTTGCATTTGGTTGTGAAACATGCAAGGCAGTGCAACTTGAGCTGTGTCTCTGCAGGCCTGGCGCCAATGATTTCACATATGCTGACGCCTATTACATACCATAAGGATAGACTTCATAAAGGCAGATGCCAGTTTTATACCCAAAGGACTTGGAAGGCAGGTGCCAGTTTGTACCCCAAGGATAGAAAGCAACTTTTTACTAATGTATATAAACAGCATGGCCTGTTATATTGCATAGCCCTGTCAACTGTTTTTTACGTTTTTTAATCCATGTTTATTTCTTTATATAGACAGTGAATCTGACTTTTTAACTTTGAATGTAGTTTTAATGAGGTATAATTGTGAATGGCAGCAGTGAGAATGCCTCTGCAGATTTAAGAGTCCAAAATGGCATTCTCACAGCAATTGACAAGGTGTTGTCTTTCTAAAATGGGCACAATTCCCCTATATTTCCCATCAACTCTGAGGTCAGTTCACTTTGGAGGAAAAGACAGTTTCTCCCATGCAGTGTAACCACATTCAGACATACATTTGTGCAAGTGCTGGTTTTCAAACCTCTGAACTCTGCTCGCAGTTTGGTGACTCTAACCTTCATTCTCCTAAGTTCCTGACAAGATCAAATGTGGGAAAAATCCATTCAGATAATTTTCCCTGGATAAAATGAGGCTAATCTGCGTAGAATAAGTAGATTAGTGAATCTGCTTGCAAATATTTATTTTAAAATTCAGAGATGAAGAACAGGCCTGGAAGCAATTCCTCTTTTAGTAAAATATGTTTCTGTGGTAAATCAATAGATGGCACTGAGTCACAATTAGTTCCCATTATGGTATCATTCTGTGAGGAGAGTCGGGGGTCTAAGAAAGGTTTAAGGCAGTTTTTCTAGTTTTATAAGCACACTGTGGCAATCTTTTCAGAAGGTTAATAGTTTAAATATGTATCCTCTATTTGGTACATCCTCAAAATTGGTATATTTAGGTAAGGGTGTATGGCAGGAATGTGTGTTTGTGTGAGTTTGTTGAGGGTGGACTTGTCTCCCTGCAAAAACACACATTTCTTCTGATTTTTTTATTCCTAAATGCTGTTTTGGACTGGAAGATTTACTTGTTTGTGATTACAAATGAGAAGCTTACTTATCAGGAGGGTTTCCTGTTGTAATTCTGAGACCCATAATGGCAAGTCCTGGAATTATAGAAAAAAAAGTGCAAAAATGCAAGAGAACAGCAAACAGCAAAACATTCTCTTCTGCCTTTAAAGTCCCCCCTGCCCCCCCCCCTTGGGGAAGCCCCTTTGCCTCTAAACTTATATATATCAAATCCAAAATCATCATACCTTGGAGAAAAGGAAATGCTTACAGAAAGTGCATGCTCAGACTTGGTATACCCAAGTATACAGTTTTACTCATTCAGTTTTGCTATTCTGGGACTCAGTTATGAGTCTCAGAATATCAGACAGTTACCATCAGGAAGCTTTTCCTGTTCTGAACTAATGCATCCAGGTGTCCTGTTCTACCCTGTTTTTAACAAGACTCTTTTAACCCATTAGACATGTAAATCATTTTCTGAACCAATATTCACATGTACAGATTTTCTGATCCATTTCCTACATGTATCCTTCCCTAAGTCATTCTTCACACATTTTGTTTTCTGAACCAGTAATTTACTTTTGAATAGGTCTTTCAGAATTTTTCATCACATGCTTTTATGAAACATGTTTATATTTGACATGCTCTGTGGCAGTGTTACACAAGTCCTTTTCTGACCCATAATTTATATCTCTTCTAGAAATAAATGTTGAATGAAATCCATTTAACTGACCATTTAACTGGCCATTACACATTTTTTGAACCACTCATATATTTTTATGGACCGATATTCACACATGCCCCTTTTAAACCGATGCTTACACATGCAATCTTAGAAATGTTTACTTTAAACATTATTTATATCCATCTGTTTCTGAAATATTATTCCTGTGTCTTTGTTTTTAACCTGCAAAAGGCTTCTTTCCTCAGATAAATTGAGGTCCCATCTGCTTGAGTTGGTGGTAGTTTAGGTGCATGTAAAACATTGTATGGCATTTATCACAAGCAATAGGGCAATTTCCCTGGTTCCCTGGCCAGATTTTTTCTAGTAATATTAATACCACCTCAGGTTTCTTCTGAAAATAGGCTACTGGCTTAATGCCATTAACCTGGTGAACAAAATATAAATAAATAAACAATCATAGTCTTACTACCTAGTCGATTCTGCACACTGTGTGAAGGTCACCTGATTGCTCTTCCTTTGGGTTCAACCCCTGAACTTTTTTCTCTGGATACTTTTTGTATCAGCACCTGCCAACTATCAAGCCTGCTGCAAACAGACTGGAGCCCATTAATTTACTTATGAAGGGGGTCATTCCCAGATCCACGGGGATAGAGCCATATAGAAATGCTGTCATTTAGGCAGCCCTAAGGTTTGGTTGTGCCCTCACCAGCATACTGTCTATAGAGTCATTTTTTTCTATATGTCTCAACCCCTTCACTTGTCAGGACAATGTGCTACTCACATCATCTCAGTGGTCACTATGCCTTTTCTTAGGTGAGTACATGCTCCTATGAAGTTGCCCAATGAAGGCTGCCACCATATGAAAGCTTGGTACACCACATGCTCACACCCACACCACATTTGCCACCCTCTACCTCTAAAGGCCTGTGGACACATGTGGCCTGCCACATGCCTATCTTCACTTCCAGCTCTGAGAAGCATTTCAGTTGCTAACTGAACTTGGGTTTCCTGGGCTACAGTCAGAGCTTTACACCTATATGCTACCAGAGCTGGCCTTTGAATTTTATTCTGTTTACATGACCAACTTCTTCCCTACTGTCAAGCAGAAATGCACATTTCTGGACATTTGTATTGAAGAGCAGATTTTGGAAATCTGTAGTGTACATGTAGTAGCATGAGGTTTTCACACTCACTTTGTGCACTTAAGAAAGTGTTAAAGAAGTAAATCTAGAACCATGGAAAACAAGTGTGAGGTATCCAACCATCATATTATCAGACTTTTAGAAATGGGTAATTTTTAAATTTGTTACATTTTACATTTGTACATCATATATATATATATATATATATATATATATATATATATATATATATATAGATGGGATTGGTACTAATTACCGAAGGAATTATTAGCTGAAGCACAAAAGGCTTGGCATACTTCCACAAAAGTGCTTTTTACCAAAAAAAGCACTTTCGTGGAAGTATGCCTGCAGGGAGTTGTGGGGGAATGGCTGTTGTGGAGATCGTACTACAGTGCGGATAAGGGAATATGCCCTTTTCCTCACTGTAGTACGATGTCGGAGTGAGAATATTAAAGTAGGGGGGGTGTGCAGGGGAGCTTGCCCTCCTCATAAAAGTAGGTTTATTTATTTATTTTTTAACACAAAGTGCTTTTTCAGTGAAAGCACTTTTGTTAAACTGTGTTCGGTGATTGTGGATTCGGACTATTGAACTTTCATTCAATAGTCCTAGATCTATATCTATATATTTATATATATATATATATATATATATATATATGGTTCCACTTCATATCATCGAATTTAATTTCATCGACGTCCAAAACATCAAGGCCAAATCATCGAAAACCCAAATCGTTGAAAACCCATATCATCGAATCTCAAATTATTGAAAACTAGAAAGCAACTAGAAATAACATTCCACAGAGTTAGTACTGCATTAATGCAGGGGGGGCAAGCCCCCCTACACCCCCTACCCCCCCCCGTAATTAAATATACCAACTCCAAGGTTGCACTACAGTGGGGGAAAAATGTAATTTCCTAACCACACTGTAGTGCGACCTTGGAGTTGGTATATTTAATTATGGGTGGGTGGGCGGGTGGAGCCCCCCTCATGTGGGGTGCAGGGGGGCTTGCCCCCCTGCATAAATACAGTACTAACTCTGTGGAATGTTATTTCTAGTTGCTTTCTAGTTTTCAATGATTTGAGATTCGATTATATGGGTTTCCGATGATTTGGGTTTTCGACGATTTGGTCTGGATGTTTTCAAATTCGATGAAATGAAATTCGATGATATGAAGTGGAACTATATATATATATATATATATATATATATATATATATATATATATATTTATATTTATATATATATATGGGTTCCGATCAGAATTTCGAAGCTCAAAACTTCAAATTTCATATGATTGAAGATCATATGTTCAAAGTTTCAAAACTTCGAAATCCTGAACGGAGATCGGAATACAGCGCAGACTGGGAGATTTCCCTTGTCTTCACTGTAGTGCGATCTCAAAGTTGGTATATTTAAGTTGTGGGGGTGTGGGGGCTGTAGGGGAGTTTGTCCCCTTGCATGCACATGTTTTAGTGTGTTGGGTGGTGTTTTGGGGGGGGGGGGTTCACAATTTCAAGATTCCAAGATCCTGAGATTCTGAAACTCAAGATTTTGGGATTTCGAAATTCCATAGTGAACGTATATATATATATATATATATATATATATATATATATATATATATATATATATATATATATATATTATTACACATCATATATTACAATATGTCATGGGCCTATTACGTCAAACTAATACTTTAGAAGACAAACCCACCGCCGTAAATAGCACAAGTAACAAAAAACTGAGGGTAATGCTAATCAATGCCAGAAGTCTAAACTTCAAAATGCGTGCACTCGAGGCACTTCTCAGTATGGATAAAATCGATATATATGCAATAACAGAAACCTGGTTTAAAGCTCCAGAGAGCACCCCAGCACTACCAGGCTACAACTCATAATATACATTTCGGCCACAAAACCTGGACTGAAATACAAAAGGCGGGGGAGTATCCATATTCATCAAGGATACCCACACCTCCAGGTTAGTGGCACAGCACAATGCTTCAAAAATCATCCACGTGCAACTAACAATGGGCAAACTGCTATTCAAATTATAGCTTGCTACAGATCACCCACCATGTCCCAGGACCCCCACTCCACATTCCTTGAAACACTGGGAAACATAAAGGTCCTACCAAACACCCTGATGTTGGGTGATTTCAATTACCCAAACATTAACTGGGAGAACTACTCAAGTACAAACTTCCTTGCCCAACATTTCCTAGAATTTATAAACTCAAATGCCCTGGATTAACTGGTCAACACTCCCACCAGAGGTGACAACATATTGGACCTGGTCATAACCAACATGGGTGATCTGTGTTCCACACCGGAGGTCAACCCCTCACTTGTTAGATCTGACCATAAACTAATCATTCTGGAAATCTACATTCTGCCACCACCCCCGGTCAAAGAAACTACTGTGAAAAACATTTCAAAAGCAAACTTCATGTTACTTAAGACCGAGGTGGGAAGTTTCAAAGCCCCTATGCTAAAGGATAATGCTGTCCAATCAACTGGTCAACACTCCCACCAGAGGTGACAACATATTGGACCTGGTCATAACCAACATGGGTGATCTGTGTTCCACACCGGAGGTCAACCCCTCACTTGTTAGATCTGACCATAAACTAATCATTCTGGATATCCACATTCTGCCACCACCCCTGGTCAAAGAAACCACTGTGAAAAACTTTTCAAAAGCAAACTTCATGTTACTTAAGACCGAGGTGGGAAGTTTCAAAGCCCCTATGCTAAAGGATAATTCTGTCCAAGCTGTAAAATCCTTTACTAATGCACTCTACGGGCACCTACAAGAATGCATGGATCATGCTATCCCAAACAAAACCAAGACTCACTCCTCCAAGAAAAGGAAACCAGTCTGGTGGACCCCTGCCATAAACAAGCTACACAATAGAAGGAGTAAACTAGTACAAAAAAGAGTAAAATCCCAAGAAGGGAAGACATCCCTGATCAGTATCAGCAAGAAACTACGTTCCCTCATAAAATCATCCAAGGCTAGCTTTGAAAGAAAAATTGCCATGGATCCAAAGCTAACCATAAGGCATTCTTTAGCTATGTCAAGAATCTAAGTGGTAATTCTCAGATCTGCTCAGAGTTAGTTTAGAATGGCACAAAATACACTGAACCGACCGATATAGCCAACATCCTGGCAGACAGGTTCAGTGCAAACTTCACCCCCCTCTCACCCCCAAAAGGGCCCATAACTATACAAGAAGAATGTAGTGCCCCTGAAATCACAGACACTCAGGTTAAAACAGCCCTCTCCAAAGCCAAAAACACAGCATCAATGGGACAAGCCGGAGAGTCAATTATAGCCCCTAGTTTGGATGGTGTCCCAGGCTGTGTCCTACTTGAGCTCAAACTAATCCTTCACCTAAACACACTGTTTAAACTCAGCCTCTCCACAGGCTACATGCCCACAGAGTGGCACACAGCAACAGTTATTCCACTCCACAAAAGTGGAGCCGCAACGGACCCCGGAAACTATCATTCTATAAGCCTGACTAGCTTGGTCTGCAAAGCTATGGAGCGCATCATCATGAATCTCATTAACAGAGACAATGGAAACCTTCAAACACTGGACCCTACCCAGTTTGGCTTTGTTAAGGGCAGATCATGCCTCCTAAACCTGGTGGACTTCTTTGAGACAGTTACCAAGGCTATAGATGAGGGAAAGGTGGTCCACACAGCCTACCTATACCTTGCAAAGGCCTTCAACACCATTCCCCACTCAGGTACAAGCACATCAGCTTGAACATAAACCCCTTCATCACGAGATGGGTTGCCAACTGGCTCATGGACAGGACCCACATAGTAAGAGTTGTGGGAGCTAAGTCTGAAATCTAAACCGGTTACAAGTGGCATTCCCCAGGGCTCAGTTCTAGGACCCTTCCTGTTCAGCATATACTTCTCAGAGGTACAGGTAAGCACAGGAGGACTATGGCTGACCAAGTTCGCAGACGACTGCAAACTAGGGGCTATAATTGACTCTCCAGCTGACACAGACATCCTCCAAAGGGGTCTCACTGAGACAGATACCTGGTGTCAAAACCATGGCCTCAAGCTAAATGCCAAAAAGTGCATAGTCATCCCCTTTGGAAAAAACAAAGTACCCACAAACTACCACATAGGTGGTAGCCCCCTAAATACGGAAGACGTAATAAGGGATCTGGGGACCCAAGTAGATTGTAACCTCTCCTCTGATTATCACATTGCCAAAGTGGTTAGAAAATCCTTCTATGTGGCCCACCTAATCACAAAAGGGTTTGCAACCAGATCAAAAGAGGCCATTGGGCCCTTCTATGCATCACTCATCAAACCCATCATAGAGTACAATGCCTCATTTGGGATGTACCTTACAAGACACCTGCAACAACTGGAAAGACCACAGAAGTACCTTACCAAGAGGATCACTGGCCTCAAGCAGATGCCCTATGCAGCTCGACTGAAGAAACTCCAGCTGTACTCGGTTGCATACCACCTACTCAGAGGTGATCTCTGCCTGACATACAAGGCCTTGTCCAACCCAGAATTGATGGACATGCTCCACCTAAAGAAAACCATATCCCCTCGAGCCACACGCTCCAGGGATCTAAACCTCACCACAACAATAAATAGGACGTGCTGGAGGGATAGATTCCTGTCCCAGAGACTTCCCATGCTCTAGAACAAGACTCCAATCTACATTAGGCAGAACTCCTCGCTAACCCTCTTCAAGAGAAACCTTGACGACTGGATGGGAAACAGAAAGTTTACCCAGGGATCACTCCAATGGCTCTGCTGGACAGAGGCACAGGGAACTAATCTAAGGGGGCGGTGAAAGCCATCACATTCCGGCTAGGCTTATAAATGCCTTCGGGCAGATAGCCTAGTACCTACCTATGAACCTATGAACCTATGAACATGTTTAGAGACACTTTAACAAATAAAACTTTCAGTGCTTAGAATATATATTTTTAAATTTTTGAACAGCCATACCAGTCTGAATTATGCGCTGATCAGTTATATCTGCAATATTTTACAGGACAATTCACACGTGACATCTGAATTTGCTTTTTTTTGGATAGCTCTTTCAGGACTACAGATTTTCCTGGTGACAGAGTTTCAGATCTCTCTGTCTTTATAGCTCTTGACTAGCTCAATTTTAACCGTGTTTTATCATTTTGTGACGAGTTAGTTATAACTCTAATTACGTTAGTTATAACTCTAATTACTTACCTGCCTAGAACTTCAGCTTTGATGTATTTGCAATATATAGATGTCTGTTACTCCTGGACAACTTTCCATTCTTTATAGGAATAAAAAACACAAAAGAAAAATCTAGCAAAGCTAGACTTTCTACTGTGGGATACCTTAAACCTCTTGTATCAGAGGCCACATGGGATATATGCAAATTACTCTTTTAAGGATATCATATCAGGTGTTTCAGCTAAATGGTAATTCTGAATGTCCATGACTTTTTCTTTTACTTTTACTTTTAAGTCTATTTATGGACAATTTCAGGCCAATAAAATCCCATGTTGCCTCTGATACAAAAGGTTTAAGGTATCACACAGTAGAAAGTCTAGCTTTGCTGGATTTTTCTTTTTGTGTTTTTTAACCAATTGTTTTTTCTGTGCGACCGTTTTACTCATTCTCCCTAAGAATAACACAATTTTGACTTAGTTGCTTTACTAACTACTTTAGTGTCAAGATGGTAACATTTCCATGGCTTTTGTATTTGTACTTTGCCTCCACCCTGGTAGTTAAATGGTGGTAATACTCTTGTTCACACTAAAAAGAGTCACAATCTCAGATACCCTCATTGCCTTTTGACTGTTTACAAGAAAATTTAACTTGTCCTTGTGGTTTCCAACAATGAAGAGGTTCAATACAACAACACCTAGCTATGTAAGAGAACTACTACCTTTAAGGCACCTTGCCAACCCATTGTCAACTTATTTTAAAAGACTTGTAACATGATATATAAGTTTGTTTAAATAAAAACACAAGGAATTCTTGATAAAATTTAACAAAGAATGAACATTATTTGCTGGAAAAATATATGTACAATAAGAATATTTTCATTATAAAACCTGACAAGCAGGAGGCCTAGTAGTTACGAACTACATTGATTACGTGGGTAAAATGATGGCAGTACTTAGTGATGAGGTACTGCAGGAAGTTTCCTTAAATTAAATAAATATGGCATACATGAATATACAGATGTGCCACTCAGAAGGTTGGATAAGGAGAAGGTTACAGTTAGCTGTCTGTCTGGTGGAGGGATCAGAAACACCACACATGCACTCAAGTCTCTCAGCAACAAGTACTGTTATGATTCTGTCATAGTACATGTTGGTGTGAGCATCTTGAGATGTACCTCTCTGGACTACATGAAGAGAGACATGATTGAGCTCTCTGATTATGTGCCCCAGCTGGGCATGTCCATAGCCTTAAGCAGTATACTACCCTCACCTAGGATGATGCCACAATATGAACAAAAGATGATTGATTTCAACAATTGCCTTATCTTCTGGTATCACTCCAAGGGGAGCCAGTTCCTGTCAGCCTGGGATTATATGGTTGATAGACCTCTATACTTTGACAGAAATGGTCTTACCTGTCACCTCAGGGATTTTGGTTACTGGCAAAGGCTGTTGCCTCTCCCATACTGCCATTTTTTTAGACACAAGAACAAAATTTCCAACATAAATTCCTCCCCATAAACCAACATCAGGGTCAAGCTGCTAAACCCTAGGAGTCTAAACTTAAAACTGCATTCACTGGAAGCTGCTCTCAGCTTGGAGGATGCTGATGTGTGTGCACTGACAGAGACCTGGTTCAGGGCTGCAGAATACACCACAGCCATACTGGGTTACAATGACTTCCACTCACTTCGGCCATCAATTGAGAGTGGGAAAGCTAAAGGAGGAGGGGTATCAGTACTTATCAAAGGCAAATACACCTCAAGACTGGAGGAGGGGTATCAGTACTTATCACAGGCAAATACACCTCAAGACTGGAGGAGGGGTATCAGTACTTATCAAAGGCAAATACACCTCAAGATTGGAGGAGGGGTATCAGTACTTATCAAAGGCAAATACACCTCAAGACTGGAGGAGGGTATCAGTACTTATCAAAGGCAAATACACCTCAAGTCTGGAGGAGGGGTATCAGTACTTATCAAAGGCAAATACATCTCAAGACTGATCAAAGGCAAATACACCTCAAGACTGGAGGAGGGGTATCAGTACTTATCAAAGGCAACTACACCTCAAGACTGGAGGAGGGGTATCAGTACTTACCAAAGGCAAATACACCTCAAGACTGGAGGAGGGGTACCAGTACTTATCAAAGGCAAATACACCTCAAGACTGGAGGAGGGGTATCAGTACTTATCAAAGGCAAATACATGTCAAGACTGGAGGAGGGTATCAGTACTTATCAAAGGCAAATACACCTCAAGACTGGAGGAGGGGTATCAGTACTTATCAAAGGCAAATACACCTCAAGACTGATAAGACTGAATGAGCCCCTTGAACTACTCCAAGTACAACTTAACATAGGCAAGACCCCTCTCCCAGTTATTGCCAGTTATAGGACCCCTTCCATGCACCAGGACACTAACAGTGTCTAGTTGGACCTACTGAAGTCACTCCATATACCACTAAACAGACTGGTATTGGGTGACTTCAATTACCCATCAATAAACTAGTCAAACTGTACCTGTACCAAAGCACTCACCCAGAGAGTTTTCAACTTTGTAAACTCAAATGCTCTGTACCAGTTAGTTGATTCCCCACAAGGGGTTCAAACAGTCTGGATCTGGTGCTTACAAGTACAGGTGATTATTGTACCACCCCAGGTGTACAGTCATCCCTGGTGAGATCTGTTACAGATCAGTCACACTAGAAGTAACAATTACATCTGACCCACCCCAGCTGAAACAAGGCTAATACATTTCTCCAAAGCTGACTACAACCTTTCATGAGACAGTATTAGTAGTTTCATAACTCCTGCCACTACTGATGGCAAAGATACTGCACCAACGCCTTGTGTAAACATCTACACAACTGCATCGACTCAGCTGTACCTGACAGCTTCAAAGTACTTTCCTCACGAAGAACAAACCTGCTTGGTGTATATCCACCATAAACAGGCTATATAACAGGAGAAAGAAACCAATGTCTAAAAGCAGTAGGGGATGGTCCCCTAACTCAAAGGATTCCCTCCTCAGCTTAAAAAAGAAAATAAGAAACCTAGTAATGAAATCTAAAGCTAACTACAAATCTAAATTGGCCACCCTTACTAAGGGCAACCATAAAACCTGCTTCAGCTATGTCTGTAACCTCAAAGGAAAATTGAAGATTTGTGCAGAACTTGTTGTAAATGGCACAGCCTATACTGAACCTGGGATAGTGCAAACATGCTGGCAGATATGTTCAGTGAGAACTTCTCCCCCTTGTCTCTGCCTGAAATACCACAAGACATCCTTCCTACTTGCCCCCCCCCTCCCCATTATCTCTAAGGAACAGGTTCATAATGCCCTTTCCAAGGTTAAAAAGATGGCCTCTATGTGATTGGACAACATCCCTGGCTGCTTTCTAAATAGTTTAAAGCAGCAGCTAACTGCACATCTAGGTACCCTCTTCAACCACAGCGTAATCAATGGGTATATCCCTGCAGAGTGGAAAACTGCTATTGTCATCCCCCTACACAGGGGGGAGGGTCCTCCACTTACCCCGGAAACTATAGACCAAAATGTATCAACAGCCTCATATGCAAGGCCATGCAGAGAATCATCATGGACCTTATCAACAAAGATCTAGGTGACCTCTAAACAGTAGACCCCTTCCAGTCTGGCTTCATTGAAGGGAGATCATGTCTATTGAACTTGGTGAACATCTTCGAGGCAGTCACCAAAGCCCTGGACAAGGATAAAACTGCACATACGGCCTATTTATTTTATTTATTTATTTGAAGTTTGTTAACCGGGAAAGTCCATTGGGCTAAAGTGAGCCCTTTTTCAATGGATTCCCAGGGAGAAAAGCTCCACAATATATAAATATATACAAAAAATATAATAAAACAGGTAGTTGATCCAGAAATTAATACAGTAATAGTTTTAAAATACATGTGCATGCAACAGATAATACAAGTAAAATATCAGGATATAATACCGAATGTTTTAGATACAGTTGATTGTCAAGCAAGAAGTAGCACAAACAGTAACAGTTACATCAGTAGAAGATCCCTAAAAGGAAATGTAAATATTCATTCCCCTTGTCTCCCCACCCCCGCCATATGTGGCAGGCAGAAAGTATAACTGAGCTTGGGTAGGGCAGTATGAGTAAGAGGAGGAGATGAGGGAGGGGGGGTTAGGATGGCACTATTCCCCACTTAGGTATAATTGATAAACTTACCCAACTGAATGTAAACCAGTATATCATTAGGTGAGCTGCAAACTGTCTCACTGATGGAACATACACAGTTAAAATAGGGGACTCTACATCCACCAGCAGACCAATAGCCAGTGGAGTTCCACAGGGCTTGGTGCTGGGGTCCCTTTTGTTTGGAATATACTTTTCAGAAGTATAGGCCAAGACAAAGGGTGTGTGGCTGACAAAGTTTGCAGATGACTGCAAGCTGGACATGGTCATAGAATACCCTAGTGACATTGACACCCTTCCAGAGGGTCTTACACAAACCAACGACTGGTGCCAAACTCATGGGCTTAAGTTAAATGGAAAAAAGTGTATCATCATCCCCTTTGGCAAGGGTGATGTCCCCACAAAGTGCCACATTAACAACAATACCTTAAGTACCCAATCCATGTTGAAGGATCTGGGTGCATAGGTTGACACCAACCTCTCCTTTGACCATCATGTTTCCTCAGTGATAAGGACATCCTTCTGCATTGCCCATCTTATTAGTAAGGGCATTGCCTCCAAGAAAAAGGAGGTTATAACACCCCTGTGCTCTTCCCTTATCAGACCAATAATATACCATAATGCCCCCTTTAGTATGTACCTTGCCAGGCACCTTTAGCAACTGGAGAGACCTCAGAGGCACCTTACAAAGAAAATTCATGGTGTTTAACACATGCCTTATGTTGATAGACTAAAATCCCTGTCTCTGTACTCTGTGTCATACATACTACTCACGGGAGATCTCTGCCTCACTTATAGGGCAACCTGAGATCCTGCCCTGATGGAATTGATGCACATTAAGAAGTAAAATAGCACTTGTTGCACTCACTCTAGTGACCTGAACATGCAATGCGACGTCAACAGGACTTCCTGGAGAGACAAGTTCATCTCCCAAAGGCTTCCCCTACTCTGGAATAAACTGCCAATCAAAGTGAAACAGACCCCATCTTTGACCCTATTTAAGCGTAATCTAGATGATTGGATGGGAAAACATAAATTCACCAGCATCCCTTCTAGACAGGGGCATCAGATGTTGAGCTAGGTCTGCTAATAGCATCAAGACGGATATGGGGTAAAAACTTGGCTAGCATTGTAAGGGCCTGTGTGCCATTAGCCTAGTAACTTTCAATGATCATTTTCAATGATCATGACAGCTTGCTTTATGACATGCTTGTTCAAGGACAGTTGGACAATAATGCTTATGAGTTTTTTGTTGCAAAACAGCTCTTGATTCCATCTAATGTTGGTATTCCCAATGTCCATGAAAATGTGGTGGATTCACCCATCAGGCCAATTGTGGATTCAGGAGGGGCTAAAAGACTTCTGATTACTATGTATGTTGATGGGAAATTAAAGATTGTAAAGAAGAAAGTAAGCTTTCTACTTAAAGCTTCGTGGGATTTTTTGAGACTTATGGTAAATGAGTTATATACAGATCAATTTTGTTTTATCATTGGAGATGTTAAAGGCTTATTTACAACTAGACCCCAAAACTTTAGGGTTTAGGGGGTATTTCCATGAAGTTAACAACATTTTGTGCTAAACTGAGCTAATGGAAATCATGTTAAAAAACAACTACATATATTTTGAAGGAGAATACTAACAACAGAAGCTCGGAGTGTTATGCCAACAAAGTGATGACTGAATGAGAGAAAAAATATTTATTTAACGCTGAATCTGTGAACTCTTGAAACCCGTATACCAGGTTCCTGGTTGGCATATGTATTTTCTGAACCTACACTAAAGAAAAACATTGTGAATTTCCATTAATAACCACACAGCTTGTTTTGTTTTAGTCAAGAGATGTATAATACAACATTTTCTTATCTCCATGTGGAAATAACTAAGGACCTGGTGAAAAAAGAGTTTGCTTCTAACATTTTCCGAAAACTCATTTACTCTGTTTCACTTCTACACAATAGTACTTTTCATCCTCACTATTAGAAAAAACAGACGTATTAAGGGACAGATAGCACCCCTTGTAAGGATAGTCTCAAAAGACAATTTGTTCTTAAAAACTTAAAAGCATATTAAAAAGGTAGGGGTATCCTGATGAGATTCTGATTAACAATTACAATGAAATTGTTCACAAAAAGGAGACAATATATACCCTGTTGTTGGGTAGGGCAGAGAATACCTTTCGTGACAACGTTTCCAACAGGAAGTTGGTAATCAATGAGTGGTATGGAAAGGCAATGAGCATGACTTATCCAGTGGGCAATTATTCCATTATGGAGGTGATCAGGACACACTGGAACATTTTTAAGTTTAGCAACCTTAACTCTAGGGCTGGTGAAAAAACCTGGATTTGTGTTTAAAAAGGGAAGAAATTTCAAAGACATAAAAGAAGAATGGTTAATTAAAATATTTATGGTTGCTGAATATTTGAATGAGAGACTACATTTGGGAGACTTTAGGAACATCACAGAGCACATGAACTCAGATGGATTGTTAAGCTGAATGCTGATAAGTCTCCTGGTCTTAATAAGGTGATTTCACTCAAGCCTTATTTAAAGGCACGGTGATTATGGTAGTGCTGTATATATTTTTATTATTTTAGTATTTAGTATTAAGTGAGGTTTTTGTTTATATGTTATGTTTTATGTTATAGTATATTTCTTTAATGTTTATTGAACCTCTCCATTTTGGCATCTACTTCACTGATTTCTAGGCCAGGAATCAGGATCATTGGTTAAATATGTTTGTAGATGACTGCAGACTAGGTAATTATTGTCAATTATACCATGACCCCCCCAAAACGTGCACGCTGATTGGCCAGCATGCACATTGTAAATCGAGTTATACTAATGGAAAAAGGTCCGGTCGCCCAGACTTTTTTCCATTAGTATAACTCTACTTTTAAAACCCTGTCTCGCTATGTTAAATGGGTTTAACATAGCGAGACAGCTTTAAAATAAGCAACGGAGATCTCCGTTGCTTATTTTAGCTGTCTCGCCATGCTAAACCCATTTAACATAGCGAGACAGGTTTTAAAGCAACGGAGAAAGCAAGATCTCCGTTGCTTTTTATTAGCTATGTTAAATGGGTTTAACATAGCGAGACAGTTTTAAAATAAGCAACGGACATCTCCGTTGCTTATTTTAAACTGTCTCGCTATGTTAAACCCATTTAACATAGCAAAACAGTAAAAAAGCAACAGAGATCTTGCTTTCTCCGCTGCTTTTGCCCACAGCTCTGATGTACTGCACAGGCGCCAAGAGTACATCAGAACTGCCGCGGATGCCAGACATCTGTGGAAGGGCAGTAAACAGGCATTATACTATGCCATTATTTAAGAAAAGTAATAGTTTCTTTTCTTAAATAATGTCATGGTATAATAGCAATAACCCACTTCTGGGTGTGGGTAATGCTGTATTTACCCACAGTTGGCTTTGTTTGGTCCCTCGGGCTTCACCCTCGGGACCAAACCACGCCAACCATGGGTAAATCCAGCATTTCCCACACCCAGGAGTGGGTTATTGCTATAATATCCTTCTATTAGCCATTCATTATAACAGGAACTAATCCTTCTCAGCAAGTGTGTATAGAAAAATGGCAAAAATGAAATGCAAAAAATGTACTATTGCCACATTTGGTAAATGACTTTCTCAGTCAATGTACAGTATAGCCAGTTCCACAATTCAAAATAACAATAATGTAGTCAGAGAGCTTGGAATCATGGTAGATATTTCCTTCTCCTTCAATCACCATGTAGCAAAGTAGTTAGCAAATCCTTCCGTTTAGCACAAATAACATACAAAGCTGTATCATCCATGTCAAAAGAAGTTATCTTAGCTCTATGTGCAGCCCTAATTAGACCAATTATTGAGTGCAGTGCCTCCTTCGGGATGTTGTTGTGTCTTTCGGCTTTTCCTGGTTAGGGTCACCACAGTGGAACTCTGGTCTGCTAATGATTGGTAGTTGATTTTTACGTGCCGAGTTACCAGCCCTGACGCACAACCTTCAATGAAGGTATGCCCATTCATGCATGTCTCCATGCAGAAGATGCTCTAGCTGAGAATCGAACCGGACAGCGTCTTACTGTGAGGCAACAATGCTACCGCAGCACCACCACCGCGGGTTGCCTCCTTCAGGATGTACCTTTCTAAATATATATAGTAACTAGAAAGGCCCTAGAGGTTTCTAACCAAGAAGATTGTTGCCTAAAGTTCCTGAGCATTATCATTTTGCCTAATTTCTGATAGGATGTTGTGGGTTGATCAAAGCCTTATGCTCCATGCCATTAGTGATGATGTACTCCTCAATCTCCTGTATCTTTACAAGCCAAATAGCTCCACTAATATAAGAACTAAGGACCTAAATATCTACCAGTACATAAGTAAAACATGTTTGATTTCCCCTGTGGAACAGACTTCCCCTGTTAGTTAAAAAGTGACATCTCTGCATCCTTCAAATTAAACTTGGGTGAATGGGTGGTATCCATACATTTGCTCAGGAATTGAACCACTTTGCACTTTTAGAGAAGGTGGCTACAGCATGAGGGCACATACTGGCAAGAAGTAAATGGCCATGTGACTCAGTTGCCTTAGTTTTTCTCTCTCAGGCTATGGTACTATGATCCCATAACTGCAAGTCACACAAATGTAAAATATAATCTGCAACAACCAAATTTAGAAAAAAACACTATAATGCTTTCAAAGCATTTTCACCCCATATACCACTGCTGCGTATATAAAAAACCAAGAGTATTGTACCTTGGAGTAATAGGAATAGACTGAGGTATCACAAGCATACAGTTAGTATGCAAGTAACCTAGTCACACTTTCTATCTAGCTGTTCTGATAATTGCAGCTACGTGTATGCACACGCCAATGGTTTAATATTTGTTAAACAAAAAATCTCTGTTAGAAGTTTACACCATGAGTGAGGCACTAGGATGCAAATGTTCCACAGAAACTCTGAGCAGATACCACAGAAAGATAACTGTTATTCCAATTAGAAAATAAAGACTGCCTGGGAAATAAACATGGGAAAATGGCTTAGCAATTTTGGCGTATGGCAAAATTCTGATAAAAGTATACATTTATGTAAATGTAAGCATTAGTATAAAACTGAAACGCTACATATAGCTGCAATGAAAAAGCAATAGTTTTTAACCTTCAGTAATAAACTTGTGACAACTTGTCAGGTATTGTAAAAAGAACTGATATAATTTATATTCTATGTCTCTGTCTTTGTCTTTGTGTCCTCATACATGCAAAGAATCGAGCAGTTTCTCTGTTTCAGATGATGTTTCATCATTCTATGTGAGAAATAGGAAAAACATTTCCACCGTGAAAGTAATTCTGCTGGTCTTAAGCATGAAACTTAACAAAATATGAACATTGCAGAACTGTCAGGTGACCATTTATTTCAAAGGTAAAAAGGAGACCCCAACCTGGCAACCCCCCCTTGTGAGTTTTAGCAGATCCACTGAGGCGAAGGACTGGCTTATCCACATCTTGTTGATTCATTCTGCCTTTCATAGTAATAGTCTGTAGACAATCTTAATATTCTACTGTATGATTCTATCTGTCAGATAATATCTGCAAAGTTTGTACAAAGACTGCTGGAACTTATGACGTAGCACAAAGGGTATATAAAAAGAAGACAAAAAGTAAAGATGTTTAACATGGTTTGCATGCTATAAGTATTATGAACTTACTGTTAAATCTTTGATTAGCCGTTGAAAGATGTAAAACGTAGAGTGGGTTTATGATTCCGTATGCATTGGAAACTATATGATCCTCTAAAGTAAACCTCAAACAAGCTATTCAATTATATTTGTTTCTTAATGGTCTAGTGAAGTCTTCTTTTCAAGAACATTATTGGATAGTTCAGTAAGCACTTTGGTTCCCATCTTAAGGAAGATAAGACAACCATGCATTCAAGGCATGTTATGGGGCAGTAGGATTGGGCTTAAAGCTATGTGAAAACAAGCAAAAGGTAAACTTTCCAAATTTTCATAGAGGGACCTTGGCACTGTGTATTTTGATACTACATATATATATATATATATATATATATATATATATATATATATATATATATATATATATATCAAATATAACTCTATGTATGTCTATATATATCTATCTAGATATATATATATATATATATGTGTGTGTGTGTGTGTGTGTGTGTATGTAGTATACATATATATATATATATATGTGTGTGTGTGTGTGTGTGTATGTGTATAATACATATATATATATATATATATATATATATATATATATATATATATATATAGATATGTAGTCCTGAGCATATCATCCTTCAAATGAGATAGTAAATCAAGGACTTAGCATCTCACCTTCTCAAGTTCGTGGTAACTCAGGTGGATGCACTAGATCCCATGGCATCTCTTGAAAATAGTAAAGGGTCCTTTATTTAACACTATGTAAAAAAAAAAAACAAAAAACATTATTTACTTGTTTACAAAATGTGCATATTTACAGGCATACATATACAAATCTTGATTTTTTTATTATTTTTCATTTTTCTTATAACATCCTTGTTGTTATTCTTCCAGAATTAACTCCCAATCCTTCAACAGCCATAATGTAATTTTTCACAGTATATATGAAAAAAATCCATTTCCATTTAAATAAAATTGCAGTCAGTCTTTCTTTCCAA
Source organism: Protopterus annectens (assembly GCF_019279795.1). Lineage (NCBI taxonomy): Eukaryota > Metazoa > Chordata > Ceratodontiformes > Protopteridae > Protopterus > Protopterus annectens. Next base: position 549,943,385 of record NC_056748.1, read on the forward strand.
ATGAAATGTATTATATTAAATAAATTCTTATGTACCCTTCTCACATATTCTTTATTCTTGTTGTTTTAGTATCCATATATAATCGTATTCATATCTTTACTGTTTATGTCATTAATATTCTCAAAAATATTTTCTTCACACATTTTCCAGAGTTTCACCACTCTTTTATATTTCATAAAAATCATGTTCTATTGTCTTTTCTTCCCCACAAATAAATATGGTCTTTTAACTTTCTTTTTATATGGCACATATAACCCTTTACAGGTAACTTATTTATTACCAGTCTTTATGGAAATCCTGACAGTCCATTATCATGGTACACTTTTTTTCCTTACATTTATGGCTTTCATCACTTCTTCTGGTAAAAATTCTTATAGATTTACATAGTAATATTGTTGCAGCACATTATTATACTACATCCTTAAATCTTTCTCTGTATCATTTCTTTATATTTTCCATGTTAGTATTTTTTTTTCTTGATAATTTTAAATTCTTTCATTTACATATTCTTTTTCTCTTTTTCTTATTCTCATCATCTCCCAGAAGTTTTTTGTACTTATATTTAAACATTCTCAGTATTAATTTTTCATTCTCATCCTTTATCCACTTTCATATTCTATAGTAATTAAAAGAAGCAGAATAAACAACTGGGCTTAGGATCCCCAATCACCCTTGATCTTCACTCATATATAACTCACCTCTTTTCACTGGGTTTAATCTTGAATCCCCATATGAAAGAAAACAATTGTGTAATCTCCTTTTCATATTTTGGGATCATATAAACATTTGACATATATGCTATTTTTCCAATTAATACAGAATTCACTAGATAAACTTTTAACTAAATGTTAATCTATACATCATCCACGGAAGAGATATTTCTTTAATTTCCTTTAGCAACCCACCTCTTACATCATAACTACATAATTTTTCACAAATCATATCCCTAACAAAGGCACTTCATTCAATGAAAAATTCACCCCCACAATTATTATGACATCACCCAACCTCTTACTTTTATCTTTATTCAAGGTCATTCTCCTTTCCTTAAACATCTGTTCAGATGAGCACATCCCTCTTCCATATTTTGTTCTTAACAGCTACAACTATATTGTCTGTGTATGTCAAAACTACTGGAGTCACCACATCCTTTTGCATCACATATCTAGCAGCTTTCATTTTATACACTACTTCATTAACTATCGCATTTATTACTAATGGAAACAATAATGCACTCGTGTGACATCCTTGTCTTATACTACGCTGTGGCCTATTTCTTTACTCCTCTACCCATTCACTAACACTCTCACTCTGTTCTTTGATATGCTGACATATGCACTTGCCTAATTCTGTTACCTGTCTCATACTTCTCCATAACATCTTACAAATCATCATGTCCTATTCTAGAAATTGCCTTACTGATATCACCTGCCATAAATTTCACATCATCCCTTTTACTTAAAATATCATCCACAGTTTCTGTCACAACCAATAACAGTTCTTGACAGCCCTTCCCTTTTATAACATATATACTTTCTTCCATAATATCCCTCATCTTTCCTTCCATTCTCCAGTGTATTATTTTTATATAAATGTCATAATCTGTGTCATTTAGTGTGACAAGTGTCCATTGTTTATTTCATTCTTCTCATCTTTTTTTCCATATAAACATTATGATCCCACTACATAACTCTTCATAATCAAACCCTCCCTCCAACCATTCGTTTGGTACATTTACAAAATACTGTCCATGTCAATCCATTAATTTCTTGTATATTTCATCCCCTATATAATCTAGGCCTCATACTAAATCAACATTTACTCTGATAAGTGTTTTATCTAATTCACTATTACCAATTTTGCTTTCAAATTCTTCCTTAAACTCCTTCTAGATTTTTTTTACTTTCTCTTCTCTTGTATTTTCCTTCTTTTTGCTGTTATGCATATTTCCACTTGCTGTACTACAATGATCATAATTTGCTCTTGTATTCTTTTTAACCTCTCCATTTTCATTTCCCTCGTTATTCTAATATCCTCCTTTACTATTTTACTCAAATATGTAGATACCTCCTCCCCACTCCCTTGTAATAATTTCTCTGCCTAAACAGTAATGTCCTATTTTTTCTCAATTTCCTTTATATATATATTCTCTTTCCATATCATAATATTCTCTTGTATTATTAATTCTCCTATACATTCCTTACCACACTTCACTTTCTCTTCCTTTCTTATATCATTCTGCCATTGAAAAAAAAAACACTTTTAATACTTCATTTTAAATAAAATCCACCATTCAGACCAGTCCTTCTTGGTTATATGATCCTTCATAACTGCAATACTTCCCACCATCCAATTTCATCCCATGATTTCTCATTTATTCTTTTTATTCCCTTTCATATTTTAATATAATCCCTTTCTTGCATCATCTCCATCCTTATTGCTAAAAGTCCAGAAAAACGTCACAACTGTTATCACCATCTGCTACCCCCAAGCCTTTTGATAATACAAAATAATAATTCTCAAATCCAAGTGCCCCCTTCTGTAAGCCTATTTACAAAAGATTAATAACAGATTATATGGAAACAAAACCGTCACTATGCAAAACTAACTGGAGTGATGCATTTAGTGGAAAGACTGAAGAAGGAATGTGGAAAATTTTGAAAGAAGTACTGAATGTAAAATGTAAAAACAAAAATGTTTAACATCAGGATCTCTAGGCACACAATTTCAGAAGGATATATTTCCATAAGAACAAGATACCTGATTAAGATGAGAGACAAAATATATAAGAAATGGAAAAAAGGTTGAACTACAACTTTGAAAACTGAAATAAACAAGATATGGCAAACAAATTAAACGGTGTGAGATAAGATCAAGAAAATTTTGAAGAAGATTTATATAAAGATATTGAGCATAACAAGAAAATATTTTATAGATACATAAGATGTGGAAGGAGAAAAGATGTACAAATTAATTATCTGTGTATAGACTCTAAAATGTATTCTCAGACACAACAGATTATAGATCTATTTACAAAATCTCATGCAAAACAATGCGGCTCTACAAAGGGGGTGATAACTTGTCCTAGTGGACATTCAGGTAACCTCACATACTGAAATCAAATTAGATTACATTGAAAAAGAGCTATGCAGACTGGATCCAAACAAAGTGATTGGAGGAGACATAATTAGTAATGACCTGAGACACTTCCGTAAAAACTTACAGTCATATTATAACAATTATTTACAATGTCTTATAAATATGGTGAGATTCCTCAAGATTAGAGACATGCACTTATTAAGCCTGTTTTTAAGGGAAAAGGCAGCAGGACAAACCTAGAGTCATGTGGACCCTTCAGTTTACTTTCATGTTGTGGAAAAATAATGGGGAAGGTAATACTGGATAAGTTATTTTCAGAACTGGAAAGGTTAGGACTTAAAGCCATATATCAGCATGCATATATTGAAAATAGATCTATTTCCACCAGTAACATGATGTTCTATAACAATATAATAACATCTGTGAATGAAAATTGTGCTATGATGCTATTTACATAGATTTAACTTCAGCATTTGATAGGGTCAAACACAAAACACTGATCAAAAATTTAGAACACCTAGATATTGATGTACTCTTGATAAGATGGATAGCTGCATTGTTTACATGGCAAGTATCATGCAGCAACTGTACAGGTGAAATCCTTGGTTACAGTCAAGGTGTCCCACAAGGCTCTGTCCTAAGCCCTTACTTGTTTAGATTCTATCTTTCAGATCTATCTTTTCATCTTAGATGTTCTACAGTCTGTATGCAGATGACATGAAACTGGGTAAATGGATAATGTGTTAGAGATGGAACATGTCTGCAAAAAAACTTGACTAAATTGACCATTTGGGCACAGGAGAATAATATGCTGATAAATACACCAAAAACTAACCATATGAGATTTAGGAGGCACAGAGACTGAAACTGTAGATTCTTTTAAGGACCTGGGTATATGTGTAGATCCAGCTTTGAGTTTTTCTAATCATATCAACCAATTGTTTAATGATGGTCATAGAACAATAGGTTGTATAAAATGATTTATAAAGTTTAGAACATCAGAAATTATTAAGTCATTGTTTGTTAGTTACATTAGATGCAAACCTGAGTATGGAATAACAATATGGAAACCTTATTTGAAAGCAAGCATGAATAAACTGGAAAGAGTACTGCAGAAATGTGCTAAGAGCATTCATGGATGTGAAAATGTAAGTTATTACGAAAGACTAAAATATCCAAACTTGTAGTCTCATATAGATTTAAGAGGAGTCCTTATTCGTGTATATAGGGCATTAAGAGACAACTACCTCTGGGAATGGTTGGGGTTATCAAAAAGTAGTAGAAAATCATCAGGCAACCTATGCAGAATATTTTAGAAGTGTACTAACTGGTTGTCTGAGATGGAATAGACTACCAAATTACATTAAAGCAAGCACTAGTTTAGATACTTTTAAGAACAGTCTGGACACTTATTATGAGAACAACTGTTTTGGTATATTGGCAGGCTAGAAGGGTATTAATGCACATGCTTCAAATATTTGCATGTATGTATGTATACACTGAATTTTGTATTAGCATCAGTCCCTTCTCCTGTATATGTTCTTTCTTTCCCCTTATTTTTCATTGCTTACTGTTAGATCTTGACAATCCATCCAAAAAGTGTCCCCTTGTTTTACACAAACTGCATTCAGGCACACATTCATTCTGTGTGCCCTTACACTGGTTATATTGTATCTTGTCTTAATCATTAAATATATGAGAAGAGACCCCGCAAAAGAAAGATAATTTAGACTGGCCAGCATAACCTAACTTCTCTCTATGATCAGCCACAAAAATAACACTTGACAAGTGTTTCACCATTTGTTTTTTTTTCACATTTCAAAACAGATTCAAGCCTCCACCCTTCATATCATAACTTTCTCTCATATGTCACTTTCATAATATTATTAACACTTTCACGCAGACCCTGAATACATTTTTTAGAATCATCTTCTTCTAGTTCATCAATTCTAAATTGCAAAGTAACATTTATTTAACATTTAAGTTAGTACAAGAAAACAAATAATTGTCCCATGGATGAATGTCCTTCATTTTGTTACACATTTCCAGAAATTCATCATCAGTCCATCAATTATATATGGTAAGCCACAAAAAGTCACTGTCCCAATATGTATAAAAGATCACATTTCTTGAACTTTAAAACCCAGAACAGTTACCAAATTGTTCTACACATAGCACCTGCCAATTACAGTCTCATTTTTGTTTGCAATCTCACAGTTAGTATTCTGTTCTTTTTAAAAAAGTTTTAGTTACAGTTTGTTACTGTTCTCCTTTTTTGCCTGCTGTCACTACTACATATGTTTTAGTTACTGCATTATGCGCTGCCACAAAACCAGAAACCACCTCAGTTTATTCATGCTTTTCTCTTTTATTTTCTGTCAACTGCATAAGTTTTAACTGCTGCATTCTTTGCTGCCACATCACATGCTTCCTCTTCCACATTATCATCCTCAGAACTTCTGAAAAAAAAATATTTGCCATCTCGCTCCATGAAACAACAGAACTGTCACCTGGATCATCCTGTTGATTATTTTTAACAGATCATCATCTGCAAGCCCTCCTGACACTAATTCTGTTATCTGCACCCTTTCAATAGACTTACTTTCTTCTCCATGACACTGCTAAATGCTGATCATCTGTAGCATCCACTGCTCAGGAATCCTATCCGTATCGAGAAAATGTTTTTCCAAATTCTTACTTCCCTCCTTCAAATTCTCCACAGATTTTCTCTCCTACTCCAAGCTGCTGCTTCCCATAGACCACTTTCTTGCTGCTGCAGGAGCCCTCCAGTCACCATCTATCAGCTCCAAAGAGTAGGAACGTTCCCCAATACCCTGGTCAAATCTCTCCTATTAGTATAAATACCACTTTAGGTCTTCCCTGAAAAGAGGCCACTAGCATAGTGAAACGAACCCAGTCATCAAAGAATAGCTAACTAACTAACTAACTAACTAACAAACTAACTAACTAACTAACTAACTAACTAACTAAATAGTAATTCTGGGCTGACACAAGTGCCACTGAATGTGGTGGTAGGATGGAAACCACTATGACATCAGGATGGCTGGCACTGATGGGGTCTGAATCCCACCACTGTACCAAGGGTGAAGTAATAGAAGGAAAATACACATAAATGTAGCTCAATAATTAATTCATAACTTATAACCAGGCCCCAAGAACATAACTATTCAATCCTGTCCAGTCTATGGGTTTTCAACATCCACACCCCAGACTGGACTACACACAGGCTACATGCAGAGCTAAGTCTTTAGCAAAGCACCTCCCAGGATATAATGTCAACAATCTCACTATGAACCAATGTGTTCTAGTGTCCCTTTATTCATGGAAGCTGCCCCCACCCCACATACACATACACAGTTCTTAGGGAAAGTTGGCACAATTGTCTAATTTCCCACATCCTTCTTCCTGGCACATTAGTACTGCTCCTAATTTGGAAAAATACAGGCACTTCCACTAATCTGCTGCTCTTAAACCAATCCAAGTATGAAATAGACCAATTAATACTTCTTTCACTGGTAAGAGGCCTAGCAGTTTAATGGGAAACGTGCCATTCAGCTTTTTAACTGACAGTGCGAATAATGATTACCGTCTTCTGAGATAAAGAACAGTGCATAAATATACTTTTAAACAAATAAATGCCAATTGCAAGAGCTTAAAGGTGAATAAAGAACTGTATTTACATAATTAAGAATATAGTAAAACTACAGTTTAAAATATATGCAGGCTGGCACAGACAAAAAATAAAAGGCAATAAAAAGTAGACAAGTCAAAGTCAAAGTAAACTTTATTGTCGATCAGATATACACAGCAGTGCAAGCTGAATGAAATTACACTGCTTTGGTCCCCGTGCAAGACATAACAATGAACACATAGTTGGAATGACAGTAAGACTAATACACATACAGTAATAATTAAAATATTAACAACACAATAAATTACCACAATTGGACAGGAAGACATTAGACAATATTAAACTAGTAGGTATTGCAAGACTATGACTTCACATTGTGATTGCTTAGAATATTGCACTTCATCAGTTGTAGTATGATATATTCTGATGTTCATATTGCACATGTATGGTGTGGTGACTCACTCCTCACTATTGCACATTCATGAAGTAATAGCATAAGAAATAAGGCTAACTGTACCAGCTACTGAAACAATTTGCCAGAGTGATAATACTTCACAGCAAGTAGCATATTGATCTAATATTCACTGTCATGCCTGGCATTCAAGTTCAGCAGCCTTATGGTTAGAGGGAAGAAGCTCCTGTTTTGCAGTGTAAGCTGCGATATGACTTGTCTGAGGAAAGGAGGAAGTGGATGCCATGGGCAGGGTGAAAGGGATCGTTTATTATCTTCCTACCCCTTCCCACACACCAAGTCTCATGCAGATCATTCATGGATGAGAGTGAGGAACCAATGACTTTTTCTGCTGTCTTCACTACCCTCAAGAGAGCCTTGTGGTCAGATGCTTTGCAGTTATCATACCAAACTATGATGTTATTTGAGAGGATGCTCTTGATGGTCCCCCTGTAGAAGGTTTTAAGGATGGACTGAGACAGGTTTGCCTTCCTCAGTTTCCATAGGAAGTGAAGATGTTGTTGTGCCTTCTTCACTGTGTGGCTAATATGAGTCGACCAGGGTAGGTCATCTGAGATGTGCACCCCTAGGAACTTGGTGTTTTTGACTCTTTCCACTGCCATCCCCTTAATTTCCAAAGGTTTATGTATTTCCTAAGTCCTCCTGAAGTCCACTACTAATTCTTTGGTCTTGCTTACATTTAAGGCCAGATTGTTGCTGTCGCACCAGCCTATCAGATGCTCCACTTCATTCCTGTAGACTGTTTCCTCACCATATCTGACAATGCCAATGACAGTGGTGTCATCTGTGAACCTGATGATTTTGTTGGATTCATGCTTGGCCATGCAATCATGTGTCAACAAGGTGAACAGCAAAGGACTCAGGACACAGCCCTGAGGGACAGCCATGCTCAGTGTAATATTAATTGAACTGCTATTTTCCATTTTCATCAGTGATTTGTGTAAGATCATCCCAAATGCAACATGCATTCAATATGCAGATGACTCCACTTTAGTATGCTCCGACACTTCACATACAGAGTTGCAGATTCTATTCTAAAATAATTTTAACACAGTTGAAAATTGGCTCCTTAACTGTCATCTCATGTTAAATCCTAATAAAACCAAACTGCTGCTTTTCTCCCCCACTCACAGGTCTGCCCCTATAGCCTTTACATTAAAATCCAACAATGGCACCATTATTTCCCCAGATTCCACAACCAAACTGTTAAGAGTTATAATAGATAATAACCTTAAGTTTGATCTGTATATCAATAAAACTATTAAAACAGTTAATACAAAACTTGGCTCACTATATACGATCAAGTCCTTCCTAATGCCATTAGCCAGAACTGCAATTGCTTGTACACATCTACTCTCCACCTTCCTCTATGCTTCCCCTCTATTTACAAACCTCAGGAAAACTGACCTTAATAAGCTTTCTAGCAGCTACAATCACATTGTTAGATTTGCTACCAATGCAGCCTACAGAACTTATCACTGTCATAATCTAAATCTACTAGGATGCCTTGAGCTGCCTAATCTACTTCAGGTTAATCAGCTAATAGTTGCACTCAAGATCCTGTACAAACCAGATAATACACCTGTACTTAAAAACCTCATCACCCCTACAGTAACCAGCGCACTTCGTTCATCTGAAAGACTACTAGTTCAAACTCACAAATCCAACAACACAGCTGGTAAATCTGTATTTGCCTACTCTGTTGGCAAAACTTGGAATTCTCTTCCTGATAATCTTAAATCTGAACTCTCTCTACCTCAGTTCAAGAAAAATCTGATTAAGTACTTTAACAAACGATGGCTATGTCCTCATCCTAATCCAGACTAACTCTAACCATCACTTGTGTGCACATGGAGGACTTCTGCCTACACTTTATTGTTTCTTAACTTATAAATCATATGGTCTCCTTGGATCTACTACCAGGTTAGCCTACTAGGCATTCAATACCCTATCATTCTTAAAAACACTGTTTAGAATTTTCCATCTGAGTAAAATGTAATAATTTGTTTGTGTATCTGTTTTTGTGTTTGTTTACATCTGTGTAAAAATCCTTTTATTTGTGTTTTATTTTGTGTTTTAAACTGTAAAAATGTAACAGTTTGTTGAATGTCCTTTTGGAGCTTTTCTCCCCAGGTCTTTGTATCCAGTCGGACTATCCCCGTAAACAAATGTAAAATAAATAAATAAATAAAATTATTTCTCACACATACTTTTTGGGATCTGTTGATAAGAAAGTCCAGTAACCAGATACATGGTGTGTGTGTGTGTGTGTGGGGGGGGGGGGGGGGGTTGCTGCCCAACTGGATTAGCTTCAATATCAGATTGTGGGGGATGACAGCGTTAAATGAGGAACTAAAATCAATTAAGAGCATTCTGACATAGCAATTCTTGTTCTTTAGATGTGCCAAGGATTCATGAGGTTGCATCAGCCATGCAGTGGTTAGATCTATAAGCAAACTGTAATGTATCCAGTGTTGCAGGTAGGCTTGAAAAGATATGGTTTTTGATCAACTGCTCAAAACACTTCATTACTGTTGATGTAAGGGCAACTGGCCAGTAATCATTTAGGTTTGTTGGTTGGGATTTCCTGGGTAAGAAAATTATTGTTATATTTTTGAAACAACTAGGTATAATGGCTAGTTGCAGGGATATGTTGAATACATATGTTAGTACAGTGGACAATTAGGTAGCACAGTCTCTTAGAACTCTTCCCATAATATTATCAGGACCAGCTGCTTTTCTTGGGTTTACCCCCTCAGGTTCTTCAGATCACCAGATGTTCTTAGACATAGCACTTCCTCACCCTGTTCAACAGGGAGCTTATTTGGCACAGCGTTGTACATATCAAATCTGCTGAAGTAGGTGTTTAGTTTGTTCAGAAACTCTGTGCTGTCATCACATAGAGAGGATGAAGGCCTGTAGTTGGTTATGGCCTGTATGCCTTGCCAGAAATGTCTGAAGTCCTTTTGGTCAGAGAAGTGTCCCTGAATTTTATGTCCGTAGGTCCTCTTAGCCTCCTTTATACCTCTTCTTATATTTGCTCTGGCATCTCTTAGGGCATCCTTGTCTTTTGATTTAAATGTAGCATTTCATGTCTTTAGGAGCTCATATACTTCATCAGATAGCCAGGGCATCTGTTTACCATGCAAGGTGATAAATCTGATGATTGTTACTTCATCAACACATTTTAAAATATAGGCCATTACAGATTCCATATACTCCTCCAGGTCAATATGGTGGTTCTTTGCAGCTGCATATCTAAGGACCGACCAGTTTATACATTCAAAGTAGTCCTGTAGTGCCAAGACAGCTCCCACAGTTCATATCCTTACTTTTTGGTTGTAGGTTTGCCCCTGTTCAGCAGTGGTGTGTATGCAGGAAGCAGCATGATGGCCAAATGGTCTGAGTTGCCCAGATGTGGATAAGGTACTGCTTTGTAGACTAGTTTTACGTTTGTGTGCACCTTATCCAGAGTATTTTCCCCTCTTGTTGCAAAGTTCACATGTTAATGGTAATGGGGTAATATGGATTTCAAGTCAGCTTGATTGAAATCACCTACAATTATATGGGCAAACAATGGTTCTTATTTTGGAGGTCATTTGCTGGCAGATACAGAATGTTCAATGCCATGTTAATATTAGCACTAGGGGGCATGTAAACAGCTGGTATGCTCTCTCCAATGAATTCCCCTAGGCAAGTAGAATGGCCCGAATTTTAGTGTCATGAACTCCAGTTCTCTGAGCAGTGACAGGTGATTATTCCACAGTTTGTACACCAGTTGTTGTTGATATACACACAAACACCCCCTCTACGAGATTTGGCACAGATACTTATTTCTTTCATCATAAAATAATGACATCCCCTCCACAAATATTGTACTATCATTTATATTGGAGTTTAGTAATTTATTTCTCACCTTAGATTATGTGGAAAGATCCATCCTTAAAGGAGAACTGCACCCACAGACTCAAATAAACATGTTTATTTCATCATGGTTTGGTGTTTCCTACATTTTAACACAACTCTGGGACTATGTACAGGTTTTTAAATATTTTTATATGTAATTTCAGAGTTGACTACATGGAGTCTGGCATCTTGAAGTAATTCTGATTGTTTAGTCTGCCTCTAGGTATCCCACAATGCACTACGTGTCTGTAAAACAATACATCACTCAGGCCTCTTTCTTCCTAAAGCTCCTGTCACTGCATTGATTTTGCATACATACACTGCCATCTTTATGTCAGCTAGTTTTAACTAATGTTTCATTCCATTCAATGACTACTTAAAACACAAACAGTGCAAATGCCACAGGACAGACTTTCAAAGTGCGTTTTACTGCTGCTTCTTTTTAGAATGGCTAAATTGCAGTCTTTGTAAAGCCTGAATTGTACTACTTTGACTCCTTTTTTTTTTTGTAACTAAGCAAGGATGGAAGAGAGAAGAATATTCTAAGCCATGAGATGTAAAGACAACAGCGAAGGTAAAACCGAGAGGAAAGAGCACAAACATAGCTAGAAAGAATCAAAGGTAATGAGAAATAAAACAAATTATTTATTCAATGTGAAAGACAATAAAGGGGCATTACAATTGCATAAACCACATTATCAGGCAACTGGAAAGTATGAAAAATTTGTTAACTAAAGAAAATGTTTAAGATAAAAGTATTTGATGAAATGATTAACTGTAAAGCAAAACGAGTATTTTTAAAGCAGAAAACAAGTATGTTTAAAGAAAGCAATTGTATTTGTGGCAAAGTTGGGCATGTTTAGAGTAAAACAAGACCAAGAAAAGTAGACTGGGCATGAAAACGGCTTAAACAAGGAAAATGATTACAATAAGAAAAGAAAAGGGCATATTTAGCAAAATAAAGCAAGGCGACTGCATGTGTCTGGGCAAAGTGCTGTGTTTGGGCATAACTACAACTTCATGTTGTATCAAGAGTGTAACTAAAGTTATTCGAAGTATCTCAGAGTGTGTAAAAGGGCTTACAGTGAGTGCTTATTGCTGTGCATTTATTTCAGAGTTCATTGTGTGCAAAGTGCAACTGTTTCATGCAATCCAGTCAAATATAGCTATGTTGAAAAAGTTCTTGTGCTGGGTGTGTCTATTCTCCAAGTGCCGCCATTACAGAGTGCTTATTGTATTGTAAAAAGTTGCCTAGGAAGGTACTGCCATTTTGGGGACATTTCAGTGTGCTGTATGCAGTTACTTCAAAAGTTATTGAGTTTTGGGCAACAGATGTTTGATTTATTCACATTGTGCTGTTGCTTGACATGTTTCTTACACTGATAGAGGCATTTTCTTACAAAAGACAACATTGCAAGAGTATTACAGTGCTCTTGAGTTATTCAGTTGCATTGTAAAGTTCTTGAATATTTCTTGAAGTGACAACTTTAACAAGTGATGGTAAACGACTTTAGCATTTCTGCCTTTACCGATAAAATTCACAAGTGATGATAAATTACGTTAGCATTTCTGCCTTTACTGATGATATTCTGAAAGCATTGAAAAGCTTGAGAAGTTATTTTACAAAGTTCAGTAAAGTATCGAAAAGACCAAAACGTTTATTTCACAAAGTCCAGTTATTCAAAATGTGAATCAGCAAAACCCAAATCTAGCTTTATTGTTAACTGTTGCAATTGTGGTACGAATCAGGAGTCTAAAAGAGAGATGTGCTTAGCATTTGGTCAGCAATGTCACAAGTATAAAAAGTTGACCATTTCCAAAAGTTTTTTAAGTCAAGTAAGCCTCGCGCAGTTGTAAAGAAAGGTTGCACAAAAAATCAAATTGATCAAGTAGAGCCAAAACAATCAGCTTTCTATGTAGATGGTGAGTCAGTGCTTGGGGAAAGATCTGATGCAGTAAACCTACTGAGAAGCAGTGAAGTGTTTTGTACAATCAGGATTAATGTAAAATCCACAGAGCTCAAAGTAGACACTGGGTCAAAGTGCAATGTTATATCCGTGGACACATTTGCAAAAGTGAGTACTAATAAACAACTCAATGTAACCAGTAGTGCGAGACTTGCTGCTTATGGAGATGAAGAAATTCAAACCGAAGGTTCAGTGATACTTTCATGTTATTTGGCCAAGAACTGTTACAACTTGTTATTCTAAGTAGTCTGAAGGCCAGTGCAATCTTCACTGGGTCTCAAAGATAGTTTAAGATTGAATCTGCTTTCTTTTACTAAAGAAGTTCATCATGTAAGTGCATTTATACATTCCAATTTCTCCAAAGCCATTTTCTCAGAGTATGCTGATGTTTTCAATGACAAATTGGGCAAGCTTCCAGTTGTATATTCCATGAAGTTAGACCCAGAGATCACGCCAGTAGTCAGACCAGCAAGAAGAGTTCTGATAGCTATGCAAGATAAAAGCTCAGTTGGATAAAATGGTGCAGCAAGGTGTGATTTGTCCAGTTACAGAACCATCTGAATGAGGATCGTCCATGGTAGCTGCTCACGAGAAAGGTTCAGATGAAAACAGAATATGCATTAACCCAAGAAATTTGAACAAAACATTAAAAAGACCATATCATCCAATGTGCACAGTTGAAGAAGTTGCAGCTCTCATACCACATGCTACTGTATTTTCTGTTTTGGATGCAAAGAGTTCATTTTGTCAAGTGATGCTGGATTGCAAATCCTCATTACTAACTACTTTTGGTACTCTGTTTGGCAGATACAGATTCCTAAGAATACCATATGGAACAAATTCTGGAATTGAAGTTTTTAAGCCTGCAATGGAACAAATGTTTTGGGTTATCCTTGTGCCATAATAGCAGATGATCTACTGGTTGGAGGCAATGGTGAAGCAGAGAATGACAGAAACTTCAAGAAAGTTCTACACAGAGCATGTGAAGTGAACTTAAAGCTCAATCCTCTAAAATGCAAATTCAGACTTTCAGAAGTTACATACGTAGGACATTTGTTTACAAGTACAGGCTGGAGACCTGACCTGACCAAGGAAGCAGCTATTCTAGAGATGTCAGTGCCAGACAATGTACAAAGTTTACAGTATTTTCTGGGCATGGTCAACTATTTAGGCAAATTTATACCAGACTTTAGTGAGTTAGCAGCATCTTTAAGAGCGCTAACATCCAAAAATGTTGCATGGTCTGGGTTGGAACATCATCAAAATGCATTTGAAGACCTTAAGCAGAAAATTGCCGCCCCACCTATGTTAAGATACTATGATGTGAACAAACCAGTTATTCTTTCCTGTGATGCTTCAAAATTTGGCCTAGGCACAGTCATACCTCAAGAGGGCAGACCAGTAGCCTATACATCTAGAACACCAACCCAAACTGAGATGCAATATGCTCAAATTGAGAAAGAGCTTTTGGTTATAGTATTTGCATGCTCCAAGTTTCATGATTATATTTGTGGTCAAGCTATTCAGATTGAAACTGATCATCAACCTCTAGTCACTATTCCAAAGAAGCCTATGCATTCAGCTCCAGCGAGATTACAAAGAATGATGCTCAGATTGCAAAAGTACAATTTCAAATTGGTCTACATTAAAGACAAGTTGCTTTATCTTGCTGATACTTTATCCAGATCTCCTAGAAATACAACAGAATATGATTGAAGCAAAGTCTTTCGACTTTGATGTGATGTCAGTGCATAATTTTTTCACCACAAGACTTCATGAGTTAAGAGAACACACGCAGACATCCAATTTCAGAGAAACTCAGTCATTATATTAATGTCAGATGGACATCAAAGCAATCTTGTGTATCACCTGAGGCGCAAGTGTATTTTCCTTACAGAGATGAATTGTTGATGGAAGATGGCCTTATTTTCAAAGGTCCCAAAATTGTTGTTCCTGCTTCCTGACAACAAGAATGTATTCAAACTTTGCATTGTGGTCACCCAAGATCCACATCCGCTAAGAGAAGAACCAGAGAATTGTTTTTTTTTTTTGCCTTCATTATCAAAAGACATTGATAGAGTTCTTTCTTCTTGTTCAATATGCAAAAGTATTAGACTGCAGTTACGAAAAGTATCACTTCAGCTAAGTCCAGTTGCTAAACTACCTTGTTCTACTGTAGTAACTGATATCTTTGAATGGAACAATCAGCACTGCCTGGTTTTGTTAGATTCTTATTCAAATTGGTTTGAGATTGATGTACTACCAAACCTATCCTCATCTACTTTTATTACTAAGTCAAAACGTCATTTCTCAGTTTATGGTAGACCACACAAACTTTTTTTCTGACAATAGTACTCAATTCACTATCCAGTTGTTTCAGAAATTTGCAAAAGAATGGGACTTTGTACATGTCACTAGTAGTTCTGAATATCCTCAGTCCAATGGTCTAGCTGAATGAGCAGTACAGAGTGCAGAGCTTTTACATGAAAGGTCAAAGTGTGACAATACCGATGTATTCTTGAATTTACTTAATCTCAGCTTGGCTCACCTGCTCAAAGACTACCTTCCAGGCAAACTAGAACTATGCTACCTATTTCCTGAAGTTTGTTGCAGCCTAAACCCAAGAACAATAAAACCATCAAGGCTCAATTGTTTAAGAAGTGTAATAACTGGAAATCTAGTTATGACAGCTTGAGCAGATTACTTCATCTGTTGAGGGAAGGGGAGAGGGTAAGAATCCAGGCAACAAAAAGTTTTGATCGAATAGTACAGATTACAGGCATCTGTGCAGAGCTGAGATCTTACTTGATAAATTCTGAAGGAGTGGAATATAGGAGGAATCGCAAACATATTCTTGCTGTACCAGAATCATCAACATCATTGCAATCATAACATTGTATCTGTGATGCAAACTCTAAATCAAAGAATGAATCAGACACTGTTTCCACATCAGAATGTGTTCAAAAGTCTGATTCTGTTCCAGAAAGTGATTCAAACATTCCATGGGTCAACCGTTTTGCAGAAACTGTCCCAGTTGCTAAATCTAATTCCCAGTATTATGTTACACGATATGGACGAGTGTGTAAACCAAGTGTGAAATACTCAGCAACATGAACTCGATTGTACATACCTATATGTTTAACATTGTATAATGCATGTCTATAGATTACCTGTGATTTCTGCATGCCAAACAGTCTCATAACAATTGTATGGTCTGTTTCTCAAAGTGGGAGGATGTAGATCAGAGTGTAAAGTGTGCATGCTTGTATCTTTAAGAAGCATGTAAGGCTGTACGTGCACATATATAACCCGCACAAGTGCACAACCTTAGTGCCATTTTGAAGGAGCAGCTAGGGATTGAGCAAGATGATCATAGTCAAATGTATATAAGTTACTTAATTTACAGTCTATAGTCAACAATAGTAATATGTGTGTAGAGAATAAAGCTGCTTGAACAGAACCCACAAAGATTTATTTATTCGTGTTCTAACATGAAAGCGACACTTCCCATGCCTAATTTTCAACTGGTTAGACAGGTTTGACAGCTTTCTGCAGTTTTTACCATATTCCAGTAAGATTCGAAGCTGCAGGAGTTCCTGGAGTGTGTTTGAGTTTATAGGCCTCTCTACTAGCAGTTCATCAAGTATGCAGCACAGCGAGATATGAGATCAGATTTCCAGAAGATTCTCAGCATTGTAGTTAATCATACCTTCATTTGTTGCCCTTAAATCTGTTTTTTCTGTTTCTGATGAAAAACAAGAAAAACAGTGCACTTTTCTGTAGGGATCAAAGCAGCTGCTGCCACACAGGGCACCACCATTTTTTTTTTCAAGATGCATACAAAAAAAAAATGAACTCCATATAGCTAAGGTCTCTGGCTAAATCATGCTACAGAAATATTAGCTCTAACTACCAAAAAATGAATAATTAGTACTTACAGATGGTTCCACCACAAACAAGACAGCAACATCTACAATCTCATGCATAGCATTATACATACTGTTATATACCCTTACTTTTCCTCAGCTCCCAGTGTTCATCACATGATATCAATTTTCTGACAATGGAGGAAAACAAGAAGTAAAAACAGTCATAGTAACAACAGACTTACATGCTGTACGTCAAAGTATGATTCCTTCCCTTTGAATCCACTCTGGTGTTTTAAGGATATGCAGGCCATTAAGTCCATCAGTCATTACGGCAGTTAATCCCAGCAGTAAGTTACATTAACAAGAGGAGATAGGACGTCTGGAGAAACACACTTCAGAAGACATTCCTTGTTCTTTTATATTCAAAACAACAGAAGTTATACATCTCTCTAGTCATGAGAACAACAGACCCATTATAGATGAACTAGACAGAAGAAAAAAATACATTACATTTTTAACTCAGCATTAACCCTGGTTTGACACATGCAGTGTATATATATATATATATATATATATATATATATATATTTATATATATTTATATATATATATATATATATATATATATATATATATATATATATATATATATGCACTGCTTGTGTGTAGGTTAATCCCTTTAGCAATTACCCTAGGAAACTTACTATCCTGTGTCAAAGGGTTACTTTTGCTATGAAGCTATATTTCATTGAAACAACATGGTTGAATGGAATTGCATAAAATAAAAAAATAAATAAATATCCTGTACCCAAATAAGTCTTTGAGTTAAAAAGTGGTTGTTATCTGCTAGTAAGTAATGTAGATCATATGTATGTTGTTTTTGGATAACTGTTTTGTTTTCTTGACATTTATATATGTAGCTTGACCATAGTGGTTCTCGTGGTTAGAAAAAACAATTATGTTTGCTACAGTTGTGCCTAAAGAATAATAAACCATCAGCTTACATGTAACTAGATATACTAATAGATATATATTTGTCCCTGGGGGGGATCTGAAGGCAATTTTCTCAAATGTTTCACCTAATTTAAAGCTGTGATCATAGTTGAGGGTTTATGCATTTTAATGATATGTTTTGCAGTGTCACAGACCATGTCAAGTAGCTACTCTATAGCTAGTCAAAGTGAGGTGCCTACACTTGCTGAAAGTGTCAGAAGATAAGCTTGATTAGAACTTAAATATAGTTTTAGCACTTTCTGCTATTGATTAATTCTAGCTTGGAGCAATTTGTCTTTAATATCTAACCATGACTTTTGAGCCTGTAAACAGTGTTTTGAGAAAATGCTGTGCTGTCCTGAAGTTTGAACTGTGTATACCACGTAGGATAAATGAAAGATTGTCCTTGCAGATTAATGAAACTGTATTCATTGTGTAGAGAAAATTACCACTACCTTTTTTCCAATGTATAAAATAATCAAAGCTTTTTATATTATCCTTTCTATTTTTTCTTGCTTAGGATGATATTACCTTGTGTACCACTTCTGCTCTGACAGTGGTGTGCTGCCAGAGCAAGTAATAATACAGCTAGGTTTGAATGGAATTTCCTTACCAGAGAGTGTGTTAGTGAACTAAACTGATGTCCCACTTAAAACCACGTGTGTGTGTGTGTGTGTGTGTGTGTGTGTGTGTGTGTGTGTGTGTGTGTGTGTGTGTGTGTGTGTGTGTGTGTGTGTGATGTACATAGTTTTGAAGATGTGTGCTGACTCCATGTTTTGTTTAAGATACCCTGACTGGGTCTGAAATGCATCCATATGATGCTGTCCCTTGTATCATGTGGATTGCTTACTATGTCACCAGTAATACCTCTGCTCAAGCACCTCACACCAGGTTGTTCATATGTTTCATCATGGACAGATTTACAGGGATACAAACTACAAAACTGCAGGCATTATGGCATTAGGCATGTGCCTCCTTTTTGAATCAATTATGACTCTCACTAAACCTTTGAAAATGATCAAATTTGGAACTGTTTTGATGAAAAGCTGATTTAGTTGTTTTTGTATATAGTCTGTGTGTGTGTGTGTGTGTGTGTGTGTGTGTGTGTGTGTGTGTGTGTGTGCGTGTGTGTGTGTGTGTGTGTTTGTGTGTGTGTGTATTTTAACCACAGGATATTGTATGCTAGAATGACTAAACATAATAAAAGTAAAAAAAAAATCCATATTACCACTCTAAAACTAAATCAGCTATACACATCTGACAGCTCATTGTAACATAAATGCAAAACACAACTCAGAGGATGACAGAAAGCTGAATTTATACAATACCATTTAAAATAAATTGTTTCATTAATTTTATTCATAACAATGTTTATGACTATGGCAGTAAGTAAAGTACATTTCCAGGGAAATCTCCCAAGGTAACAATATAATGCAAATTAAATACTGCATTATAAATGTATGTATACAACAGTGGTCTTTGTGGTAATATATATCACAGAATAATGATTTAAAATTTGATTAACAAGCCAGAAATGTATTGCAGTTATTGTTTATTTAAACACTACACAAACTCAAGTTAGCTTGGAGTGAACTACAATGGAGCCTTAAGCAAAACAATAATATGGCAGTTTTGTATGACATTATAAAGCAAAGCTAACAGATCTGATATATTAGACACAGTGCTATCTGAGTCACAGATCTGTTGTACTTCTCTCCACTGCAGGCTATACGGAGTTGAATACACCTTCTCTAGTATTTTATGCAGTCGTTCAGTATGTTACAGTAAACATTAAACATGGCTAATTTTGTCGTTGAAGCAGGCATATAAATAATACATGCATATTCAAATTATGTACATCAGCAAAACTGCACATGACTGAAGAATGCAGAAAAAACCTATTTGCACTTTTCATGTCATATAATGGACTAAGCTATCTAAATTCAATCAGACTGTAAAGGTAATTTGTTTTAGAGCTTTAATAGACATTGGGTCACAAATCTCCTCCTTATTGTCTTTAAGAAGAAAATCCTACATCTTATATTTGCCTGGTAAACACTCTAGATTAAATATAACATTCCAAACAATACAGGAACTCTTAGGACTTTAAAGGCTCAACAAAAATACATGCCCCAAATTACTGATAAACAGTTTTGACAGGGATTTCACTCAATTTTCATAGCTTAATTCTTTCATCTGGATTCATCTACTGGTGAGATACCTTTGTTTTCTGTTTAGTTGAATGACATACTTAAGTAAAAAAAAAAAAACAGACAAACAAAAACCTACAAAATGCCTTACTGTGGCCAATTATTGGCCTCACTGAAGATTAGGCATCAGAATTAATAATGCAAGGTTTATCACTCAAATTCAGACATATAACTCTGTATTCGGCTCTTACCACTGTAGGTCCACTGTGATCAAATCAGGGATCTTTAGCTAAGGTCATGCCATACAGGGATAAAGCCTTGACTGTACCCAGGTGGCCTCAGTTTGATTAGTGGCTTGGCTGCTTGATGGCACTGGCAGGGGAAGATGGCAATGCCCAGTGAGGGGGGGGGGCAGAGTGGTGGTAGAGCAGAAGGTACACCGAAGCAATCTGCTGGAGGAGAAACAGGTTTCAGTGGGTGTCCTGGAGGGCAGGCTTTGGCCATTTACTAGTTAGTTCATAGAATTGCCTTAGACGTTAATATAATTGCAGATGTACATGCCCCTTATTCACCCAGAGGCACATAAGTAAAATGCACACAACAGAAAACACTTCTTAGACAGGAAATTACAGCATAAAGAAAAAATTTGCAATTCAGCAGAATGTTTTCTAGCATGGCAGTAACCAGTTAGAGAATCATAGGAGATACTTGGAGCATGCGAAGCTTAAGGTATGTCAGAAATGACTTGCAAGTATATCAGAGGCAGCTTGTGGCATGTCAATTATTATGTAGTTTGTGCCAAAGGTCTCCAGAGATATGCCACAGATCATGACTGGTGCGTTAGAGGTCATGTGGAACATAGGTCACTGAGCATGTTTGTAGATCACTTGTGGTTTATCAGTGGTTACCTGTACATTTTGCAGATCCCCAGGGGCTGTCAGAAGTCACCTGGGCATGTAGCTCATCACCTGGGGCATGTCAGATTCACCTGGTTACGTCATTCATTGAGGTATCTCAGAGATCACTTAAGTTCTAACCCATTACTGGAAAGGGGTACTTATCATCTATTTATAAAACAAACAAAAAATAAAAATGCATAATAATGACAAAATATGGAATTATTATAGATCAGTTAATGGACATGATAAAAAACTAATTCTTCTCTCTCCAAAGCAGACATCACTTTCATTACATTGGAGACTTTTTACATGGCAATTCATACACAGATCTTATGTAACCCCTCATAAAAATGGAACTTATGTTTAAGAAAAATATTGGCTGTTGGAGATGTGATTTATCAATAAAAGCAGACTGGCAACATATGTTCTACGAATGCCATTTGATTAAACCATATTGGGAAAAAATAAATTATTTTCTGCAAATGGTATTCAATGATAAATTCCAGATTTCCAAATCTATTATTTTGTTTAATGCACCTGTACCTGACTGTGTGCCAAGAACAAAATATGGAATCTTATGGACTCTCCTAGCTATTGCAAGGAAGAACATTACATCAAACTGGAAATCCAAAGCTTCTCCAACTTTTAAGCAATTCATGAATATGGTGTCAGCAGTATCGCAATTGGAAATGAACACTATTAAAGGAAGAACTGAAAGAACTACATCATTATACGTAGCATGGCAAAAAGTAACTGAAATACTGGAGAATAATGACTGCAGCAGATTATAATCAGGAAACAATTGTATAGAAAGTCAATTATATGTCAACAATAGACAGCCTTGTAAATACTTTATTTTGGTTTTAATGTTTGATATCTGTTTAGAGGTTTTAGCCTACCTTTTTAAATAATTTGTAAATACTTCATTGTCATAAATAACCTGCATTCATGTTTTCTTGTTTTTGGAAATGAATAAAAATATTTAAAAAAAAAAAAAAAAGAAAACTTCTGAGACATACCAGAAGATAGCTGAATTCTGTCAGAGGCATCTTGAGTATACCAGATGTAATACCGGGCAAGTGAAGACTGGCTAGGGCAGATCAGAAGACAGCCAGACAAGATACGCTTATTTTTAGCAGATCAGGAGTCAAAATAGAATTTTAGATATCATATCAGCATTTCTATAACCACCTAGCTTATGTCAAAGATGACAGATGTCAGAGATACACATTATGGACTACCGGCATTATGTCAGAGATTATCTGAAGTATTTTAGATGTCATCTCTACATATCAAATACATACTAAGAGCAGACAGATGTTTCTTTAGATATGTCCCTTCTAGGATATATGAGTTCACTTTAGAGTTGTCATACATCACTTAATGGCAGATAGGAGGCTATGTGAGGTATGCAATAAGTCACCAGGGCATGTCATTGGCCACATAGGCCATATACAGAACTACTATGGACATGTCAAAGGCCCCTAGCTGATTACAACTGGACTAGTGAAATTATCAAAGTTACTGTGGTTGTAGAATGTACCAGGAGGAGAGGAAGAAATGGGATCCTTTGCTCACTAAGGGGAACTGAGCTGTGCAAATAAAAGTCAGCATCCCCTGATGCTCTCAAAGTACTTGGGCTAAAATGCTCACTGAAATTGTTTTGCTGAGCTGTGCTGGCAAACAATGTAATAGGTGACCAGAAACCCTGAAATGTTTGTTTACTTGTCTATGTAGATTTCAGCAGTTATCACACTGAGCACTTGATATCATTTCACTTAGATCTACCCTGGCTCTGCAACTACTGTATTAGCCATTTCTAGGTGCATGGGGTATGAACACGATTAATCAGCATAAAGAAACCTTCTTTAAAATATAAAACAAAATCCAGTGACCAGCTCTCTCTGCATAGGTGTAGATATTGGTTTACGTGTTGAACATGCTGATGATTTACTTTGAAAGCTTACCCCACATTTGAACAATTAAACTTTGAAATGCAAGCTTATCTGTAACTTTTTAAACAAAGAACAATACATTTTCTTATTATTTCACTGAACTATAATGAACACCACTAAAAGCTATGCAATGGCAGTAACACGGCTAAATGATTCTTGCTATAGGATACAATGTGTTTTGATTTCCTGTTGTCATTAATTGAAAGGCCAGAAGAGGGCACCATGAGATAAAAATACCGCTGACTTTTGCGTTACAACCCTACAAGATTTTTTCACACATTCCAAGGAATCTGACTCACCCAAACCTTAATTATGAAGACCGCCTTTTCTTTTGCTTTGACACTGATGACAAAATACAGTGAATGCAATTAAAATTTGTGGAGTTTATATGTATACAGAAATGATACAGCCTCTGCCCTTTTGTACTTCATGCCTGTTTTATTAATGGACATCCTCATATTAATCATATGAAATGTAAGGATATGCCTTTTCATATATCAGCAAGACGGTGCACTGCCCCCATGACAGTACTCTGTCCCCCCAAAATGTATTGCCCCCACCACATTTGTGAATGTTTACATCTAATGTGTTAAAACTAAACAATCAGCTCAATGCTGTCTGTCATTTGATCAGCATTAGAAAATTACCTAAAAAGCATGCACAGGGTCCTTAACAAGGATTTCCAATTCATTCTCCTCACCCTCACAAGAGAGTATTACTCGTTCATGCTTGTCAGAAGAAGAAGAAGAGGAAGAATTGCAGTTTATTCCAGTTTTTTTTAACTTACTGGCCTCCCCCAGCACTTCCTACCCAGACTGACTTCCTATGGTGTGATTAATCTAACAAGTCTCAGAACCAGATGAAAATACAGTGATCATTCCTTCTCATTTATGGGTCCATCCATCTGTAATCTTCTCACATCTGTCAGAGAATTACACAGCCTGTTCTTCTTTACACTTAAGCTGATTTAACACCTCACCTTAAGGGCAAAATGAAAATTTTTGAATACTATCCTATAATCTGAAGCTGCCTGCCCACAGTCCCAAACCGTAGCAACATCCCTATCATCTCCTAAATCATTGCCGTCGATCTTGATTCTGAGCTCAGACTCACTCACATCTTCCCTCCCTGCCTCTTCACTTTTATTCTACCTCCCATTTTCAGAAAGTTGCCATCCCACCTTCTCTGCTCCTCCTATCTCTCTTTACTTAAACTTTGAGGCGACACCTTCCAGTCTTACTTATTATATCATTCCAACATACAACTTCTCCTCTGTCCTACGCTTTCTTAGCATTCTTTGCATAAGCATGTATAGAGACTTCAGAAAAGATTTTCTTTCTGATTTGTTATTATTTTTATGTAGGAGGACTGGTACCTTTATTTGTTCTTTAATCTGTTTAATATTTGTTTACTGGTATTGTTGAATTGGTCATAGCACATTTTGACCAGGGCACAGGGAAGAAAAACTCTTATGTAAAATACATATGATTGCTCAACATATATATGATTGCAGCATTACTGTCTAGTAAGAGACAAGTTGAAATTATAATAGGAAATATATATCAAAGAAACATCCAATCTGATGAATGTGTGCCTAAAGACTCTCGTGAAATCTCTTGCAAGCTAAGCCAAGACTGTAAGTTCCAAAAACAAAACTTCACTACACAGACATTGCCTTCTCCAGTCTTGCTTCTTAACTGTGGTATTTATTCATTATCAGACTGAAAGGCCTCTGATCCAACTTTAACTTCAGACAATAACTCAGTGAAGACCTCCTTATTCAAGCACAATGCATATTCTCTAATGTAGGACACATGACATACAACTCTACTACATACATCATTTTCACCTCTGCCAACCCCCCCCCCCCTCCAGATGACATGCTTGAACCCTGCCTGCTCATTCCCCTCTCTCTTTTCCCTCTATATTCCCATAGTCTTATATACTGCATAGTCTTCAAGGCAGATACATTTATTACTTATTTATATTTTTTTACACTTTCTTGACCAAGTTAGTTCCACTAGACTAATGGCCTCTTTCAGAGGCAGATGTGAAGTGGTATTCATTCTGACTAGGGCACAGAGGACTTCCCCTATTCTTTGGAAGAGAAGGACTAAAGCACTCTCAGGGGCTGTTAAATGGGCAGGGTGGCTGCTACTGCAGTTACAGGAGTTCCTAGATGGAGGAGAGTGCAGCAGGGATGGGTAGAGGAACAGGAGAACATTTACTGAAGGAAGGAAAAGGAGGTGAAATAACTGTTACAGAATTGGAAAATGGAAGACTAGCGACACAAGTGCTGACCGATTTGATGAATTAGGCAGAGCCAAAGGAAGGAGAGGAAGAAATATGGAGTGACATAGTGGACTGAGTATGACTGGAGGTAGAAGCTGAAAGATTGGAAAAAGAATCAAAAGCTGGTGAAGGAATAACACAAAGTATTCTCGGCTGGTGGAGTAGCCAGCTTTTAGGTTTTGTCACTGCAACAGGGTATTTTCTTTCAAGAAACAAGTTATGCAGATGAAGCAAGACATGGAAGAATGAACTGAGAGGAAGAGAGGGAACAAATATTTGTAGTTTCTCAGCAGCCACAGAGAAGACAGCCAGTGGTAAAAATAAAAAGAAAAAAAAATGACAGTGTGTACAGGTATGAAATGGATAGCAGTATTTTTGCCACCAAGGTTTTGTTTTGACATTAAATACATAATGGCATAAATTCATTTGGGAGCTAAACATTTTTGTGAAGTGACATTTGAATGCTTTAATGTGCTGGAAAATTTTATGACTGAGACTGAGAAAAGAAATACAGTAGCACCATGGAGAGACTTTATTTCAGAGCTTGGGAGTACAACTAAAAAGAAAATAAGTGTGTAATTTAAGACTTCAGATATGGACAAGCAACAGTTTGCTCTTTCACTGTGTAATAAAGCAATTAAAGTTAAAAAAATATGTCATGAAAGTGACGTATGGACTGGGAGATGGGAAGTGTGGGTAACAATTATTTATTTTTATTTATTTGTATTTGTTTACCTGGGTAGTACACTGATCTCAATGGGCCTGGGCGAACATTATCACATTAGAAATGAACAAAACATATTTACAGAACAAGGAGAATATGCTGCAACATTTAATTCACAAAGCAGGTGACAATGTCAAAACATGGATAGAAAAAAATGGAATTATGATTATCAGGGCTTTATGGATAAGATGTGACCATAATGACTGAGATGCCTTATGCTACAGGGATGGCAGCAAATCATTATATAGAGAGGTATGAAGACATTAGAAGAGGCAAGTGAGAATAGTTGTAAAACAGGATACCATGGGGAGAAGACAGAGAGAAGGTGAGAGAAGCATGCCAAGGGAAGAAGACTAAAAAGGAGAAGAAGTGTGGCAGAGATGCAAAGAGAATAGGAAAGCAGGATGAATGAGAGGCAGTATGTAAGGGGATGACAAGATGGGATAAGCAAGGATGAAATATGGATAAAAGGGTTAAGGACAATGAATGTTAAAGATAGGAAAATTCAACAAATATAAAATGCAATATTTGTGAATGGTAAAAGAGGCTTTATTAAGTACCAGTGCAAACACAGAGCATGCTATTTCTTTGGGGATGAAATCATTTAATATAAGACAGTAACAAACAAAGCGTGATCAGTGTGGGGCAAGGGGACGTGTGGCAAAAAACTTTAATCCTGTTTGTAGAAAATGTAAAGAATTTCGGCACTTCTGGTTTGACTGCTCTATATTAGAACAGGAAATGGTAGATGAAGAGAAAAGCTCAGAAGAAAGACAAACAATAGAAAACATTATTACAGAAGATGTTGAAAGAGAAGTTGGCATAAGGGGAGGGGATACTGAAGAAAGGTTAAACAATGAAGAGGTATTCAGAGAAAAAATAGCTCAAAGTAAGGTTATTGATATACAGGAAGAGAACAGATTTGTAATTTCAGAAAGTAAAGAGGAAGAAGAGGGAGAAATGGAGGGTTTCTATCATATGAGCGAATCGCACAAATTGAGAATACTCATACTATTGAACATACTGGACCTTGAACTTCCTATTGTGGAGAGCTGCTCCACCCACCCCACCCTCGCTAAATATATATTCCAACTCTGAGATCGCACTACAGTGATGAAAGGGCAAATATCCCATTCTTCACTGTACTGCAATCTCAGAATCTATGTTCGATATTATGAGCGTTCGCAATTTGTGTGATTCGCTCATATGATATAGACCCAAAATGGAGACATGAGAAAAAGAAAATAGTGACAAGTCAACTGGTTGGTGACTTAGGAGAAGGAAATGAAAAATAATATCTGGAAGAAAGTCACAAAAAAGAAAAAGTACGATAAAGACATTTTAGCATTAAATGTGAATAGCATTAAATATTATACAAGGATGGTTGTTGGTGTTGGAATGGTATAAAGATAATAATGTATGTTTTTGTTTGCTTGATACCAGATGTAGTGAAGAAGAACAAAGGAAAATAATACAGGCAGTATTGGGGGGGGGGGGTTGTTTGGTTGTTAGGAAATTAACATGATCTAGAATAGGAATTCTTATAAAAATGAAAAAAAAGGTCTAGATGTATCAATAGTAGTGCCTAGGAGGGTAGGAAATGTAATATGAGAATGAGACAAAAATTTATAAAATTAATAGTGGTTTATGCATATACTAACATGACAGAGGAAAAAACAGTTGTTCAAAGAAATTAAATACATATGTTAGTGAATATGTCAATAGTGTTAGTTGAAGACTTTAACTTCAACTTGAGGAGAAGAAAGAGAAAAATAACACAGGGTATTAAGATGTTAAGGGAATTAAAATGTGGTTATCTAAAAGTAGGAAAGAAGAGAGAATAGGCATAAAAAGGGGGTATTTTAAACTGAAATTGATTAGATAGTTTACTCTAAACACTTGAAAGAAATAACAGAGGCAGTACATATGGCAGAGTTTTCAGATTATAGAGCAATATGAGCTAGAATAGGGAAAGACAGAAAAATAATAAAGGAGGGAAAAAAAGATAAAGAGATTAACTGCAGAGTTTAAAATGGAGAAAGAAATGATAAGAGAGAAAAATTATAGAAAAATCATATTCCATTGAGACCATGTTATAAAAATTAGAAACAGTGGTAGGTAATGTGTAACCAGAATTATAAAATATATTTAAAATGGGAAGAAGAATAAAAAAGATAAGATGAAAAATAAAGAAATGTTATGGTATTATGAGAAAGAGATATGATAAGGAATTAAACAAAATAATGGAAATAAAAAAATGGATGTATAAAATGATTAGAGAAAAAGTGAAATAATGTTACATAGGCAACGTTATTTTTTTCCTGAAAGAAAAAAGAGGAATATTCTCCTTATTTAGGAAAAGAAGTAAAGACGAGAGAAGGAAGACTTTATGTTATCTTAGTTGGCAAAGCAGACATAAAATACAAACAAGAGGATATTAAGGAAGTAGTAGAGAATTATATAGCAAAAATGTATGAAAAAAAGGAAATAGTTGGGTAAGAAGAATTGGAAGTGAAAAAAAAATCATAAAAAGTCCAAATCTTCTTAGAAAATTATATAACAACAGAAATAGACAGGATGATGGCAGAAGGTGAGAATGACTCAGCATCAGGGCTATATTGTACAAGTTATGAGTATTATAAGGAAATGAATAAATACAAAAGGGTTTTTTTTAATATTAAATGAATGGATGAAGGAAGGTATCAATGAAGAAAACATACATGGCTAATTTATAATGTTTATAAGGAAAAAGACGAAAGAAATTGTATACAAAATTGAGGCCTATAACAGCAGGGTATATTAACTATAAAACATTTATGAAAATACTATAAAGAGATAGAATAAGTATTGAATAACATAGAAGAAAAGGGGATCTATAGTATAAAAGGAAGAGAGGTGAAAGAAATGTTAATTACATTGAAAAAAAGTAGTAGAGGTTATTATTAAAGTAAACAAAGAAGACTTTGATTAAGTGAACCATGAAGCAATGTGGCAGATTTTAGAAGCATATGGCATAGAAGAAAAATATTAACACAGTATGGAAATGTTATGAAAATTCATGTGTATGTTTTATGATGGATGGGGAAAAAGGATACATGGATGGATGAATGGATGGATGGATGGATGGATGGATGGATGGATGGATGAATGGATGGATGGATGGATGGATGGAGAAAAATAAGTATTAAGGGAGGACTAAATCAGGGATGCCCAATGAGTATGTGATTATTTGTAGTAGTAATGAATGTAGTGGCATGGATATGTATGTATGAAATGAGGCAGGCAAGGTGTGAGATTAAAAGAAATGATATATTAGTGATATGTTTGACATGTACAAATTATTTAGTTGCAATAAGATAAAAACGGTTGGATTAGTGAGGTCATAATAATGATTGAAACACTGTTAAAAATCTGGTTTGCAGTTTAAGTGAAGTGTAAGGGATTTGGTTTGGTAAAAAATAAAATTAATATATTTCACAAGAAAGAAAATAAAGACTGTGGGAATGAAAGTTGATTAGTATGAAAGTGTACTTTGTCAACAGAGAGATATACTATAACAAATAAAAAAGTGTTAGCTTGGTGGAAGAGATTTTTATCATTTCAGAAAAAAAAGATGTTTATGTTGAATACTTATGTATGAAAATAGTATATTAAGGGGGTGTATATATGTTTCCACTCAAATGGAAAACGAGTTATTAGAATTTATAGCTTCATTTGGGCCTCATGGCTGAATCCTGTGAGAAGAGGTATAATTTATAATAAAAAAGAAGCTAGTGTGAATTTAAAAAATCCAGTGGTGCATTCAGCATCTTTGCATTTATGAGAAAGGCAAAATAAAGACAAAAATAAATGATAGGTAAGATGTTAAATGGAAAATATACCAATGAGTAGGAAGAAAAAACAAATAAAATAAAAGGGAAAATTGACATGACTGAGTTTAAACATGAAAATAAAATAAAATTATGGATGTTAAGGTTAATTGGGGTTGATGGTGTGACGACCGTGCCCTGGCACAGCAATCAAGGAGACTAAATCTTCACCACTAACACCATGGATGTCGTCTCATAGAAGAGAGGAAAGGATAACTAATATACACAGTAAAGTAAAATTTCCCTTAAGTGCACACAGAGATCACAGTCAGTCTGGGGCTGGTTGCTCCCTTGCTCACCAGGTCCCCAATAAGACTCCCCACTGGCACAGCTATAGGGTCCAGGTCTCAGCCTAGCTGGGCAAGCTAAAACCTCCAGTACACTCTCTGTCCAACCAGTGCTTCATGTCCCTGCCCATGTAACTGACACAACACACACACACTTTGAGATAAGTATTTATACAACTTCACAGACACTCCTGGGAAAGGCTGACACAGATTCTTCAGGTGTGCCCCTTTACCCAGACCAGACAGTAGTAATCTCTGCCACCACCCAGCTAATAATATCAGCTACTAAAAGGTCCTTAAAAGGGTGCCCAATTATTACTGTGCAATATTATTATCCAATGGTAATGTGACTATTCAGTCTAGGCTTACAGACAGTAAACTCTATAAATATATAATGTACTCTAAAGCATAATTTATCAATACATAAACCAGCCACAGGTAGAAGGTTTTAAAAATATTTAATAATAAATAATTAAAACACAAAACTACTACACCACAGAGATATCTAAGAGTTCAGAGATCACACAGAAACTTAAAATAATACAGTAGGACAGGTCTGATTTCAAAGAGAAATACCTAATTAATCTTTACTAGCTTTAACTATTCCTACAAGAAAGTACAGTGATAAAAACTTACATGTGAGCTTAGGCAGAGTGCTGAGTTGGATATCCAAGGTCAAACTGCCCCAAGTCTCTTGTGAGAAATAGTATTTAAACATTGCTAACAAACATGTCTGCTGGGTCCCTCCCAAATTACATAATGTTGACATTTAGGTTTACCCAGGCAAACAAACTGCATTATTTAGCAATCTAACACCTGCTCAGAAACTTACAACAATAAAAGGCATTTCGCATATACACTCTAACAGAAACCAGAGCAATAAAGCACCTTCCGCATGTAAATTCTGGTCATAAACTTTAGCCTTAAAACAATGGGCATGAAACATTCATCCAGACACACTGCAGCCAAATTCTAACATGAAAGGGTGACAACATGCTTCACTGGGCCAGTAGATTGCAATGTTGTCACATATTTTGCAGTTCCACATTTCACAGTATTCATTTACACTCAAGAAAACATGCCTGTATTTTACATTTATTTACAAATGCCAGAATTATATATCAAATTTTATTTGACTAGGCTGGCAGCCTTTGCCTATCTCTCCCCAATTATCACATCTCTTCCCCCCAGGGAACTCAAGCAAGTTTTTCAAGTGCCCCTTGAGAAACATCGCTTGAGAGTGTCAGGTCTATCTGGGTGTACCTCACCCCATTCCCTCTCTTGAGAGCCCATCTGCACTGGCATTGCTACTCCCACTGCGGTGCTGCACTGACATATATGCTTGCAACCCAAGACTCCATCTTAGCAACTTGGCATTTTGCTGACTGGCTCTGTTTAACCATGTTAGAGGGTTGTGATCTGTCATCACAGTGAATTTTCTTCCATACAGATAAGTTTCTGTAGTACCCTCACTATGGCTAGACATTCCTTTTCTACCACTGCATAGCATTCCTCCCTGGGTTGGAGCCTACAACTGAGATAAACCACTGGGTGCTCTTCTCCCTCTGAAGAAATCCGGCTAAGTACAGACCCCACCCCATAGTTTGAAGCATCCACCTACACAACAAATTCTTTGCTATAGTCTGGAGTGGCTAACACAGGGGGTCCTCCCAAAGCTTCCTTAAGCTTCTGAAATGCCTGCTCACATGCTGGGTCCACACTATCTTATCTGGCATGTCCTTCCTTGTCAGGTCTGTGAGGGGAGCAGCTATGGTACTATAATTGGGAATGAACTTTCTGTAGTACCCTGCTGTCCCCAAGAATGCCCTCACCTGCTTTTTGGTAACAGGTGCAGGCCATGCCTGAATGGCTTCCACTTTGGCAGGTTTTGGCCTTATCTTACCACTCCCCACTCTATGTCCTAAGTAGGAGACCTCTGCCATACCCCCCTGACAATTGCTCGGCTTAATGGTCAACCCTGCCCTCTGTAGTCTGCCCAGCACCTCCCTGACATGCTGAAGGTTTTCTTGCCAGGAATGGCTGTAGATATCAATATCATCCATGTAAGCAAGGGCAATCCCTCCTGCTCCTGCTAAGATATGATCTACCAGCCTCTGGAAAGTCACTGGGGCATTTGTCATGCCAAAGGGCATCTTTCTGAACTCATACAAGCCAAAAGGAGTCACAGAGGCTGACTTCTCCCTAGCACTGGGAGTCAAGAGCACCTGCCAGTAACCCTTGGTATGATCAATGGTTGTAAGATATTTAACCCCACCCAGCTGCTCTAGGGCCTCATCTGTCCTAGGCATGGGGTAAGCATCCAATTCTGTGTGACTATTTAATTTCCTGTAATCCACACAGAACCTGGTGCTGCCATCCTTCTTTGGCACCAACATCACTGGTGAAGCCCAGGGACTGTTGGACTCTGGAATCACCCCTAGTTCCAACATCTCCTGTACCTCTTCCCTCAGAGTCTGTTTGACTCTCTCAGGCACCCTATAAGGGGCCTGCCTGATAGGCCTTTGGGGTCCTGTATCCACCTGGTGCTGCACCAGGTGGGTGCTTCCTGGTTTCCCAGTGATCATGCCCCCAAACTCCTGCAACACTGCCCGGATTTCTCAAACCTGGATAGGAGATGGCTGCTGGGACATTGCTACCCCTTCCTCCGAGGTGTCAGCCCGAGCCTCACTGAGGAGATCAGTCACAAGATCTCTCTCAGACTCCTCCTGCAATCCACAGGAAATGCTCAGCACAAGGGCCTCCCTATTATGGGAAGGTTTCATCATGTTAACATGGTACAGTTTGTGCCCCTGCCATTTGCCTAGCACTTTCACCATGTAGTTAACACCATTTACCTTTCTTACCACCTTGTAGGGTCCCTCCCAAGCTGCCTGCAACTTGTTGTGTCTGACAGGAATGAGAACCATCACCTGCTGCCCTGCAACATACTCTCTAGCTCAAAAATTCCTGTCATACCACACCTTTTTTTGTTTTTGGGCTTCTGCCAGGTTCTCCTTGGCCAGGCCCATGAGTTCCCTGAGCCTTGTCCTGAGGTTCAGGACATATGCCACAACAGACTCCTTGTGAGACTCACACGCACCTTCCCACTCATCTCAAATTAAATCTAGAGGGCCCCCTCACCCTATGCCCATACAGCAACTCAAAGGGTGAAAAACCTGTGGATTCCTGTGCATCCTCTCTGTAAGCAAACAACAGATGGGGCAAATATTTGTCCTACTCCATCTTAAACTGATCTGCAAATGCCCGTAGCATGGACTTGATTGTAGAGTTTAACCTTTCAACAAGACCATCAGTCTGGGGATGGTAGGGGGTGGTCTTCATGTGCTTCACTCCACAGGACTTCCACAGACAAGCTAGCAGGTCTGACATAAAATTGGCACCTCTGTCAGACAGTATTTCCTTGGGAAACCTACCTAGCTTAAAATCTCTAACAAAGCATTTGCCACCTTCTCTGCCTTAATGGAGGACAAAGCCACTGCCTTAGGGTATTGTGTAGGATAATCCACTGCCACTAGGATATACTTTTTCCCTGTGGAACTTGGGGTACTCAGAGGACTCACAATATCCATAGCGACTCTATGAAATGGCTCCTAAATCACAGGCAAAGGCATTAAAGTAACTCTCACCTTGTCTCCTGCCTTGTCTACATTTTGGCAGTGCTCACATGTCCTGCAGTACCCTGTTACATCTCTGGAAATTCCAGGCCAATAGAAGTTTTGCATAATACACCTCTTTGTATGTTTTATGCCCATATGACCTGCAAAGGGAATATCATGGACTATGGCTAGAAGCGCCAGACAGTAAGCTCTAGGCACTATCAACTGCTGTTCTCTCTCACCTTCTAGCCCTCCCTCTGGGGTCCACTCTCTGTACAGTAACCCTTTGTTCCAGTATACAAATCCCCCCTTCCCTTGAGAATCAGGTGCCTCCCTAGCTACCTGCCTCAGGCCTTGCAATGTAGGGTCTGAGAGCTGAGCCTCTCTCAAGTCTCTCCTTGTAACCCTTCCCAGCTCCCCTTCCACAGGAAGTCTGGCATCCTCTGATAGTGGTGCCTCACTGTCAGCTTTGGTACTACTACTCACCTCTACCTTTGCAGTTACCCTGTCCAAGGGAACATCAGTACCCACAAGCAGCTGTGGCTCACCTTCAGTGTCACTGCTACAGAGCAGCTCACTGCCTTAAGTAACCACCTCAGCGGTCCTGGCTGCATGTATGCAGTCTGTCTGGGTTTCCCCCAGGCTACCAGACCCACATGCTTGTCTCTTAGCCTCACTGCATGTAACTGCATAAGTACATAGTACTGCCTCATTCAAATCCTTCCTCTCAGGGCATCTGCAGGATGGTAGTTCCATACCCATATTGTCTCAAGACAACCTACTATTGGCATTTTGTCTTTACCACTTACTGGCTCCCTCACCTTTGGTTCCCCACCTTGCCTACGTGAACACCTGTATGCCACATGGCCCCACTGGTTGCATTCAAAACATTTCACCCTAGGTCCTGGACGTATACCTGGACTAGTGGCTTCTCCTGCTACCAGTGGATTCTGTTGGGGCAGTCTGTGCTGCCCACCATGGGTTCCTTTAGACCCATGAGCAGTACTGGGGGGTCCCCTTCCTGTGTAGGGCTGCCCTGCTGGCCAGTTATAGGTCTTCCTCCTTCCCCAACTCATCTGAAGTAGCACATTATCTATCAGCTAACCAGATCCTCATGTCCTCAGGCAAAGTGCTAAGGGCTTGTTCCCTTACCAAAAGGTCTGCCAGCCCTTCAAAAGTGGTGAACTAACATCCACTCACCCAGCTTTGAAAATAAGTGATCAGTTCAGCAACATATGCACATACATTTTCATCTGCCTTGCGTCTATGCTCACAAAGCTTTTTTCCTATACATTTCAGATGTTAGCTTAAAACATTCCAACAAGTGTCTTTTTATGGCAGTATAATCAAAACAGTCAGTGTCATGCATTTTTGCTAAAGAAATTACAGCTTTACCATGGAGTAAGGGGGTCAGGAACCGTACCCAGAGCCCTTGGTCAGCTTTATACTGTTTACATACCTGCTCAAGCATATGAATGAAGCTATCAAAATTATCGCCCTCTTTAAACTGTGGAAGAAATTTACTGACCTTTTGTGCTTCTGGGGTCAGGTTACTCCCTTCCCCATTACCTGCATGACTCTGGCGAAGAGTCAGTATTTCCCTCTCATGCCTCCTCTGCCATTCATTTTCCTCAGCTTGTAGACTCTTCATTTCCTTGGCTGCTTCAAGTTCCATATGCCTGGCCTCCAACTCAAGTCTCTTTTTCTCCAGCTGGATTTTTACGTCCACTGCAGAAAGGTTGAGCTGTCCATTCTCCGAGGATATTGTATCTCTACAGTCAGTCTGATTGTCCTCCAGGCTGCTGTTTTCTGATGCAGCTGTAACCAAGGCTTCAATCAGGTCTGCTGTAATCAGGTTTCCATGCAGCAGTCCCTTAGCTTGGCACATCTCCACCAGCTGGCTCCTTGTCAGCTTTCCATACTTTTCTGCTGACATGCTGCCTGCTCACCCTGACTAACACTAAGCTAACAAAAGAAATAGAACAGTTGTGATCTGAACTCTGAGTATACACTGCATGGCTGTTTCAGAGTACAAAACACGTTTAGAGGTCACTGTACATAAGCTACAGGAATTCGATCTACCCAAACCACTACAAGCCAATAAATATATGAAGTAGATCCCACCACTGCCACCACTTGTGACGACCATGCCCTGGCTCAGCAATCAAGGAGCCTCAAGCCTCACCACTAACACCAGGGAGGTCATCTCATAGAAGAGAGGAAAGCATAACTAATACACACAGTAAAGTACAATTTCCCTTATGTGCACACAGCGATCACAGTCAGTCAGGGGCTGGTTGCTCCCTTGCTCACCAGGTCCCCAATAAGACTTCCCACTGGCACAGCTATAGGGTCCAGGTCTCAGCCTAGCTGGGCAAGCTAAAACATCCAGTATTTCCTCTGTCCAACCAGTGCTTCATGTCCCTGCCCAAGTAACTGACACAACACACACATACACTTTGAGATAAGTATTTATACAACTTCAAAGACACTCCTGGGAAAGGCTGACACAGATTCTCCAGCTGTGCCCCTTTACCCAGACCATACAGTAGTAATCCCTGCCACCACCCAGCTCATAATATCAGCTACTAAAAGGCTCTTAAATTGGTGTTCAGTTATTACTGTGCAATATTATTATCCAATGGTAATGTGACTATTCAATCTAGGCTTATTGGAAGGGCTTAGACAGTAAACCCTATAAATATATAATGTACTCTAAAGCATAATTTATCTCTACATAAACCAGCCACAGTTAAAAGGTTTTAAAAATATTTAATAATAAATAATTAAAACACAAGACAAAACTACTACACCACAGAGATATCTAAGAGTTCAGATATCACACAAAAACTTAAAATAATACAGTAGGACAGGTCTGATTTCAAAGAGAAATGCTTAATTAATCTTTACTAGCTTTAACTATTCCTACAATAAATCACAGTGCTAAAAACTTACACTTGAGCTTAGGCAACATGCTGAGTTAGATATCCAAGATCAAAATGCCCCAAGTCTCTTGTGAGAAATAGTATTTAAACATTACTAACAAACATGTTTGCTGGGTCCCTCCCAAATTACATCATGTTGACACTTAGGTTTTCCCAGGCAACCAAACTGCATTATTTAGCAATCTAACACCTGCTCAGAAACTTAGAACAATAAAAGGCATTTCAAATATACACTCTAGCAAAAACCAAAACAATAAAGCACCTTCCACATGTAAATTCTGGTCATAAACTTTAGCCTTAAAACAATGGGCATGAAACCTTCATGCAGACGCACTGGAGATGATTTGTAACATGAAAGGGTCACAACATGCTTCACTGGGCCAGTAGAGTGCAATGTTGTCACATATTTTGCAGTTCCACATTTCACAGTATTCTTTTACACTCAAGAAAACATGCCTGTATTTTACCATTTATTTACAAATGCCAGAATTATATATCAAATTCTATTTGACTAGGCTGGCAGCCTTCGCCCATCTCTCCCCAATCGTCACAGATGGGAAAAGAAAAGAATGGTCAAATATGATTTAAGATTTTTTTCTGGGGTGTATACATGTAAGGAAATAAAAGAAGATAAAAACACAATCAAAACAGAGAAAAAAAATTTTAAAATGTTTATGAAGCAGATGATTTTTGTGAGTAATTCTATTAGACAAATTGCAGGTAAAATGGAATATGAAATATAAAGTGAAGATGGAAAAAGTGTGTGACTGCACTGAAGAAGAAACAACAATTTTTTTAATTGTAAAAAGAATAAAGAATTTTGGGAAAAAGTTTAAAATAAATATAGATGGGATGCATTAAACTGTATAATATGAATAAGATATTATTTGAGAAGTATTATAATATAAAGAAATGTGGCATTGATGAATGGGGATAAACTACTGTTTGTGACAGTACAGGTGCTGTGGACAAAAATATGTGAGAATTTGTTATATAACAAGAAAATGGAAGAGATGATGCATTAGCTGAAATAAGAAAGAGGTTGTGGAAGAAAGGGTGGAGGGTAGGGGGAATATTGAAAAAAAGGGAAGTAAATATATATTTTTTTAATTTAAGTTCTTTTGTGTTAATAACTTATACATAATTTCATGTATGAATGTAAAACAGTGAGAATGTAAAATAACGAATGATCAAGGAACTGTTAATGAACTGTTTCCTGTGGCGCAATGGTGCAATCTTTGGTTCCCTTAGCCTCCATTGTCTAACTGCGTGACTTTGAGCAAGTCACTTAACCACACTGTATTTCCATCCTGAGTTTAAAAAAGGTGCATGGAGGTCAGTGGTCTACCCCAGAAAACACATACAAATGAATTGATTCGAAGTTTTTTATGTGGTATAAAATAACAATAAAAGTTAATAAAGTACCCCTATGCATTTCAGTAAGGGCCATGGTATCTTTTGTCACATTAAACTCAATCTGCCTGAGTTGGTGGAAGGTCAAGTAAATGTAAAAGATACCATGGCCCAGGCAGATGGAGTTTAATGTCACATTCAAAGCATGGCACACTTGGAATGCAACATCTCACTTATGCTGCACTGCATTGTTAGTATTGGAAAATGAATCCAACTATCTGGTGTGGGAATTACTCTACAGTTATATATTGTAACAGTTTTACACTTAATTTCTCTTAAAACTATGTAGTATAATATTTGTGTTTTTCAAAAAATCTTTTTTTTTTGTAAATTGTAAAATTTGTACAGTTTTGAGTAGTGGATTATCTATGCTTTCCTTTCTATTGTTAAAACTGTGCTACTCTCAGCTGATAAGATTGTGCTCATCTGCATTGTGTCTGCAAATCATCTAATGATATCAGTGCACTACCCTGGTAAACAAACAAAACAAATGAAAATAAAATAAATAAAATATAGCATTCTGACTACTAAAAGGAAGAATATGATAAATATGAGCTTTGATCTCTACATGAATATATCTGTCGTAGAATATTTAGATTCTGTGTGCAATGTAGAACATAGATAGATATATAGACAGACACAGATAGATATGATACATTGCATTTTGCATGCCACAAGAATTTGTTGACACTGTGCCTGTATCTAACTGCATTTGTAGAAGGGGTAGCTTTTGTTAGGATTTAGCACTTTTTCTTTCAGGAAGTAAAACCTTACCTAGTAATATCATCTACGAAATAGTATGAAGATATAAAAACAGGTATTGGCTGCTTGAACATCCAATTGAGTTATGCTGTAATAAAATGATTTAGGTAATGAGTTCAGTTTCTAGGTCAGTTCAGGAAATGGTGGGAAATTGTGCAGGATTTTGAAATATATCATGAAGTTTCAATGAGAGGGAAAAGTATACAAAATAGGGGTGAAGTGAATGAGTATGATAGAGGTGCTGATGAGTGAATTGGAGTGTGACAGTGGGAGATGGAAAGAAAGAGAATGGTCTTGACAAAATAGAAAGTACCTTGCAAAATAGTTCTATATCTTGTTTGTTTGGGGACAATGGCAAGACAGAGAGTAGGCTTAGCAGAACAGTAGTTAGAAAAGCAGAAGAACTTTGTGTTTTATTTATTTGGGAATGCAAACAATTTAGCACATTCTAAAATAAGAACAACAGTTTTATAAGTTGCACTTACCCAACAGTAGATTTTAAAATTCCAACTGTACAATGTTCATTATTCTCACTGCTGCAGTTTCCTTTAGGCTATACGGGTTGATTACCAAAGGCTATGCAAACCAGGAGGAGGAGGAAGGATATGGCCATAGGAGGTCCAGGAGAATGGTCTTAGCAGTTTTTGATCTGGAAAAAGAAATCCAGCTTGTAATGCCTTGTAAAGGTGTATATGGAGGACCATGTAGCAGCCTCTAGAAAGCTTTTACATGGAAGTCATAAAAGAAGACAGGGACCTCATAGATTTTGTCTTGAAACCATATAGAACTTGTTTACCATGGTGGAAATAGTCTGTTTGACATGGGTTGTCCTTTCTTAGCCCCAGTATAAGAAACAAAAAGCTGATTTTTGCTTTTCTAAAGGAATTCTTTCTGTCGAGACAGTACCTGAACTGCCTTGTGCATGCCAAGAGTATGTAGAATCCTTTCTCCCTGCTTCTCAGTGTTAGGATAGAACACCAGGAGATTGATGGCCTTATTCAAAGAAAATCCTGGAACAACTTTGAACATGAATGAGGATTTTGCTCTTATTGACATTATCCCAAAAAACAGACTGGATGGGGTTTACCCACCAGGAAAGCTTGCAGCGCAGATATTCATCTTGCAAATGTCAGAGCAATGAGAACAGTTTCACATGATGTACCATAAATCTGTCTGATGTGCAGGTTCAGATGGAGATGTAGGTAACATTTTCAGCAGGAAGGAAAGATCCTAGGAAGGGGCAAGCTGTCTGCGATGTGTTCTCAGGTGAAACGCTTCTTTCAGAAACTGTTTTACTGAAAAACATTAAAGAAAGAGAAGTATCCATGGGCAGACTCATTGAAATAGATACACTATGTACCTTGATAAAGTAGCACAAAGGTCAGAGGCTAGTACCTCACATGAAAATTTGAGCATTAGTAATTCAATCCCAGATAAGATCATGGTTATTGGATAAGAACCAACCAGAAAATTCTTTCCCATGTCAAGTTACGATTCTGTAGTAGTAGGATTTCATGCCTTCTTTAGGTCTGCTGCATGTACTCTAAACAGAGGTATCAGAATCCAGGCTGATAAACGAAGACGCTTTAGGTTGGGGGTGTATCAAACTCACCCTGCTTTGTGTGAGTAGATCCAGTTGGTGGGAAAGCTTGTGGTAATTGTCCTTGGTCTATGCTACAAAAAGGGAGAACCAATATTGCCTGGGCCAAAAAGAGGTCTCCACAGGTATTTTTTGGAGAGTCCTTCTGAATTTTCAGAATTACCCTGGATAGTGGAAAGGGCAGAAGTACATAAAGAAACATTCATATGCAAAGAAATGAAAAAATCTGTTTTCTGTTTTGAAAGGAGGCCAACAGTTCTATTTGAGGCATTCCTCAGAATTAGATCAATACCTGGAAGGCCAGCTTGTTCGATTTGCATTTGGGAGGGTCTGTCCTGTTTCTGCTCCATTTGCTTGCCACTGTGATTTTGCTCTGCTGAAAAGTAATATGGTTGGAAGGTTAAAGAATGCTGAAGAACTAACACCAAAGCAATCATAGACAGCCAGTATAGACAGTATGACCTGGTGTCCCCATGCTTGTTGGTGTATCAATCAACATGGTGTTGTCTGTAATTGTCCAGACAAGTTCAAGGGTCCATAAATGATGAAGAGATAAAAAGACATGGATCACAGCCTGCACCTTTATCCCCATATGAACTGCCCTCCATGGAAAATCTGAGGCATCTGTATTTACAAATTGACTTGGAGGTTGAGGAGAAAAGGGAAGACATATTTGCTTGTATATGTAATCTCCACAGCTGGAGTTCCTTTTTCACAAAACGCTCAAGATTGGTATCTGAAAATCCAGATGCAAGTGATGGGTCCAAGTGTTTTTAAGACATCATTGAATGCTTCATATGCGCAACCTGGAAAGAGGAATCATGATAATCATAGATGCCATGAACCCCAGTATCCTGAGAAACTCTCTGGCTGAAATTGGAGACTGACATGAAAAAACTTTGGAAGGTTTCCAGATAAAATGCACCTCCTGCTATGTCAAAACCTTTTATGCTGTGCAGTATCTATAAGGCATTCTAGAAAGAGATTCCTATTGACAGGGTCAGTGCAGATTTCTGAATGTTTAACCTAACTCCCACATTGGTCAGAAAAATTGAAACCCATGTTAAGAAGTCCTGACACCTGAGAGAAGATTCTACACAAAGAAGTAACTCATTTCAACATGGAAAAAAGTGAGCACCATTCTGTTGCCATAAACGATGGCTGAAGCTAGACATATAAACATCCTTGAAGCAGCAGATAACACACAGGGTAATGTAAAGTAAGGAACTTATCATGTGACCTAAAACAGAAAGTCAGAGATCTTTTAGGTCCAATGTTAGCAAAAAGGTTCCCTCTGGAATATGAAGTAACAGAGTCTGAAAGGTCAACATCCTGAATGTCCTAACTTATACATAATGATTTAGGAAGGAAATATTTGATTTATAACTGATCTTCAAGAAGGATCTTTCTTTTGTAACAGAGAGATTGTGGAATAAAAACGTTTACCCCTTTGAATAAATGACACTGGTCTTATGACTTCTAGGGTGAGCAAACTCTGAAGAACTTGTTTGGTTCAGAGGGTTGGAAGGAACTTACCTGTATCC
This sequence comes from Protopterus annectens, assembly GCF_019279795.1. Classification (NCBI taxonomy): domain Eukaryota; kingdom Metazoa; phylum Chordata; order Ceratodontiformes; family Protopteridae; genus Protopterus; species Protopterus annectens. The sequence goes on from NC_056748.1 coordinate 549,985,400, forward strand.
AGAGCTAAACTGTATCCCTCCTGAACCACCTTTCACACCTATGAGACTGTTATACTTTATTACCAAAAAGGAACAAACAAATCCACTTGTTGGGAAAGGCTTTGAGAGACTGGGACAGGAGAGGAGGGAGTAAGGATGGGGATGAATTCTGGCATAGCCATCCTGTTGTAGACTATCCCTCTCTTTTGTTTTAAAGGTTCCTATTTGTTACTGCTCCACTTCTGACATCTCTTTTTATTTTCCTGCTTGGCCTGAGATGGCAGGATTTGTTTCTTTTGTTTCTTAGGAATGAAAAAAAAGTGGGAGATTTGAAAGGGAGGGGGTCTGAAAACTCTTAGAAATTTAATTAATTTCCTTCTTTCAACAAATTGTTTGTGGACCTGATTATCAGTTCGGCTAAATAAAACTTTTTTTTATCTAAAGCTGAATACAAAAATTCAAACTATACTTCATCAGAAAACTTCTGATTTCATGTTCAGGCATACCTTCTCAAAACAGTAACAGAAGTCAAGACCCTAGACCCAGTATCTGCATAATCATACATACTCCTTAATGCATATTTTGACACTAGAGACATGTTAGAAACAATAAGTTTGAGATAGGTACTCCCATCAGCGAAAACCTATTGTTTCTAACATGTCTCTAGTTAGATCACTCTGTCTATACAAAAAGCTCAACTTTTCACATGCAGGTTGGATAGTTAAGAATTATATACGCCAGAGCAGAAGAAGAATACATTTTCACACCAAACCTGTCCCCAAATCTTTCCCTCATTATCAGCCGGGGAAGGATGGGATGATACCAGTAACCTTTTACCTGCTGGTTTACAGGATGAGCTTGGCACAGGGTAAGAGATAACTAGAAAAAAATGCATAACTGTTTGTTAGTTTAAGAAACTTTGTAAAGCTTATCTGCTTTTTGGGGACTGAAGGTTGTGAGTCTGGGTGTTATAGATAGCATTATATATACACCCTTCAAGGCTGGCACTAGAGTAATAATAGACATAGATGAGGCAAATCCACTTTCAACATAGCAAATATCTCCTCAGCTCAGGGGGAACAGCCTTTTTTCCCCCATAAAAAAATCTTCATCATTCTGGCAAAAATGATGTCCCAAGGATGTTGCCAGGACCAATTTTCCTCAACATCAGAGTACTGGATTTGGAAAGCTATAGGAGATGAAGGGCTGTTTATGTCAATGTTAGACTCATCTGATCTGCCTTCCTCAGGGATATTTTGACTGACCTAATTAACAGGCATTGGAGGGTGTGTACCAGGACAGACTGTAACAACTACTTAGCCAATGCAAGATAAAAGCAAGGTGGTTCATACAGCCTACCTTGATCTGGCCAAGGCCTTTGATACCATTCCCCACTCAGGAATCATAGAAAAACTCACTAAGCTAGGCATCAACCCCTATATCATTAGATGGTTTGCAAACTGGCTCACAGGTAGAACCCACAGTGTGAAAGTAGCTGACTCCAAGTCAAACTGCAGACCAGTCATGAGTGGAGTCCTACAGGGTTTGATCCTGGGTCCTCTCCTGTTTAGTATCTACTTCTCTGAAGTCCAGGCCAACACGAAGGGACTCTGGCTAACAAAGTTTGCAGCCGATTGCAAGTTTGGAGCTATTATTAACTCCCCAAGTGATGTTGACATCCTACAGAAAGGCATCACTGAGACCAGCGACTGGTGTCAGAACCATGGCCTTAAGCTCAAAGCCAAAAAATGTGTCATCATCCCCTTTGGGAAAAACCTGGTTCCCATAAATTCCCACATTGATCGTAGTCTACTGAACACAGAAGGCGTTATAAGAGATCTGGGAACACAGGTTGACAGCAACCTCTCTTTTGACCCCCACATTGCCACTGTGGTCAGAAAGTCCTTCTATGTGGCACATCTCATTACTAAGGGTTTTGCATCCAGGAAGAAAGAGGTCATTGTCTCCCTCTACTCTTCCCTCATTAGGCCAATCATTGAGTACAATGCCCCATTTGGCATGTGCCTCACTAAACACCTGCAACAACTGGAGAGGCCGCAAAAGTACCTCACAAAGAGGATCTCAGGCCTTAAACATTTGTGCTATATGGACAGACTAAAAAAACTCCAACTATTCTCTGTCTCATATCGCCTACTTAGAGGTGATCTCTGCATGACTTACAAAGCCATGTCTGACCCAACTCTGTTAGAAATGCTACATGTGAAGAAATCCCAATCCCCCCATACCACACACTCCAGAGACCTCAACCTCATTACCGCAATCAACAGAACATGCTGAAGGGACAGGTTCATAACCCAGAGACTGCCCATGCTATGGAATAGATTTCCCATACATGTCAAGCAGAGCACCTCACTGGCCCTCTTCAAGAGAAATCTTAGTGAGTGGATGGGAAATAGTAAATTCACCCCAGGGATCACTCCAGTGGCTTTACCCGACAGAGGCATTGGGGACTAAGGTCAGGTGGCACAATGCCAGGGTAATCCTATGGGCTAGGCTTGTAAAGGCTCCAGGGCCATTAGCTTAGTACACACTTATGAACCTATGAAAAAAAGAAGTTTTATACTTACCTTAAAGTTCAAATCTGTGTTGTCCATTTTCATTTATCCTTGACATATGAGTTTGGTTCTGAGCATCTGAACCATATCAGCCATTACTATAGCTCATGATCACCAAAAACTGTCAGGCTAAACCCTTACCCATAATGCTCCTCTCCCAGTTACCTCAGATCAAGTTTGCAGAATACAGATTGAAAGAAAGAATGAAAGAAAGAAACCCAAAGCATTCATGGAAACCATATCTGGAACTATATACATATATCATCAACAATTATGTTAGCTGTCCATTCCACTGAAAATACAATGGCAGGGGATGGAGGGAGGAGAGCTGAGGAAAAATGAAAATGGACAACACAGATGGAACATTATGGTAAGTACATAACTTCTTTATCTGATGTTGTCAATTTTCATTTTATCCTTTACATATGGTACAGAGTCACCAGCTACCTTATATATCAGATGGACTCAAAGAAGAATATTCCTGACCAACATTGAGCCAAATGATGCTTTTCCCCTGGAGACAAAATCTAATTTGTAATGAGTAATAAAGGCATGGGGAGTAGTCCAAGCTGCTGCTGCACAAATATCATCCATAGAAGCTTTAGAATGAAAGACTGCTGAAGTAGCCACAGCCCTATTAGAATGATATTTTCTTGCACCTCAACTCCCATTTTATTATAGATGATATTATTTTGTTTCATTCTGCTTAATGGAGGAATTTAATACTTTATGAAGTTCTTTTTTTGTCAGCTATTTCATGTGGGGCCATGCACTGTGTGAACAATGCATAGTTTTGCAGAATGTCATTGATTTGTCTCATATTTAGTCTTGTCCTTTATAAAATATCTTATGAATGGGGAGAATATTCTAATAGGAACACCAGCCACTGAACAATACTTCAGTGGCCGGACTTCTTTCCATTGGCATATGCAGGATTTACAATGGACAAGCAAACTGGGTTGTCCAACCAGTGTGTACAATTTTGAATACAAATGAGAGTTTATTGCACAATTAGCTGTAAATCAAATGACATATAAATATAGGAAGTGTTACTTTTTAGTATGCTACTCAGCAAAACTGTGTCGTGATTCAAAAATCCTTAGTACTGCAAAAATAAGCTAGTTGACTGGCTTATCTGTTTGTTAAATAGATAACAAATAAAGGAAAACTTCTCTGCAGGGATCATAAGCTTCACTGCAATTTATGGACATTTCCACTAGGTGGCTATTGAGGTCATTATGTTCAAGTACTGATGAGTTCACATCCCTGACTGAATAGTTACAGAACTCTTAATTTAAAAAGACCACCAGCCAAGCTTTATGTTACTAAATACCTTTAAATATATTGCTTTTATTTTGTGCGTGTGTGTGCATGTGTGTGCGTGTCCGTGTGCGCATGCGTGTGTGCGTGTGCGCATGTGCGCGCACGTGTGTGTGTGTGTGTGTGTGTGTGTGTGTGTGTGTGTGTGTGTGTGATGGGGCAAGTAGAGAGGCCAGAAGTATGAAACAGTAACAAAAAAGAGAGAGATATAATGAAGACTGAAACTCAAGTAGGCTGTACATTTGCTCCTGTCAGAACAGATTTTGATGAATCAGCACCAGAGATTTATAAAATGAATGCTGCTAATTACCTTCCTTAAAATAGACGCAGTGTGTTTGCACTCTGCTGAGAAACAGCTGTGCCATGGAGGCTACATATACTGATTGAAAACCTGTTGAAGTCACACATATATGAAGCCATTATTAATTATGCAGTGCAATATTATTATCATATAACTTTTAATATCATAATGGGCCCTATTTAACCAAAAAGCATTCAATGAGTGAATGTTTACTTACTGTCATAGTCTGGGAGTACTTTTGCATTTGATAGCTTGTTCAAGGTCATGAAGTGCATAGGCTGAGGGCTGTATGGTTATTATGATATTTCATATATAAAGGCAAAATAAAACAAAAAACAAAGTTTAGATTTTATAAGTGGTACTACCATTTGATAAAAAATATTGTGTTGAATTGAATTATCTCCCCGAGTCCAGCTCCTTGAACTGTAAACATCTCAAAGGTTTTTACATAGGTTTTTTGCACCTCACAGTAAACCTTGCAACCTTTTTTTTTTTACTTTTGTAGGTTGCTTCTTTTTTCTCCACAGCTGGGTGAATGTGGAGTTATTATAAGTCAATATTTAGTATAAACTCAATCCAAAGGAGTGCATTATAGTGCCTTTTGGGAAAACCTCTCCCAGGAAAATTACTCCATTGATAAGACACCCCTAACACAATACTTAGAGATCTGGGAACATACATAGACAGCAATCTGGCCTTTGACCAACACATAACCACAGAAGTAGGGACATCATTGTATGTCACCCAACAGTAGTGGGTCTAGAAATGCCATTCTTCAATATATCTGCACTACACTCCTTAAATAGCTTCAATGAAAAAAAAAAACATATTTGTTGCTTTTAAATGAGCGTGTTAAACACTGTTTTCTATAAACCAAACATGCAAAGCACTGCTGAATACTTGTTTGAAGTTCTCTTTTAGGGATAAAAACTCTCATTTGTCCCAGAAATTGAATTAATGTTTTTTACAGCTCTCCTTGCCATCTCCTTCTGGTAAATGGGAAATACATACATGGTCATTTCGGGTTATCATCTGTTGCTCTGACTGTGCAGTAAAATACATTTAAATGCCTACATAGTAAGAAAATTGGTTAAAACTGAATTTAAGTATATCATTTTCCAGTTTCTGCACTCTAAACTCAGTTGACTGCAAAATGTCATGTCAGATAAATTTTTATAACCAACTTTTCTTGGTGTCAGCTGACATACTTAAAATTAAGTAGGGATAATTAACTATAGCTAAAGAATGAAATAATTAGCTATCCCCCTGCTTCATGAGCCTCTTGCCCTTATGAGTGTCATGATGGTGATAAGCTGAAAAAGGTAGAACAGACTTTTCTGCCACAGGAAGCTTATCTAGTAGATTTTTCAGGCATTTCCAGGCATTCTGAAACATAAAAGTTCCCCAACATGTCATGCATCTGCCATGGGACATCAACTCACTGGACTACACTTGCTACACCAACTATGCCAGATGCCCAGAGAGTATCATTGCAAGGTGCTTTAATGACCTCAACCAACTCCCCTCACAATATGGAGGAGGAAGAGTTTCTCTCTGAGATCATCCATGACCATCAAGCTCCATTCCTGCATAGACAGTTACATAGCTGCCCTGCACAGGAACCTCATTTCTGCTACCTGAATCTGTAATCTTTTCCTTTCAATCACCATATTAAGCTCAAGATCATAGATGAAGATGAGAAAAGAGACTTTTTAACTGAGTGCATTGTCCAGCGAATTATTTATCACTTCACCTGCACAATCCAGTACAACATCTGCAGTACTTGCTCTGCTGGACTCACAATATGTTCACTCACCTGATACCTTCTACCTTCACTCATGTACAAGAATCTGAGATGTTTAAATTTCTCTACATGATGTAGTTGCTCTCCATTCACTTACAAAGAAAAGCTACTCTTTTCCCTAAAAATAACCATGACCTCTGAGTCGGAGACATGTTGATTTTCATCCCAGCAACTTCGCCCTCAGCAGTGAATCACTCCAGCATACAATGGAGATCATAGTCCCTTGAAGCTAACAGGACAGCATCATCTGCAAACAAGGATAGAACCTTCACATTCCAAAAACTGGCAGTCTTCAGACCTTGGCTGCCCCTTGATATCATCCTCAAAAAGAATCAAAACATAAGTGGAGATAAGATGTACTTGCTGGTCCTGCAACTGCTTTTAATAGGTTCATAAGTTCATAGGTAAGTACTAGGCTATCTGCCCAAGGGCATTTATAAGCCTTGCCAGAATGTGTTGACTTTCGCCACCCCCTTAGATTAGTTCCCTGTGCCTCTGTCCAGCAGAGCCATTAGTTCCCTGTGCCACTGTCCAACAGAGCCACTGCAGTGATCCCTGGGGTAAATTTTCCTGTTTCTCATCCACCAATCAAGGTTTCTTTTGAAGAGTGTTATTGAGGGGCTCTGCCTGATGTATATTGGAATCCTGTTCCAAAGCATGGGGAGTATCTGGGACAGGAATCTATCACTCCAGCATGTCCTATTTATTGTTGTGGTGAGGTTTATATCTCTAAGGTGTGTGGCTCTCCGGGATTTTTTTTTTTAGGTGGAGCATGTCCATCATTTCTGTGTTGGACATGGCCTTGTATGCAATCCAAATTGTAGCTTGCTACAGATCCCCCACCATGCCCCAAGATTCTCACTACACCTTTCTAAACATACTGGAAGATATTAAGATACAACCAAACACCCTAATACTGGGATTTCAACTACCCTGCCATTAACTGGGAAAACTACTTGTGTACCAACGGTTCTTGGAATTCATAAATTCCAATGCTCTGGATTAACTAATCCATTGTCCCACCAGGGGCTCCAATATCCTAGACTTGGTCATTACCAACATGGAAGATAGATGCTCCACACTGGTGGTCACCCCCTCATTGGTCAGGTCTGACCATAAGCAAATCACCCTTGACATCCACATCCACCCCCACCCCCCAGATTGGAAACCTCCATAAAAAAACTTCTCCAAAGCCAACTTCATGCTACTGAAGTCAGAAGTGACAAACTTCATGACACCCATGCAGACGGGATCTGAAAGTTTGACTGCAGAATTATACACTAAGGCACTGTATGAGCACATCCACTCATACATGAATCGTGCCATCCCAAATAGAACCAAGATGCTCTTTGCCAAAAAAAGGAAGCCAATCTGGTGGCCCCCTGCTATAAATAAACTATGCAACAGAAGGAAGAAACTGTTGCAGAAAAGAGGAAAATCCCAGGATGCAAAAAACTCCCTCACCAGCCTCAGTTAGAAGTTGAGATCCCTCATAAAATCCTCAAAAACTAGTTAAGAAAATAAAATTGCCAAAGATTCTAAAGACAACCACAAGACATTCTATAGTTATGTCAAGAATCTAAATGGCAATGCTCAGATCTGCTCTGAGCTACAACAGAATGGCATTAAATATACTGATCCCGAGGATATTGCCAATATTCTGGCAGATCGATTTCGTGCCAACTTCACCCCCCTCTCACACCCTAAAGGGCCCATCTCAATATCAAAAGATTGCCAAATTCCGGTAATCATGGCCACACAGGTAGAAACCGCACTCTCCAAAGCTAAGAATACAGCATCCATGGGACCAGATGACATCCCAGGCTGTGTACTACATGAACTACAAAATGAACTGGCACCTCACCTAAGTGTCATGTTTAATCATAGCCTCACCTCAGGCTTTGTGCCCACTGAGTGGTGCACAGGTACAGTTATCCCACTCCACAAGGGGGGATCCGCCTTGGATCCCAGGGACTACCATCCCATCAGTCTGACAAGCCTGATCTGCAAGGGCATGGCATGCATTATCATGGAACTTATAAACAAAGACATTGGCAACCTTCAAACACTGGACCCCACCCAGTTTGGGATTGTGAAGGGCCGATCTTGTCTCCTGAATCTGACTGACTTCTTCTAATCAGTCTACAGAGCTGTGGATGAGGGTAAGGCAGTCCACACAACCTATCTGGACCTTGCCAAGTCCTTCGACACCATCCCCCACTCTGGAATCATAGATAAACTTACTAAGCTGGGCATAAATCCCTACGCACTCAATGGGTTGCCAACTGACTTACTGACAGAACCCAGACTGTAAAAGTAGCTGACTCCAAATCCAGATCCAGACAAGTGACAAGTGGAGTACCTCAGGGTTCAATCCTGGGACCACTCTTATAGGTTCATAGGTTCATAGGTTCATACTAGGCTATCTGCCCTGGGGCAATTATAAGCATAGCCCGATTCTGTATGGCTTACACCACCCCTTGATTTGAGTATACTGTGCCCTTTTTAAGGTTTAGTTTACTGTGCCTCTGTCTAATAGCGACACGGGAGTAATCCCTGGGACAAACCTACGATCCCCTAGCTACTTATCGAGATTCTTTTTGAAGAGATTCAGTGAGGTGCTCTGCCTCACATGAACTGGAATTCTATTTCAGAGCGAAGGGAGCTTCTGGGTTATGAACCTGTCCCTCCAGCAAGTTCTATTTATTTCTGTGCTGAGGTTCAAGTCCCTCGAGCTTGTGGCTCTAAGGGATTTAGATTTACTGAGGTGGAGCATGTCCATTAATTCTGGATTTGACATAGCTTTGTATGTCAGGCATAGATCGCCTCAAAGTAGGCGGTATGCAACTGAGTAGAGCTGGAGTTTTTTTAACTGAGCAGCATATGGCATCTGTTTGAGACCCTTGATCCTCTTGGTGAGATAATTTTGGGGTCTTTCTAATTGCTGCAGGTGTCGGGTAAGGTACATCCCAAAAGGGGCATTGTATTCTATGATGGGCCTGATGAGGGATGAATAAAGGCACGATTACCTCTCTTGATCTAGATGTGAAACCCTTTGTGATGAGGTGGGCTATGTAGAAGGTCTTTCTAACCACTTTGGCAATGTGGTTTTCAAAGGAGAGATTGCTATCAACTTGGGTCCCCAGGTCCCTAATAACTTTCTCTGTACTTAATGGGTTTCCGCCTATGTGGTAATTTGTGGGCACATTATTTTTGCCAAAGGGTATGACTATACATTTTTTGGCATTTAGCTTTAAACCATGGTGCTGGCACCAGTTATCTGTCTCTGTGAGACCTTTTTGAAGGATGTTTGTGTCAGCTGGAGAGTTGATTATGGCGCCCAGTTTGCAGTCATCTGCGAACTTGGTGAGCCATAGTCCTCCCACATTTGTCTGTACCTCGGAAAAGTATATACCGAACAAGAGTGGTCCCAGGACAGAACCCTGTGGGATGCCACTTGTGACCGGTTTCGAGTCTGACATGGCTCCAGCAACTCTCACTCTGTGGGTTCTGTCTTTGAGCCAGTTTGTGACCCATCTTGTGACATAGGGGGTTATATTTAAGCTGAATAACTTATCTATGATGCCCGAGTGGGTTATTGTGTCAAATGCCTTTGCAAGGTCCAGATAGGCTGTGTGGCCTACCTTCCCTTCATCTATGGCTTTGGTGATTGTTTCAAAGAAGTCAACCAGGTTCAAAAGGCAGGATCTGCCCTTGACAAAGCCGAACTGGGTAGGATCTAGTGTCTGTAGGTCCCCAATGTCTTTGTTTATGAGCTCCATGATGATCCTCTCCATAGCCTTGCAGACTAAGCTAGTCAGGCTTATGGGGCGATAGTTTCCAGAGTCCGTAGAGGCTCCACTTTTGTGGAGTGGGACCACTGTTGCTGTACGCCATTCTGTGGGCACATATCCTGTAGTATGGCTGAGATTGTATAGCTGTTTTATTTGAGGGATTAGTTCCTCTTGTAGTTCATGTAGGATGCAACATGGGACGCCATCTGGTCCCATGGAAGCAGTGTTTTTTTGCTTTGGAGAGGGCAGCCTTCACCTGAGCATCTGAGATGTTTGGGAGGCAGCCCTCTGCCGGGATAGATACTTGTTCTTTTGGGGGGAGGGGGTGGAGAAGTTTGCACTGAACCTGTCTGCCAGGATATTGGCGATGTCTGTGGGTTCAGTGTATTTTTTGTCGTTTAGAATCAACTCAGAACAAGTCTGGGAGTTGCATCCCAGGTTTCTAACATAACTGAAGAAAGTCTTATGATTGTCTTTGGTGTCCTGTGCAATTTTTCTCTCAAAGCTGGCCTTGGAGGATTTTATGAGGGATCGTAATTTTTTGCTAGTACTGATCAGAGATGCCTTCCCTATTAGGGATTTTGCTCTATCATGTAGTAGCTTCCTCCTTCTGTTGTACAGTTTATTTGTGGCAGGGGTCCACCAGACTGGATGCCTGCCTTTGGATGACTGACTGGGTCTTGGTTTTGTTTGGGATAGCATGATCCATGCATTCCTGGAGATGTCCGTAGAATGCATTTATATAGGATTCTGCAGTTTGGGCTGTAGTTTCCACTGGCCCTGGGGCCTTGAAGGATTCCACTTCGGTTTTGAGAAGTGAGAAGTTCGCTTTTGAGAAGTTTTTCACTGTGGTTTTCTGGGCTGGGGGTGGGGTCGGGATGTGGACATCCAGTGAAATTAATTTAAGGTCTGATCTTACCAATGAGGGATATACTTCTGGTGTGGAGCATAGAGTCCCCATGTTGGTAATGATCAGGTCTGGTATGTTGTCCCCTCTTGTGGGAGTGGTGAATAGTTGTTCCATAGCATTTGAGTTTATAATTTCCAGGAATCTTTGGGCTAAGGTGCTGGGGCTTGAGTAGTGCTCCCAGTCAATGTTTGGGTAGTTGAAGTTGCCCAATATAATGGTGTTCGGAGAGATCTTCATGTTCTCCAATGTTTTCAGGAAAGCCGAATGGGATTCCTGACTTTGAGAGGGTGGTCTGTAGGATGCTATAAACTGAAAAGCAGTCTTGCTCACTGTTAGTTGCACATGGATGGTCTCCGATACTTCGTGCAATGCCACTAACCTGGAGGTGTGGATATCCTTGATAAATATGGAAACTCCCCCTCCTTTTGTGGTTCGGTCTGGGTTTTGGGGCTGAAAAGCATGATACGAGGTATATCCTGGTAGTGCTGGGGTGCTCTCTGGAGCCTTGAACCAGGTTTCTGTCACTGCACAGATATCGATGTTCTCCATACTGAAGAGAGCTTTGAGTGCTTGCATCTTGAGGTTAAGACTTCTGGCGTTTAGCAGCATTACCCTTAGTTTCTTGTTCCTTGTGCTGTCTATGGGGGTGGGTTTGAATTTTGAGCCTTGCCTAAAAAAGGCACTATGGGGGTGGCAAGAGCCTTTGCCAATATCCGAAAGCCCAGTGGTGACAGGTGCAAGCCGTCCCTAGTGAAGCAACGTGGCTTGTCGAGCATGTCATCCCAGGCTGACAGACACTGGATCCCCTTTGAATGACACCAAAATTTTAGCCAATTGTTAAAATCGATCATTTTGTCTTTGTACTGTGGCATCATTCTAGGTGAGGGTAAGATGCTGCTCAAGGTCAGGGTCATACCAGCCTGGCCTTCATGATCAGAGAGCTCCTCTATGTCTCTTTTCATGTAGTCCAGGGAGGTACGTCTCAGGTCATTCACACCAGCATTTACAATGACTGAGTCATATTTGTATTTGCTTTAGAGTGACCTGAATGCTTGCATTATGTGTTGGATCCTAGCACCCGACAGGCAGCTCACCGTGACCTTCTCTTTATTCAGCCTGGTGAGCGGGACGTCAGTGTGTCTGACAATAGAGTCACCTATAACAAGAGTATCAGGTGTGTTATTCAGCCTTAAGGGCTGTGGCTGCTTGGCACACTGACTTTGTGGGTTATGTGTTGTGTGTGTTTTGTTTTGAGGTAGCGTTTGCTTGGATGTCTGCTTTGGAGGTCTCTGTTGCTTAGGTAGATTTTTATTGAGCCTCCGAGTATGTTTTTGTGTATTTATGTGTTTGGTTCGCTGATGTGGTGGGACTATGTGATACTGGAATTGTGTTGTGTGAGGTTACCTTCTCCTCCTGACTGGTTACACCAGTTTTGAGATGAGAGAGCTCAGCCTCCAGTTTGGCTAAATAGTTGCATCTCTCACATATATTTGAACCTGTTTGGAGGAGGAGAAGGTTGTCCGTGTACATGAGACAGTTGTAACATTGCCTCAAAATTCCCAGATTCACCAGCTGGACTGGAGAAGAAACCATTATCTGACCTTTGGACATGCTAGAGTAACAGGGAAACTGAATTTAAGACGGACCAATAGAGGACAGGGTAATCGTAGAGAGTATAAGAGTAAGTAGTGCTTATGGTTTAATAGTGCTAACTTGTAGGATTACTTAATTGGACCAGTGAATGGCCTTAGAATGAGAATATGGTGTTTAAATTGAGAGATAGAGCAGTTCTAAGGGAAAAAGTGAAGAGCAGACTTTGTGGAGCCAGGAATAGTTTAAACCCAATTAGGCGGCGCTGCCCGTTGTTGCGCTATGCTCAAAAACGCGCAAAAACGCGCAAAAGAGGGTTTTAAGAGAGGAAGATGAAGGAGTTTTGGAATTTACCCAAAATGGCCAATAAAACTACAGTTTCAAGTCAGTAACCACTCCCACAGGGGCAGGCAGGCTGCTCAATGTTTTTCACTGCCACTGATCAACAGAGAGACTTTCCTTTAGCCCAAGCAAAAAATGGCCTCACAGAAACTTACAAACAGTTCAAGAACAGCAAGCCTGTAACTGAACTTTTTTAAATCTCAGAAAAGTGGGAAAAGAGCAAGATTTTTTTTGTTTTTTTGTTTTTTTCAGAGATAGCAGAGGTTAACAAGTATCAACAAGTTATAACAGTCCAGTAAATGACTCCACACAAGAGTGCTAGGCCAAAGACAGATAAAATGCAAGTTTTGAAAAAAAAACGATTTTAAAAATAAGTGCAAACAGGAAATTCAGTTTCCTTGTTTGGCATCTACTTCTCTGAAGTACATGTCAACACTAAGGGACTCTGGCTAACAAAGTTCACAGATGACTGCAAACTGGGAGCCATTATTGAATCCCCAAATGATGTGGATATTCTACAAAAGGGCCTTACAGAAACAAATGCCTGGTGCCAGAGCCATGGGCTCAAGCTTAATGCCAAGAAATGTATAGTTATCCCCTTTGGAAAAAAAACATGTACCCATGAATTACCACACAGGTGGCAGTACACTAAACATCAAAAGTGTGATGAGAGACTTAGGGACACAGGTGGACAGTGGTCTCACTTTCGATAACCACATCACCATAACAGTCAGGAAATCCTTCTATGTGGCACACCTCATCACTAAGGGCTTTTCATCCAGAAAAAAAGGAGGTCATTGTCCCACTGTACTCATCCCTCATTAGACCCATTATAGAGTATAATGCCTCGTTTGGTATGTACCTCACAAGACATCTGCAACAGCTGGAAAGGCCACAGAAATACCTCACTAAAAGTATCACAGGCCTAAAGCAGATGCCATATGCTGACCGTCTAAAAAAACTCCAGCTATACTCTGTGGCATATCGTCTACTCAGAGGCGATCTCTGCTTAACATACAAGGCCATGTCAAACCCTGAGCTGTTGGACATGCTCCACTTAAAGAAATCCCAATCCCTCAGAGACACACACTCCAGGGATCTAAACCTTGTCATCCCAATGAACAAAGCTTGCTGGAGGGATAGGTTCCTGACCCAGAGACTTCCCATACTCTGGAATAGACTGCCCATACATGTTAAGCAGTGCACCTCCTTGGCCCTCTTCAAAAGGAACCTTGATGATTGGATGGGAGATAGGAAATTCACCCCAGGGATCATGTCAGTCTCCCTGCTAGGCAGGTGTCCAGAGAAGTAAATATTGTGGGAAGAAATATCCAGGGAATTGTTATGGCTAGGCTTGTATAGGCCCTAAGGCCGATAGCCTAGTACCAATCTATGAACCTATGAACCTATGAGATCACCTCTGAGTAAGCGGTATGCAAACGAGTACAGCTGGAGTTTCTTGAGTCAGACTGCATAGGGCATCTGTTTGAGGCCAATAATCTTCTTGGTGAGGTACTTTTCTGGTCTTTCCAGCTGTTGCAGGTGTCTTGTAAGGTACATCCCAAATGGGGCATTGCATTCTATGATGGGTCTAGTGAGTGATGAGTACAAAGGCACAATAACCTCTTTTGTTCTAGATGTGAACCCTTTTGTGATTAGGTGGGTCACATAGAAGGATTTTCTAACCACCTTGGCAATATGATTATCAAAGGAGCGATTACTATCTACTTGGGTCCCCAGATCCCTTATTACATTTTCTGTATTTAGGGGACTACCACCTATGTGGTAGTTCGCAGGTACTTGTTTTTTCCAAAGGGGATGATTATGCACTTTTTGGCATTTAGCTTGAGGCATGATTTTGACACCAGGTATACGTCTCAGTGAGACCCATCTGGAGGGTGTCTGTATCAGCTGTAGAATCAATTATGGCCCCTAGTTTGTAGTCATCTATGAACTTGGTCAGCCATAGTCCTCCTATGCTTGCCTGTACCTCTGAGAATTATACACCGAACAGGAGGGGTCCTGGGACTGAGCAATGGGGAATGCCACTTGTAACCGGTTTAGAGTCGGATGTAGAGTCGACAACTCTCACCATGTGGGTTCTATCATGAGCCAGTTGGCAACCCATCTCATGACATAGGGGTTTATGTTCAAGCTGGTGAGCTTATCTATAATAAGAGAATGGGGAATGGTGTTGAAAGCCTTTATGAGGTCTAGGTAGGCTGTGTGGACCTCCTTTCCCTCATCTAATGCCTTGGTAACTGTCTCAAAGAAGTCCACAAGGTTTAGGAGGCATGGTCTGCCCTTAACAAAGCCAAATTGGGTAGGGTCCAAGGTTTGGAGGTCCCCAATGCCTTTGTTAATGAGTTCCATGATGATGCGCTCCATAGCCTTGCAGACCAGGCTAGTCAGGCTTATAGGGCGATAGTTCCTAAAGGTCTGTTGTGGCTCCACCTTTGTGGAGCAGGATAACTGTTGCTGTGTGCCACTCTGTGGGTAGGTAGCCTGTAGAGAGGCTGAGTTTGAACAGTGTGTTTAGGTGAGGGGTTAGTTCATTTTGGAGCTCTTGTAAGACACAGCCTGGGACACCGTCTTGTCCCATTGAAGCTGTGTTTTTGGCTTTGGATAGAGCTGTTTTAACTTGTGTGTCGGTGACTGATGGGGCCCTATATTCTTCTGGTATGGTTATGAGACCTTTAGGGGGTGAGAGGGGGTGAAGTTTGCATTAAACCTGTCTGCCAGAATGTTGGGAATATCAGTCGGTTCAGTGTATTTTGTACCATTCTGCACTAACTCAGAGCAGATCTGAGAGTTTTCACTTAGGTTCTTGACATAGCTAAAGAATGCTTTGTGGTTATCTTTGGAGTCACTGGCAATATTTCTTTTGACACTAGCCTTGGAAGATTTAATGAGTTATCATAGTTTCTTGCTGATACTGATCAGGGATGTCTTTCCTTCTTGGGATTTTACTCTTTTCTGTACTAGTTTCCTCCTTCTGTTGTATAGCTTGTTTATGTCAAGGGTCCACCAGACTGGTTTCCTTTTCATGGAGGAGTGAGTCTTGGTTTCACTTGGGATAGCACGATCCATGCATTCCTGCAGATGCTCATAGAGTGCCTTTGTAAAGGTTTCAGCAGCTTGGATAGCATTGTTCTTTAGCATGGGGGCTGTGAACCTTTCCACCTCAGTCTTAAGTAATGTGAAGTTTGCTTTTGAAAAGTTTTTCACGGTGGTTTCCTTGATTGGCAGTGGGGGTGGAATGTGGATATCCAGAGTGATTAATCTATGGTCTGATCTAACCAGCGAGGGGTTGACCTCCGGTGTGGAACAAATACAAAAATATGGACTCGACTTAACAGTCTTCCGATATAGGGACGGGATGGCACAGAGCACTGACCCTGGGACCACAGAATGTACTACAAGACATTCTAGGGTATGTAGTCACACACCTTCTCCAAGTCCACAAAACATACAGGATTAGTATTTGCAAACTTCCATGAAACCCCAGTATCTGTACAAGAACTAACAGAGAAGTCAGAGTGGTATCACCATTGCTCCTCCTGAATCAGAGGGAAACCTTATTAATGTCCACTGTTTTGCAGCACCATGGCATATGCTTTCCAGGGAGACTGAAGAGTCTGAGACATCTATAATCAGAACATAACTTCTTGTCCCCTTTTTTGGAAATGTTTACAGCTGCTGCATTTTGCCACTTCTGAAGTATGATCCCAGCTTGTATACAGCACCAAAAAGGCATATTAACTATGACAAACTAATAATTTCCACTACCTTCACTATTTCCAACTAATTTACATTTACTCCCAAAAACTTGCCACAGCTGAACTATTTAATTACTACACTGACCTCATTTATCAAAACGGATCCTGTTCCACTATCTGCTTTTCATAGGATCATAGGATCATAGGAAGTTACTAGGCTATTGGCCCTGAGGCTCTTACAAGCCTAACCAAAAATTAGGCCATGTTCCAACAAGTCAGCACCCAATGCCACTGTCCAACAGGGACACAGGTGGAATCCCAGGGGTGTATTTTCTGTTCCCCATCCAGTTTTCCAGGTTGTACTTAAAAAGGGTTAATGAGGTACTCTACTTGATGTGGAGAGGGAATCTATTCCACAGATGGGGAGTCTCTGGGACACAAATCTGTCTCACCAACAAGTCCTATTGATGTCACAGACCAGGTTGATGTTGAGCATTCAGGTTACTCAAGTGGAGCTTGACTTGTGGATATACAGTATTCCCATCAAGGCGGAGTCTGAGATTGCTTTGTATGCCAGACAGAGGTCACCTCTGAGGAGTCTATATGAGACTGAGAAGAGTGACAGGACTTTTAGCCTATCTCTGTAGGGTAGATGTTTTAAGACCTGGATTCTCCTGGTGAGTAACCTCTGTGGTCTTTCCAGCTGCTGCATGTGCTTTGTGAGATACATGCTGAAAGGGGTATTATACTCAATAATGGGTCTTATAAGGGAAAAATACAGGGATGTTATGATCACCTTGTCCTGGGATGAGATACCCTTACTAATGAGGAGGGGCATGTACATAGCTTTCTGTACAATGCAGGCAATATGGTGGTCAAAAGTCAGTTTGCTATCAACCTGGGTGCCCAAGTCCATCACAGCTGATTGTGTGCTTATGACATTATTATTAATGTGATAATTTGTGGGGATGTCACTCTCCCCAAAGAGGATGATGATGCAGTTTTTGCCATTCAGCTTGAGGCCCTGTTTCTGGCACCAGTCATTTGTCTGGGTGAGACCCTCTTAGAGGATGTCCACATCACTATGGGAACTGATGACAGCACCCAGCTTGCAGTCAACTGCAAACTTGGTCAGCCATAGCCCACTGGTTTTGGCCTGCACCTCAAAAAAGTATATCCCAAACAACAGAGGCTCTAAGACCGATCCCTGAGTACATACAGCTCATTACAGGTCTACTGCATGAGGTGGCTCCCCCTATTTTGACTAGGTGGATTCTATCAGTGAGTCAATTTGCTACCCATTTAGTAACATATGGACTGATGCCTAGTTTAGAGAGTTTTTCTATTATACCTGAGTGGGGAATAGTGTCGAAGGCTTTAGCCAGGTCAAGGTAGGTGGTGTGCACTGTCTTCCCCTCGCCTATGGCTTTGGTGACTGTCTCAAAGAAGTCAACCAAATTTAACAGGCATGACCTCCCCTTGATGAAACCAAACTGTGTGGGATTGAGTGTTTGGAGGTTGTCAATGTCCTTGTTAATGATGTCCATGATAGTCTGCTCCATGGCCTTGCAGATCAGGTTAGTTAAGCTGATGGGTCTATAATTTCCTGGATCGGTGGATGCTCCAACTTTATGCAAAGGGATGACAGTGGCTGTCCTCCACTCAGCTGGAATGAAGACAGTACTTAAGCTTTGGTTGAATAGGCTGCCTAATGGTGCTGCAAGTTCCTGCCTGAGTTCATGTAGGATGCAGCCTGGGATGTTATCAGGTCCCATGGAGGCTGTATTTTTTGCCTTTGAGAGGGCAGTGAGAACTTGCTCCCTAGAGATAAGGGGAGGAGGGTAGGTGCTGGATGTCTTGATTTACTGATGGGGGGCAGAGGGGTGAAGTTTTCACTGAACCTGTCTGCCAGCAAGTTGGCTATATCTATGGTGTTTGTGTATGTGTTGTCCTTGACCATCAGATCTGAGCAGATCTGGGTGTTTCCTTTCAGATTGTGAACATATGTGAAAAAGTCCTTATGATTGTTTTTAGATGTGGCCAGTTTGGATTCAAAGTTTGCTTTTGAGGATTTCATTAGTGCTCTTATTTGCTTGTTCAGGCTAAGGAGAGATTGCTTCCAATTAAGCACCTGTTCCTTCTTGTTCCTGGACAGCAATGTTTTCCTT
This sequence comes from Protopterus annectens, assembly GCF_019279795.1. Taxonomy (NCBI): domain Eukaryota; kingdom Metazoa; phylum Chordata; order Ceratodontiformes; family Protopteridae; genus Protopterus; species Protopterus annectens. The sequence goes on from NC_056748.1 coordinate 550,003,903, forward strand.
TTATTATAGGGTTTATTTATTGCAGATTTCCAGTAGACAGGTGTACTGTTCCTTGAGGAGGAGGATTTCATCCTATAGGGTATTCCTGACTCCATGCAGCTATATAAATGCATGTAGGTTTGGACATATGTACCAGTTCCTGTGGAGGGGGTGGGGCTGTGAAGCTATTTAAACTTTCCCTCAGGAGGTTGTAATCAGCTTTGGAGAAGTTTTTTTGTTTGACTCTAGCTGGGGGGGAGGGGTCAGGGAGATGGTGACTTCAAAGTTGACCACTTTGTGGTCGGATCTTACCAGGGATGATGACATTGTAGGGATGCTGCCGTGGTTACTCATGTTGGTTAATACCAAGTCCAAGATATTTTCACCTCTTGTGGGGGTGTCGACCAACTGATCCAAGGCATTTACATAGACAAAATCAAGGAATCTCTGGGCATTTGTGTTTTGGCATGAGTATTTCTTTCAGTCTATGGTTGGATAGTTAAAGTCAGCCAGGATCAGGACCAGGGTCAGCTTCCTTAGAAGCAGGCATGTCCATTTGCATCAGATATTCCTACCAGTGCTTCTTATACCTACTGACAATTTCCCTAGATTTGGTGGACCTTTCTCCATCTTTAGTGAGAACAGCCTTGGCAATATCCAGTCTGCTCCTCCTGAGTTAGCAGATGGTTTACCAGAACTTCCTTGAGGTCATTTGAAAGTTATGCTCCCTGGTCATGCCAAACTCCTTCTCCACCCCAAGTCTTCACTTCAAAGACTGGCACAGCTGCTTCTTTCCTAGCTTGTTGGTATCTATCAGTCAAATCTGGAGAACCATATTAGCAATGCATAGGAGACCTCCTTGTTTAACCTGACAGCTTCCCTAATTGCTGGTAGCTACTAATGGATTCTAAAGATAAAACAATCATAAGCACTAACCAGTTTTGGTCACATACCTTGCTACTGTCTCAGCTGCTGAAATCTTGACTGGAGTCCATTCAGACTCCCCATCCTTGACCACCCAAGGTATACAGAAGAATTTGTTCTTCTGGTGGGATGTACATGTATCCTATAGAGAAGCATTGGATTGGAGTCCCCAGTACATATTCACTGAATATGTGTGTTTCCTGCATCTATTCAGCTACACCACTGTCAATCTGACCAAACATATCTCCAAATGGTGACCAGATGACAGTCCAATACTTTTCTTGAACCAAATTGAAAATATACAGCATCTGATGTGATCTGGAACCCTCCTCCCAGTCTAGTGTCATTACATCATTCTACCCAGTACAGGGAGAACATTTGAGAAGGCCAATCAGCTTAGTTTCTGCTACTCCTTTCTCTCTTTCCACTTAAAAAAAATTGTATCTGCTTTTACTGTATTTGTGTTTCTTCCTACTTTAATTTGCTTCTGTGTCATCTTAACAGTACTCAATTGTATTTATTAATGCTTGGTGTAATTCATTCTAAGCCTTTTAGTTAAAGCACTTGGGCTTCAGACCAGTTGTTTTACATTAAGAAGGTTTGTGGTCTGCACTGTAGTGGCAGAACAGGTAGCTTACATCCTTCTAAGTTGGGAACTGCTGATTGAGGGCTCAGTGTCTGTTATTCTAAAAGTGTATTAATTCTGGTTTAAGCACTTGGGCTTCAGGCCAGTTATTTTACATTAAGAGGGTTCGTGGTCTGCACTCTTGTGGGAGGAGATGCTGGACTCTGCCCTTCTGAGCTGGGAATTTCTGGTTAAAGGCTTGTAGTGCCTGCATATTTGAACTGCTTCTTACTGAAATTGGTACGCCTTGTTTGCTGTAGCATAGACTAGATCCAGGCCTGCTGAATCTAGCTTTGTTTGTATAACTTGAGCACTAATCCAGGCATTCTTTAAAGTATTCAATTGCATTTATTACTGCTTGGTAGTAACTTGATTAAAGTGTAGCTATCATTCTAAGTCTTTTGGATTAAGCACTTGGGCTTCAGACCAGTTGTTTTACATTAGGAAGGTTTGTGGCCTGCACTGTGGTGGCAGGACAGGTAGCTTACATCCTTCTAAGATGGGAACTGCTGATTGAGGGCTCAGTGTCTGTTATTCTAAAAGTGTATTAGTTCTGGTTTAAGCACTTGGGCTTCAGGCCAGTTATTTTACATTAAGAAGGTTCGTGGTCTGCACTCTTGTGGGAGGAGAGGCTGGACTCTGCCATTCTGAGCTGGGAATTTCTGGTTAAAGGCTTATAGTGCCTGCATATTTGAACTGTTTCTTACTAAAATTGGTACACCTTGTTTGCTGTAGCATAGACTAGATCCAGGCCTGCTGAATCTAGCTTTGTTTGTATGATTGTTGTTTGTTTGCTTGTTATTTCCCTGAAATGCTAATTCCGCCTAAAACACGTCTTTTCAGCGCTTCTGTGGATCCCTAGTGATATCTGCATTGCTTACTGCACTTATTTCCTTGTTTCACTTGAAAGAAAGTTACTGTTTGTCATTTTTGCATTTAAGTTACCTGTAACACATTGGATTTAAGTTACCTGGCACTTGCTCACTAAGTCAGCACTAAAAAATTAAAAGCACTACACCCTAACAAACTCCCCTTGAGTACCTTGTTCCTCATTGGCCCTTTTTTCAATTATAAAGGAATTCCCAATACTATTCTAGCATGCCCAAAGGTCAGTTGTCAATCTCCTCTCCGGTCCAGCTGGTGAATCTGGGAATCTTGAGGCAATGTTACAACTGCCTCATGTACACAGACAACCCTCTCCTCCTCCCAACAAATTCCAACACATGTGAGAGATGCAACCATATAGCCAAACTGGAGGCTAAGCTCTCTCAACTCAGTACTGGCATAACCAGTCAGGAAGAGAAAGAAACAACACTCACTACAATTTCAGTCTCACATAGACCTACCACGACAGAAAACCAAACACATAAACACACAAAAACATACTCAGAGGCTCTAAATAAAAATCTGCCTAAGCAGCAGAGACCTCCAAAGCAGACACCCAAGCAACCGCTACCCCAAAACAAAACACGTGCAAAACATAGCTCACAAAGCCAGTGTGCTGAACAGTCACAGCCCTTAAGGCTAAACAGCACACCTGATACACTTGTAATAGGTGACTCTATCGTCAGGCACACTGACGTCCTGCTCACCAGACTGAACAAGGAGAAGGTCACGGTGAGCTGCCTGTCGGGCGCTAGGATCCGCCACATAACACAAGCACTCAGGTCACTCCAAGGCAAGTACAAATATGACTCAGTCATTGTCCATGCTGGTGTGAATGACCTGAGACTTACCTCCCTGGACTACATGAAAAGAGACATAGAGGAGCTTTCTGAGCATGTAGCCCAGGCCGGTATGACCCTGACCTTGAGTAGCATCTTACCCTCACCAAGAATGATGCCACAATATGAAGACAAGATGATCAATTTCAGCAATTGGCTTAAGTATTGGTGTCATTCAAAGGGGATCCAATGTCTGTCAGCTGGGATGACATGCTTGACAAGCCACGATGCTTCGCTAGGGATGGCTTGCACCTGTCACCCCTGGGCTTTCAGATATTGGCAAAGGCTCTTGCTACCCCCATAGTGCCTTTTTTAGGCAAGGCTCAAAAGATAAACCCACCTCCATAGGTATCACAAGGGATAAGAAACTAAGAGTAATGCTACTCAATGCCAGAAGTCTAAACCTCAAGATGCATGTGCTCGAAACTCTCCTTAGCATGGAGAACATTGATATTTGTGCAGTAACAGAAACCTGGTTCAAGGCTCCCGAGAGCACCCCAGCACTACCAGGTTATACCTTATACCATGCTTTTCGGCCCCAAAACTTGGACCAAACCACAAGAGGAGGGGGAGTATCAATATTCGTCAAAGATACCCACACCTCCAGGTTGGTGGCACAGCACGAAGCATCAGAGACTATCCATGTGCAACTAACAGTGGCTAAAACTGCCTTCCAGTTTATAGCCTGCTACAGACCACCCTCCCAAACCCAAGAACCCCACTTGGCCTTCCTGAGAACACTGGAAAATATGAAGGTCTCTCCAAACACCATTATATTGGGCGACTTCAACTACCCAAACATAGACTGGGAGCATTACTCTAGCTCCAACACCCTAGCCCAAAGGTTCCTAGAATTTATAAACTCAAATGCTATGGAACAACTTGTTACCACTCCCACAAGAGGGGAAAACATACTGGACCTGATCATCACCAACATGGAGACTCTATGCTCCAGACCAGAAGTGTATCCCTCACTGGTAAGATCAGACCATAAACTAATCTCACTGGATATTCACATCCCGACCCCACCCCCTGCCCAGAAAACCACAGTGAAAAACTTCTCTAAAGCAAATTTCACACTCCTCAAAACCGAGGTGGAATCCTTCAAAGCCCCCGGGCCTGTGGAAAATATGGCCCAGACCACAGAGTCCTTTATAAACGCATTCTATGAACACTTTCAGGAATGCATGGATCATGCAATCCCAAATAAAACCAAGACCCAATCCTCCAAAGGCAGACATCCTGTCTGGTGGACCCCAGCCATAAACCAACTATACAATAGAAGGAGGAAGCTACTACATGATAGAGCAAAATCCCAAAAAGGGAAGGCATCTCTGATCAGTATTAGGAAAAAACTACGGGCACTCATAAAATCGTCAAAGGCCAGCTTCGAGAGAAAAATTGCACAGGACACTAAGGATAATCACAAGGCTTTCTTTAGTTAGGTTAGGAACCTGGGTGGGAATTCCCAGATATGCTCAGAATTAGTCCAAAATGACAAAAAATACACCGAACCCACAAACATTGCCAACATCCTAGCTGACAGGTTCAGTGCAAACTCCCCCCCACCACCAAAAGGGCAAATATCTATCCCAGCAGAGTGCTGCCCCCCTGACATCTCAGATGCTCAGGTAAGAGCCGCCCTCTCCAAAGCAAAAAACACAGCATCAATGGGATCAGACGGTGTCCTGGGCTGCGTCCTACATGAACTCCAAGAAGAGCTAAACCCAAACATAAAACTACTGTTCAATCTCAGCCTTACTACAGGATATGCACCCAAAGAGTGGCGTACAGCAACAGTGGTCCCTCTCCACAAAGGTGGTGCCTCAACGGATCCTGGAAACTATCGCCCCATAAGCCTGACTAGCTTGGTCTGCAAAGCTATGGAAAGGATCATCATGGACCTTATAAATAAAGATATTGGGGACCTACAGACACTGGATCCTACACAGTTCGGCTTTGTTAAGGGCAGATCCTGCCTCTTAAACCTGGTCAATTTCTTTGAAACAGTCACCAAGGCCATTGATGAGGGGAAGGTGGTCCACACAGCCTACCTGGACCTCGCAAAAGCCTTCGATACAATGCCCCACTCGGGCATTATAGATAAGCTCACCAGCTTAAATATAAACCCCTATGTCACTAGATGAGTTGCAAACTGGCTCAAGAACAGAACCCACATGGTTAGAATTGCTGGAGCCATGTCAGACTCCAAACCAGTTACAAGTGGTGTCCCACAAGGTTCAGTCCTGGGACCTCTCTTGTTCGGTATATATTTCTCGGAGGTACAGGCCAACACGGAAGGACTGTGGCTGACCAAGTTCGCAGATGACTGCAAGCTGGGCACCATAATCGACTCTCCAGCCAACACAAGCATCCTCCAAAAGGGCCTCATAGAAACAGACAACTGGTGCCAGAGCCATGGCCTCAAGCTAAATGCCAAAAGTGTATAGTCATCCCTTTGGCAAAACAAAGTGCCCACAAATTACCACATAGGTGGTAATCCATTAAGTACAGAAGAAGTAATTAGGGACCTGGGGACCCAAGTTGATAGCAATCTCTCATTTGACAACCACGTGGCCAACGTGGTTAGAAAAACATTTTATATAGCCCACCTAATCATGAAGGGATTCACATCTAGATCAGGGGAGATCATCGTGCCTCTTTACTCATCCCTCATCAGGCCCATAATTGAGTACAATGCCCCTTTTGGGATGTACCTTACCAGACACCTGCAGCAACTGGAAAGACCCCAAAAGTACCTCACCAAGAGGATCAAAGGGCTCAAACTGATGCCATATGCTGCCCGGTTAAAGAAACTCCAGCTCTACTCAGTGGCATACCGCCTGCTCAGAGGCGATCTGTGCCTGACGTATAAAGCCATGGACATGCTGCACCTCAGAAAATCCAAATCCCATCAAGCTACACGCTTGAGAGACTTGAACCTCAGCACTGAAATAAATAGGACATGCTGGAGGGACAGAATCATAACCCAGAGGCTCCCTTCACTCTGGAATAAAATCCCAGTCCAGGTTAGGCAGAGTCCCTCATTGACTCTCTTCAAGAGGAATCTTGATGAGTAGATGAGTGATCATAGGTTTACCCCGGGTATCACTTCTGTGTCACTGTTAGACAGAGGCACAGTATACCAACCTCAAAAAAGGGCATAGCAAAATTAATTTAAAATGGGTGACGAAAGCCAAACACACTCTGGCTAGGCTTATAAATGCCCTATGGCAGATAGCCTAGTATGAACCTATGAACCTATGAACATTTAAGATTACCTGTATTTTGTTATGGATAATCTGTGACAAGCACAGACATTCAAAAACCCTGCTACCACTGTCACCAATTACTCCTATACAGAGATGTACACAAATGCCCTGTATAAACACATATACAAATATATAAACTTGGCTGTACCTGAACGGATCAAAACAAGGTCCTCACAAAAAAACAAGCCACCCTGGTGGACATCAAGCATACATAGGTTATACAACAGGAAGAAACTGATGTCTAAGAACAAGAGGGAATTGACTAAGCAGAGGAAGGACATCCCCCACAGCTTGAATAAGAATGAATGAAAAAATCCTCTAAAGCCATTATCAAGCTAAACTAGCATCCATAGCTAAGGATAATCACAAGGCATTCTTTAGCTACATCAGAAATCTAAAAGGGAAGGCCCGGCTTTGAGCCAAACTAGTAGTAGATGGTACCACTAATACTGACCCTGAGGACATCACCAACCTGCTAGCAGATAGATTTGGTGCAAACTTCACCACCATGTCCCCACCAGGCATACCCTAAAGCATACCTGTTACCAGTCCTCAAGCTAGTATCTCCAAAGAGCAAGTTATAACTGCACTCTCTATGGCCAAAAATACAGCCTGTATGAGACCAGATAACATCCCAGGCTGCCTACTAAATGGTCTAAAACAGGACTTAGTGGAACCACTTGACACTCTCTTCAATCACAGTCTAAGTACTGGCTTTGTCCCAGCAGAGTGGAAAACAGTAACAGTTATTCCCTTGCACAAAGGGGGTCCATCAACCAACCCTGGGGACTATAAACCCATAAGCCTAACCAGTCTTATCTGCAAGGCCATGAAAAGAATTATCATGGATCTTATCAACAAAGACATAGGTGACCTTCAAACTCTTGACCTGGCCCAATATGGCTTTGTTAAGGGTATGTTGTGCTTATTAAACCTGGTGGACTTCAAGAATGTCACCAAAGCCCTGAAAAAAGGCAAAACTGTACATACAGCCTATCTTGACCTAGCCAAGGCTTTTGACACAATTCTCCCAATCATGCATCATTGAGAAACTCACCCAGCTAGGAATTATGCTGTATGTCATTAGATGGGTAGCCAACTGGCTCACAGATAGAATGCATACAGTCAAAGTTGGGGATTTCTCCTCTACCAGCAGACCAGTTATCAGTGGTACACCACAAGGATCTGTGCTGGGCCCCCTATTGTTTTGATTCTATTTCTCAGAAGTCCAGACAAAAATAGATGGCCTGTGGCTTACCAAGTTAGCCAATGAATGCAAACTGGGTGTGATCACTGAGTTACCCAATGATGGTGACATACTACAAAAAGGGCTTACACAAAGAAATGAGTGGTGCCAAAGCCACGGTCTTAAAATAAACACAAAAAATGCACTATTATCCCTTTTGGCAAAAGGAAAGTCCCTGTAAATTACAGTATTAACAGTACCCCCATTAGCTCAAACCCTGTGGTGAGAGATTTGGGAACACAGGTTAATAGTAACCTTAATTTCAATCACCATGTGTCCACAGTGATAAGGAAGGCCTCCTATGTTGCACATTTTATATGTATTGGCATCACATCCAGAGATGCTGATATTATAACTCCACTATACTCATGTCTCATTAGACCAATAATAGAATACAATGCTCTCTTCTGTATGCACCTAACTAGACACCTGCAGCAGCTGTAGAGACTTCAGAGGTTTCTCACCAAGAAAATTCAGGGCCTTCAACACATGACCTACATGGACAGACTGAAGGCCCTGTCACTGTACTCTATATCTTATAGGCTACTGAGAGACTACTTGTGCCTGGCCTACAGAGCAGTCTCAGACCCTGACGTAATGGAAATGTTGCACATCCGTAAGTCAAACGGGACAAGATTATTCACTAACACTAGGGATCTTAACCTAGTCTGCGACATTAACAGGACATTCTAAAGAGACAGATATGTCCCTCAGAGAGTGCCACTCCTCTGGAACAAACTCCCAATACATGTAAAACAGAGCTCCTCAATGACTCTATTTAAGTGTAACTAGACAACTGAATGGGAGAATGTAAATTTACCCTGGGAGTGTCACCTATGCCCCTCTTGGATAAGGGCAGTCAGTGCTGATTCTAGACTTCCACTGCAAATATAGACCATAAAACTTGGTCAGTAAGGGAACACGGGTATAACATGGCTAGACTTATAAAGCCCCTAGGGCCAATAACCTAGTAACCTCCTTTGAACGTATGAAAAATTCACCACTCTACTTTACATCAGGTGAACTGGTCCTTCCAATCACACCCTCCAGGTATGTGCATCATTCCTCACATGACAACTAGTGTGTCCCATAAGAAATACAGAATCAATTAGTGGTACTTTTTCAGATATTGTATACACAATCTCTGATAAGGCTGAATAATTCTGACAACTTATACATACATATGAACAAACAATAAAACCATGAAATAACTGCCAGGATGCGCCAGATATGATACCATGAAAGAACAAGTTGTTAGTGGGCTTTACTTTTAGCACAGGCACAGACAACAGGGAGAGAGAGAGATTTCCTGTCTGCAATTTAAAGTTGCATTGAAGTAACACATTTGTTTACTAGAACAAATGCAACTGAGTGGCATCCACATAAGAGCTTAAGAGTATCCCTAACACTTACCTGGCTTCTCTCCTGCGGGTCAGTTCCAGGACAAGAGAGATCTAGAAGGTGAGTGAGAGAGAGAGAGAGAGAAAGCAAGAGCATCCCCATTCAAAATGTCTAGCTCCAGAATCAATGTTTCATGTAGAGCTAAGATTAGATTAATCTAGATGGTTCTTTCCAAAACTTCCATACTAGGTCTAGGTCATACCCCAGCAATGGGGTAAAAGCTCTTTTCTCAAAAGTCATTCATCTTTACAATTACTTAGTCCATCTAAATCTGTCATACTCCTGCCTGCTTTGTTGTGCAGATGTCGAGACCACGTGGTTGCTTCAATCAACATTTTGGAGTAAGCACTGTCACATTATATGCATCGTCTGTTTATCAGACACTCACCAGTGAACATCACACCAGGCTTGACTTCAGGGGTAGATCCTCATATCCCTGTTGTAAATGAGGTTCTTAAAGTATTTAACCTAAATGGAATGTATATGGCATTTCCATTTTTCTAGCCCTTTATTCAGACTAATTTGCCATTAGCTGAGACCATGCGGTTGCTTCATACATCATTATTTTGAGGAAGCACTATCATTATGTGCATCATCTGCTCCTCAGACACTCACCAGTGAACATCATCCTCAGGCTTGATATCAGGGATAGAGCCTTGTAACCCTGTTATAAATGGGGTCCTTAAAGTATGCAATCTGAATGATCATGGAAGGCATTTTGCATTTCCATTTCTCTAGTCCTTTATTCAGACAAATTTGATATGGGTGACCCTAACAGCAGTATAACATTCTATGCAACTTAACTTTAAGGATCCAAAAGGGAACCTCCATGAAAACAAAAATAAACCAATAAAAATTAAAAACAGTTCACTGCGTTTGAGCAGCAAATCACAAATAAATTACTTCAACGGTACATATGAAACAGAAATTGTCTTCTGAATAAATGCACTGTAATCCAAGACCGAATCTTAAATCAAGTCCAATGTAGTAGCTACAAAAAAACACCAGCTATTGTTACTTTCCCATGCAAATGGAATATGTTTTAAATTCACCAACGATGAAAGGAAGTCCACCAACAAATAACCAAAAATCCATTAAAACTGAATTTTATTTTTAACACCATCAAAGAGTAAAATAACAATGTAAAGCATGAGAGCAGATTTAGCACTTTTGTCTGTAGATTTCCTCCTTGGATTACGGTGAGTGAGTCTTTATTGGTTAACTTTAAGGATCACAAAGGCAAACAGATCACCTATACCTTTTAACCATTACCCAGGTGAGTATTATTTTAACAACAAGTCTGCTACTGAGAAGAAAATGCTAATACCTCTATCTAATCATTTTCATAAATCATCTGAGGAAGGGAAGGCTTCCAAAGATGGGTAGAAGGCAGATGTGATTCCTTTTCATAAAAACGGAAACAAAAATGGAAAGGGAAATGAGATTTGTAACCAGAATCATTGAGAAAATCAAGAAGCTACTGTAGCTTAGACGTTGAAACAGCTCATGAGCCATGGCAATACAAACCTGCAACAGAAAGATCATGTCAGACATATATGACAGCATTTCTGAGTAGGTAATTTTACACTCATTTATTTTTAACCAACTAAACCAACTCTGTAAAAACACCTTTTTCAAAGTTACCTGGGGACACTGTCGAGTTGACTGGCTCCCTCAGAGTCAAGCAAATGGCAAATGTTGGAAACTGGGGGCATAACATTTAGGACTACAGGATGTAGCTTGTTAGCTTATTATAGCATTACTCCTAGTAGGCTTGAGTGTTATGCATAAGACCTTTGTCTTCAAGAAGCTTAAAAACTGGGGGGCGTGGCCAAGGATGAACACAGGATAGCAGCAGATTTCTTCAGCTCCACCAATTTCACAGCACTGACAGGAAATAATTACTTTAAAAATTAATTTATGAAGTAATTTTCTTTCTAAATACGTTTGGAATATCTATTTCTTGAATAATATCTAAAAAAGAAAGAAAATTTTAATAATATTCCTGTCAGAAAACACCTTGGAAATTTTTCTGTCAGCTCCTCTGTTTGAAATGAGTTCCAGTAAGACAAATTCTCAAGATTCCAGCATCAAGAAAGAACTTCAGTCTCTGATATCTACAATCCAGCAACTTACTGCCAAAATGGATAAACTGGATACTAAAATTGATACCTTCATAGAAAAAAACTACAAAACAAATAGATTTGTTACATATAGACTTGCAACAACAGAAGACTCAGATTACAGGCATAGAAGAGACTGTAAATGACATGGAGAATAGAATCCAAGAAGAAGAAATTAACATTGAGTTTTTGCTGAAACAGAACACACATCTACAAACTAAACTTGATGACCTGGAAAATAGATCTAGGCGCAATAACATTAGGATTTTTGGACTGCCAGAAAATATTGAAGGTAACAATATTACTGTTTTTTTAAATACATGGCTCCCTAAAACTTTAGACTTGCCAGAAGCATTTTCTTTTGGTATCGAAAGAGCCCATAGATCCATATCTAATTCTAACTCTAACAAAAAGTATCCTAGATCAGTTATAGTTAGATTTCTATCATCTTTTGATAAAGAGATGGTACTTAAATCTGCTTGGGCTAAAGCACCTGTTAAAATTAATGAGGCAACTGTGCATTTTGACAATGACTATTCTTCCTTGGTAATAACTAAAATAAACGTTTTTCTGCCATTAATAAGAGAGCTTAAGAAAGCACAGTTTAAAACCTACCTTCTGTTTCCTGCCAAACTAAAAATATTTCTTCCTGATGGCCCTAGAACTTTTGAAGACTTAGACTCTGCATTGCTGTTTATCAAAAAAAATAAGATTTTGGATAAAATAGAGGAAATGGAATGGGCTAGTCCTTCATTAAAGAGGTTGACAACAGAAGCTTCATGGAAGACTTCAGAGAAGAAAAAAAGACTAAAAAACAAATGACTTGTTCTATGTTTTTTTTTTCTCTCTCTCTTTTTTCTTCACTATTAATCTTTTTAAATACAGTTACTGCATTTTCAGAAAGCCACAAATATTCTGAAAAAAGATTTAATCAAAGTTATTTTCTGTGTACAAAGAACTGTTTTTGTTTCATAAATAGTCAATATATCTGAGGAACTAATAACAAGCTATCAATCAATCTGTTTCTCTTTGTGACAAAGAGACCCAAGGTTAGTAATTTGATACATTTTTTTTCCTTTTATTTTAAATAATGACATTCTTTTTAGATTATGCATTCAGTAAGGGGTGGGGGAGGGCAGGGAGAGAAGTGTAATGAAAATATGATAAGTGGAATAATAACTTATTAATTCCTTGTAAAAAGTATATATGCTGTTTAAATACTGTTCCTAATTATTTTCCTATGATTCTATTGCTTATACTTGTTTACAAATAATCTGTCATGCTTTAATTACTAATAATTAGAACTAAATAGTAGTAAATAATATGTTTCATATCTATCTTTATTAATATAA